>NC_036875.1:35817989-35856529 GCF_002910315.2 Salvelinus sp. IW2-2015 | reverse complement strand
AATTAGTGATGTTGATGGGCCAATCATCACATCCTGGAGGTGCTGTAGGATGAATTAGTGATGTTGATGGGCCAATCATCACATCCTAGTCTCAAGGATTCTATCTTTATCACTGAGCTGTGTTTCAGTCATTTACATCTGGGCTTTAGACTGGAGTGTTTCACCACTCTAGCTGGGTCTGACATGGCGCCCTATTCCCTATATAGTGCATTACTTTCCACCCGAGCCCTATCCGGACCCTGGTCAAAGGTAGTGCACTATATAAGGAATAGGGTGCATTTTTAGACACACCCTCTGTCTTCCTTATCACAAAGTCAGCAGTATCACATCCTCATTGGCTCTGTCATGTGACTGATTATATTTCCTGTTTGAGTAGGTCTCCCAGTAAGCCCATGGCCAGGAAGTTGATGTGCGGGACAGACTGGGAGGCGGTGAGCAGGAACAGCCTATCAGACGAGAGGCTGGAGACCCAGAGCCTGCCCACACGCTCCCCACCCGGTACCCCTAACCAGTGAGTACCTGGCTGTCACTCCTCCTTATATACCCTGTCCTAATATAACGCCCATGCCTCCGAGAGGGAGACACGCTGTGAGGGAGTCCCAGTTCCAATACCATCAGAAATGGAAGTCACACTGTTCATAGCATAGGCAAAACAAAAGGAATTCTACACATTCAAATGTATCACAGAAGCTGGGTAAAACATAATAGAATCAAACAAACAATGGAAGTCTTCAAACAGTGTGGAATACCGTACATTCATTTGCTTTGATTCCACACACACTCATCCTAACCACCATGTTGCGTGTGTGCGTGCAGCCGGAACTCGTTGTTCGTAGAGGAGGGGACGCGGATGCGCCCGTTGTCGGTTGGGCACCTGGTGGACCACATAATCCACGCCTCGCCTAGTCTCCCCGTCTTCTCCAATCACAAATCAGCATCCTCCACCCAGGCCAACTCTATCAGTCTGGACTCCAGCCCGTAAGTCTGCTGCCGCGCGCGCGCACACACACACACACACACACACACACACCAATCACAAGTCAGCCTCGTCCACTCACCCCAACTCCATCAGTCTGGACCTCTAGTGGACACTGGACACACTGTAGTAGTCAGGAAGATGAGAGGTGTGGTGGTTGACATGACTTTAGGATCTGACCAGGAACAACTGGGGCACCTAGTTGTAGCCCAGTACGAGATACTAGGCCTACATTAAAACAATATGCACCAAGGGACTGCTCTAAGCAAGACTGACAATCTAATGGAAGTTGTCTCTGACCAGCTCTTCCCTCTCTGCAAAACACCACCATAGCTGTTAATGAGGGTGAAAGTTGGTGACTGTGACTATATTCCACTGTTAAAGGCTCCACTAAAGCCACTGTCTAAAAATCAATGGAAGCCACATTTTAATTGGACATGACAGTACCAGTGCCATGGTGTCTGCTCCGACTTCTGAAACGGCTGCTTTTTAAAAGTTATCCTTTTTAACGGTTGGCTTGTGTGTCTGTGGCTTGCAATTACAGTTCACACCCTTTCCCAAATGTCATTTAATGGGCTTAAATGGAAACAGAGCCTTTGAACGCTGGCTATAAAAAGTGTTTACAGCTCTGGGGGCATGGAGGGGGTTCGGCAGGGCTGGGATGGAGCAAGGTGGGGGGTGGTAGACACATAAAAATGAGGCCTGTCTGACTCAGCGCAGTATACCCGTCCTAGGTCAAACTTCCCCGGCCCGTGGCTGTAGTCTACTGCACTGGTAGTCCACTGATATCTGAGAGTAGCCTAACAGTAGAGCCTAACCCAGCATGACGTGTGAGAGTGACTTAACCCCTGGTGACTCTACTTTAGCAGCGTGACATGTGAGAGTGACTTAACCCCTGGTGGCCCTACTGTAGCAGCGTGACGTGTGAGAGTGACCTAACCTCTGGTGACTACTGTAGCAGTGTGAGAGTGGCCTAACCCCTGGTGACTCTACTGTAGCAGCGTGACGTCTGAGAGTTGCCTAACCCCTGGTGACTCTACTGTAGCAGCGTGACGTGTGAGAGTGACCTAACCCCTGGTGACTCTACTGTAGCAGCGTGACGTGTGAGAGGGGCCTAACCCCTGGTGACTACTGTAGCAGTGTGAGAGTGACCTAACCCCTGGTGACTCTACTGTAGCAGCGTGACGTGTGAGAGTGACCTAACCCCTGGTGACTCTACTGTAGCAGCGTGACGTGTGAGAGTGACCTAACCCCTGGTGACTTTACTGTAGCAGCATGACGTTTGAGGGTGACCTAACCCCTGGACTACTAGTGTTGAGTTGCCCTGCTGAGTAAGGCTATGTTCAGCCCTCTCCTTGTCCCACCCCCCTGTTTTCCCTCTGCTCTACATCCTAACCTCAACCTCCAGACAACCCTGTACTCCAGTTCTTTTGGCTGTTATGTTCTTTGAGATGCCTTTCAGAGTTCCGTTAACTGTTTATTATTAGGCTAGATTGGGTAAGAGCCTCTACAACAACTGGCTTGTTATGTTAAAGCAGGAAGGGTATTTATCTGCTCTGCAGAAGTGTTATCTTACCAAGAACTGTGTCGCAAGCACTAGTACAGATACCGCATCTCTAATGGGAATAGAGGGAGGAGTTCAGAGTTCCCTCACTTCCCAATTTAACATTTTAGTCATTTAGCAGACGTTCTTATCCAGATCGACTTACAGTAGTGAGTTCATATATATTCATACATAACCTATGCATATACACAGAGGCACACCCACACTCGGCCTATATACTTTCCCTCCCTCTTTCGCTCTCATTTCACTCCTCTATTCACACACACAAACATATACACACACACACACAAACGCGCACACACACACACACACACACACACACGGACAAACGCATACACACACGCTTGCACGCACCCACATTCTGTGCCAAGCCATTTGCTCTTCTCTTCACTGATCCAGAAGATGACATAACCACCTGCTCACTCTTCCTGGGATCTCAACATCGCCCTCTCTCTCCCCATCTCTCTTTTTCCTCTCTGTCTCTCTGTCTGTCTGTCTCTCTCCCCATCTCTCTTTTTCCTGTCTCTGTCTCTCTCTGTCTCAAAAAGAAACATCAATACAACAGTATTCGCTGTCACAGCATTACCTCAGTAAGATGAGGTTTTAAGCAGTGGAAACCAAGGCAACCAGGTCATATGATACCTCCCTTCTACAACCTGATCTGTGAACCAGGAAAACATCCCATTACACTGTCACGTTAGAGGCTGCTGACCCCAGCCTGAACTTTAAAGAACTAAGTTAAGGTTGACTGTTCCGTTCCCTGACTTCAATCAGTTGGGGGGAGAAGGACAGCAACTGTATTTATGTCTTGATGTAATGAGATAAATACAGACAAATACTCTGTGTATGTCCCTGTGGTCAGTGTCAGTGAGCAGTAGTCCCTTCCCCCCTTCCCTCTCTCAGCCATGTGGCTGAAGTCCTTGTGGTATCTGTTTATTTTGAGAGAGAGGCCTGTCTGTCCCTCCTGCAGTGTCACCCCTCCCTCCCAACCAGTGTCTCCTGTGTTGTGACACCAGCCTGGCATACAGGACGCCAAACAAAGACAATGTGCTGTGACTGTTCCTGACTGGCCTCTAGTCCCCCTGGGCCTCCTGGGATTTATGTGGTTGAGTGACTGGGATGGTTAGGTACACTGTACACAACACACACCCACTGTGACTGGGATTGTTAGATAGTTACACACTACAACACACACACACAGTCTCTCTCTGTGTGGAGGATGTGCTGTAGGAGCTCAACTATTGGCCAATGGCCACGAGCAACTGGAGTTTCTACTTATCCAAAAGCTCTGATTGGCTGAATGGCTTACTGAGCTCTTGTTAGCTCTGTTGTATTTTAGGAAATGGAACGTGCCTTATCTTGAAAAAATATCAAGGACTTAAAAGGGACTGGCTGACAGACAGACTGAAGGTACTCTACCATGAGCTAACGCTGTCTGTGTCTCTCTCCAGCTCCCCAGAGACAGTAGATGGTCTGCCCCCGGCCCTGCCTCCAAAACAGTCCAGGAAGAACCTGAGCCAGATCATCCAGGACCACTCCCAGCAGAGTCTCCTTGACAACCACATCAACGAGATGTACGATGTCCCCATGGCAACCAACAAGACCACGGTAAGTCCGCCCTGACTCAATCTACCACTGTTTTCATTTTGTTTCATAATTAATTTATTCAGCTGAACCTAAATGACTTAGAACTTTGGCCAGGGTCATGGTTTTTCTGACCTTGTGACCTCTGAAGGACCCACAGTTCTTCAGAGGTCACAAGGTCAGAAAAACCATGACCCTGGCCATAGTTCTAAGCTCTGTAGGCTGTCAGGAGCTTATGTCCTTTCCAGTGTAGACATGTATTAACACATCCCTATGTCTTTCTCTACAGTTGAACGGTGTTGTCCCTCACGACAATCTGGTCCTGGTCAAGATGAGGCCAGACGACAACAGACGATTTGGCTTCAACGTCAAGGTGAGACCTCTGCCTAGTGCCTACAGTAGTGCTTTGTAGGGCCGCAGGTAACCTAGCGATTAGAGCGTTGGGCCAGTAACCGAAAGGTCGCTGGTTCAAATACTCGAGCCGACAAGGTGAAGAATCTATCGATGTGCCCTAATTTGCTCCAGGTGCGCTGTTCTACACATTTCACTGCACCTATCATGTGTGTGTGACAATGAAACATCTTTATTATTATATCATTTTTTTATGTATAATGCTATTAAATAACAATGCCCAGAGGGTAGTCACCTAACCGTAGTGCTCCTAATCCTGAGACTTAACCAAGAACTGCTGGTGATATGATCAGATTGTTTAGCCCTCTCCATTGCCTTGGTTTTAGGGTGGAGCTGATCAGAAGGTGCCCGTCATCGTGTCTCGTGTGGCCCCTGGGACATCGGTATGTTAGAACATTAACCAACACCCCATACACTCTGGCTCCCGAGTGGTGCAGCGGTCTAAGTCATCTCAGTGCTTGAGGCGACACTACAGACCCTGGTTTGATTCTAGGCTGTATCACAGCCGGCCGTGATTGGGAGTCCGGGTTAGGGTTTTGGACGGGGTAGGCCGTCATTGTAAATAAGAATTTGTTCTTAACTGACTTGCCTAGTTAAATAAAGGTWAAATMAAAATAAAATGTTAAAAARATTTACAGTACACATACTCATGTTCTTCCTCTCTCAGATACTCAGAAACACGCTCACACTTTCCCTATCACTTCTGCCCTCACACTCAATGTCTCAACCCCTCATCTCACTCTCTCTCGCTATTTCTCTCTCCATCTTTCCCTTCTATCTGTCTCTCTTTCCCTCCCTCTGTCTTGTTCCCTCTCACGCTCTCTCATTGGAACACGCACATACTCACACACTGTATGAAACGTTCCATTGTTTGGAACAGTAGACTCACACTTGTAGGACTGTCTGTCAATGTAAATTGCGTTGACCTGGTCTGATTTGACATCACCCAGTAATCAAATCAGATTATATGGACAGAGAGAACCTGATCCTAGAACAGCACTCTTGCTCTGAGAAACTTTATTATATTACAGGCCCAGTGTTCTAGTCTGTTCTTCCCAGTATACCACTTTAACCACTTGACTCAACTGTGTTCTGATTGCGTTCTCCTCCAACCCTCTACAGGCTGACCTGTGTGTCCCTCGTCTGAACGAAGGTGACCAGGTGGTTCTGATCAACGGTCGAGACATCTCGGAGCACACTCACGACCAGGTGGTCATGTTCATCAAGGCCAGCTGTGAGAGCCACTCAGGAGAGCTCATCTTATTGGTCAGGCCCAATGGTGAGGAGAGGGTTCTGATTGGTGACTAAGTAATCTCCTTGGGTTTACTACATTTAACATTTATGTCATTTAGCAGATGTTCTTATCTAGAGGTACTTACAGTAAGTAGTAATTGCATACTTTTCCCGTACTGGTCCCCCGTGGGAATCGAACCCACAACCCTGGCGTTGCAAGCGCCATGCTCTACCAACTGAGCTACACGGGACCACTATTGAAATGTGCAGTTAAAACAGGCCAAATCATTACGATACAGGTAGAAGAACAAGTGACATCAAATATAGCAGGCTGTMGTTCTCAAGACACTATTCTAACTAACTGTGTTACTTCCTTCCCTGTCTCTCCAGCCATCTATGACATGGTGGAGGAGAAGCAGGAGACTGAGCCAGACTTCCAGTACATRCCAGAGAAGTGTCCCCAGGACCCCAGTCAGCTGGACCAGGACGCCTGGAGGGACTCCATGAACACCCTGAAGGAGGGTCTGGTCAGCGGGGAAGTACTAGCCCAGTTTGATGTGAGTCAGTCCTCACCTCATCTACAAATTTAAAGCTTTCATGAGCAAGACTATCACGTCTATTCCTCCCAATGTTCTTGTGATTTTTTTGTTGTACCTCGAGTCATGTGGGTCTTGTTCATTTTTTTTTCATTTTTTTTCTGAGGTGACTGGAAATGTGGCGAGAGCAATAGCTCCCCCTAGTTTGTGCACTATTGTTTTCACCTCATTGAGGTCACAAAGGAGGTTACCACTTTCTGGAGGGAAATGTTGCCCAGGACTGGTGTTACACAAGTTCTACAGTATCAGCTTTATTGCTGTGATTTACTGTGCCCTCTAAGTGCAGGGTGATGCCCCTCACAGAGACCCCCATAACTTCTAGGTTATGGCACATAAGACAAC
Source organism: Salvelinus sp. IW2-2015 (assembly GCF_002910315.2). NCBI lineage: Eukaryota > Metazoa > Chordata > Actinopteri > Salmoniformes > Salmonidae > Salvelinus > Salvelinus sp. IW2-2015. Next base: position 35,849,823 of record NC_036875.1, on the reverse strand, counting down.
TACTATAACACCTGTTACTGTGTGAGGAATAATCGCCAAGTAGTTTACTTTATTTATTTAATATYTATTTTTACCCCCTTTTTCTCCCCAATTTCCATATTTTCTGTTCACTACAACTCCCCAACGGGCTCGGGAGGCGAAGGTCGAGTCATGCATCCTCCGAAAAACAAGGCCCGCCAAACCGCGCTTCTTAACCTCCGCACCAATGTGTCGGAGGAAACAGAGTTTAACTGACAACCGAGGTCAGCCTGCAGGCGCCCGGCACCACCACAAGGAGTTGCTAGAGTGCGATGAGCCAAGTAAAGCCCCCCCGGCCAAACCCTCCCCTAACCCGGACGACACGGGGCCAATGGGACTCCCGATCACGGCTGGTTGTGACACAGCCTGGGATCAAACCCGGGTCCTTAGTGACGCCTTAAAACGCTGCGCCACTTGGGAGGCCGCAAATAGTTTACTTAAAAACAAAGGGCTAATTCTTTGATGCATCGGCCGCTCTTTGAATGTGGTGAGAAGCACCAGTGTTATCATTTCCGCATTCCGATAACTTCCTGCCTTTCATCAGGCACACTTAACAGCTTCCTGTTTCTCTACCTTGTGTTATTAGACTAGAAGAATGTGCTAAAGTGTGAGGGCAAAGGAAACATACACACATACAGAACAAACATACCGGTATGCACTGAGAAAATGTTTTCCGTTCATGTGTGGGTTTATACAAATATTTGTGTTTTGGTCTTAATCCGCTACTGCACTTCACATACAATGTATGTATGCCCCTTTTAAAGATTAGTAGCATCTTTTGAATTCCACACACAGCAGGTGGAAGCAGCTTAAGGAAAGACGTGGGCCTTTTCAGACATAGAAGGGCATTCTGATTCTCAACATTCAGACATAGCAGACATTCTGATTCTGAACATTCAGACATAGCAGGCATTCTGATTCTGAACATTCAGACATAGCAGGCATATCTGATTCTGAACATTCAGACAAGCATATTCTGATTCTGAACATCAACATAGCGACATTCGATTCTGAACATTCAGACATAGCAGACATTCTGATTCTGAACATTCAGACATAGCAGACATTCTGATTCTGACATTGACATAGCAGACTTCTGATTCTGAACATTGACATAGCAGACTTTCTGATTCTGAACATTGACATAGCAGACGTTCTGATTCTGAACATTGACATAGCAGACGTTCCTGATTCTGAACATTGACATAGCAGACGTTCTGATTCTGAACATTGACATAGCAGACGTTCTATTCTGACATTGACATAGCAGACGTTCTGATTCTTGAACATTGACATACAGTGGGGAGAACAAGTATTTGATACACCGCCGATTTTGCAGGTTTTCCTACTTACAAAGCATGTGAGGTCTGTCATTTTTATCATAGGTACACTTCAACTGTGAGAGACAGAATCTAAAACAAAAATCCAGAAAATCACATTGTATAATTTTTAAGTATTTAATTTGCATTTTATTGCATGACATAAGTATTTATACATCAGAAAAGCCAGAACTTAATATTTGTACAGAAACCTTTGTTTGCAATTACAGAGTTCATACGTTTCCTGTAGTTCTTGACCAGGTTTGCACACACTGCAGCAGGGATTTTGGCCCACTCCTCCATACAGACCTTCTCCAGGATCCTTCAGGTTTCGGGGCTGTCGCTGGGCAATACGGACTTTCAGCTCCCTCCAAAGATTTTCTATTGGGTTCAGGTCTGGAGACTGTCTAGGCCACTCCAGGACCTTGAAATGCTTCTTACGGAGCCACTCCTTAGTTGCCCTGGCTGTGTGTTTCGGGTCGTTGTCATGCTGGAAGACCCAGCCACGACCCATCTCAATGCTCTTACTGAGGGAAGGAGGTTGTGCCAAGATCTCGCGATACATGGCCAAATCCATCCTTCCTCCCAATACAGTGCAGTTCGTCCTGTCCCTTTGCAGAAAAGCATCCCCAAAGAATGATGTTTCCACCTCCAGCTTCACGGTTCGGATGTTGTTCTTGGGGTTGTAACTCATCCCTTCTCTTTCCTCCAAACACGGCGAGGGAAGTTTAGACCAAAAAGCTATATTTTTGTCTCATCAGACACATGACCTTCTCCCATTCCTCCTCTGGATCATCCAGATGGTCATTGGCAAACTTCAGACGGGCCTGGACATGCACTGGCTTGAGCAGGGGGACCTTGCGTGCACTGCAGGATTTTAATCCATGACGGCCGTGGTGTTTACTAATGGTTTTCTTTGAGACTGTGGTCCAGCTCTCTTCAGGTCATTGACCAGGTCCTGCCGTGTAGTTCTGGGCTGACCACACCCCTCCATTGATCATTGATGCCCCACGAGGTGAGATCTTGCATGGAAGCCCCAGACCGAGGGTGATTGAAACGTCATCTTTGAACGTCTCCATTTTCTAATAATTGCGCCAACAGTTGTTGCCTTGCTCACCAAGCTGTTTTTCTATTGTCCTGTAGCCCATCCAGCTTGTGCAGAGTCTACAATTTTATCCCTGAGTCCTTACACAAGCTCTCTGGTCTTGGCCATTGTGGAAGAGGTTTGGAGTCTGTTTGATTGAGGTGTGGACAGGTGTCTTTTATACAGTAACGAGATTCAAACAGTGGAGTTAATACAGGTAAAAGTGGAGAACAGGAGGGCTTCTCAAAAGAAAACTAACAGGTCTGTGAGAGCCGGAATTCTTACGTGTTGGTAGGTGATCAATAACTTATGTCATGCAATAAAATGCAAATTAATTACTTAAAAATCAATACAATGTGATTTCGGGATTTGTTGTTTTAGAGTCCTCTCTCACAGTTAAGTAGTACATATGATAAAATAACAGAACCTCTACATGCTTTGTAAGTAGAGAAAACCTAGACAGTGTATGCAAAATTACTTTCTCGCCCTACGCTAGCAGATCGTTCTGATTCTGAACATTGACTTAGCAGAACGTTCTGATTCCCGCAACATTTGATTAGCAGACGTTCTATTCTGAACATTGACTTAGCAGACGTTTCTGAATCTGAACATTGACATAAGCAGACTTCTGATTCTGAACATTGATCCATATGCAGACGTTCTGATTTCTGAACACTTGACAAGTGAACGTTTGCATAGCAGGCTTTCTTGATGTGAAACGTTCAGACATAGCAAGACTTCTGATTGTTAACTGTCAGACATAGCATCGTTTCTGATTGTGAATCGTTCAGAACATAGCAGGCTTTCGGATTGTAACGTTCAGACATAGCAGGCGTTCTGATTGTGAACGTTCAGACATAGCAGGCGTTCTGATTGTGAACGTTCAGACATAGCAGGCGTTCTCCGTCTGTACATTTCATTTTTGATGCTTTGCTGAAATATCATGGTTCCTTGCTCCACATTTCTAAATGTATTGAGGCTGTTAAAGAACGAGGTGCTTGTGTAGAGTTAAAGTAAGATTTGAGATTTCCAGTCAAGGTTTTTTTTTCTCCTAAAGCTTTTATTATTTTCTCACAGCAACTTTACCGGAAAAGTCCTGGAATGACAATGTTGTGTGCCAAATTACCTCAAAACATTTCCAAAAACCGCTACAGAGACATCTCACCRTGTGAGTATCACATCACACTACAGTCTCCTACACACAGTTGTCTTCACTTTCTTAGTCTGTGTTAACCCACCATTTCACACACCTCTCCTCATTTCTCTCCCCTGTCTCTCCTTCTCTTTCGTTTTTAGATGATGCCACACGGGTCATTCTGAAAAGTACAGATGACTACATCAATGCAAATTACATCAACGTGAGTTGCTCTAACCTCCTCCCTCATCACATATGCTGTTCGCCTCAGTCCACCCACACTACCATGGACTCTTTGTTCAGCAGGCCTAAAATAGGCCTCTGTCGGCCAAGATGGAGGTGTAGTCTCCACTCCAAGGACTGGAAATGGACACATGCTCACATGCCCACACACTGTTGATCGTTAACAGCCCTACACACAGGTCTTATTCTCCTCCCTGTACTCTAGATGGAGATCCCAGCGTCCAGCCTGATCAACCGGTACATTGCGTGCCAGGGCCCGCTGCCCAACACGTGCCCAGACTTCTGGCAGATGACCTGGGAGCAGAGCTCCTCCATGGTGGTCATGCTCACCACCCAGGTGGAGAGGGGACGGGTATGTACAGTAGGGTTAGACATGTACTGTATCCTCTCTGGGCCTCCAGGGAAAGGAGACAGGAGTTTTTCCTGAACAATGTAACCTAAGAAGGAAAAACTCCAGGCCCTAGTCATACACTCAATATAAACAGGAGTTTTTCTGGAGTAAAGAAACATTTAATTGATCCTGTTTTTTCTATCATGATGCCATACTAATCTGTGTCTGAGGCCTTATGTTGTTGCTCTGTGCCAACAGGTAAAGTGTCATCAGTACTGGCCCAACCCTGACAGCACTGCCACGTACGGCCGCTTCCAGCTGGCCTGTCTCACTGAGGAGGGTAATTCTGCCTTCCTGGTCCGAGACATGACCCTTACACACCTCGAGGTACATGATGCTCACCAGTCACTGTTGTGTTTCCCAATGGCCAGTGCTAATGCAATGACAACTATTTGGAAGTCAAAGTAAACTTAGCGAAATGGTGGATCACAGCTAAAAACGATTAGCGTTACGAACACAGCATTGGAACTATCACTTTAAGCATTTAAAAGAGTTGCCKTGGTGACTTGTGTGGGCTGTTCTTTTTTGGCCTCATGCGGTGCACGTACGGTGGATCATCATGTTGCCATGGGGACCAGCAGCTACAGCCATGAGGCTTCCAGTATTAACGTGCAGCCTGTGTGTGTTACCATAGCGACACTGATAGATGATGTTGAAAGGGCAAACAAACATCCCATAATAGCTTTGATTAACCGTGCTGGTCTGGCTGTGCTCCACCATTGTCAGTGAGGTGTCTCTGTGTGTCGTGGTGGGGAATGTTAATAAAGGGGGGTGCAGAGCAGACAGTCCTTTTTTTCCCCTGTTGTCATAGCGACATTGCACTGACTGTACTGTTATGTTGTCATGGTGACAGAGCGAGGAGGTCCGGGAGTTGACCCAGATCCAGTACGTGGCCTGGCCGGACCATGGRGTCCCAGATGACTCCATGGACTTCCTGGACTTTGTCAGCCTGGTGCGAAGCAAACGAGCCGGCAAGGATGAGCCCATGGTGGTCCACTGCAGGTAGGGAACATAATGCATGACACACATCCTTGGATGTATAGCAAGAAATGGTCTATGTTTTCACTAAACAACTCATCACAGGATCCCTCGATCTGACCTCAGCCCTAGTGTCTCAGCTACAGAGGCTACTCCTCTCCCTATTTGTGGAACTGTCTGAATGTTCTACTAGACTCCTACACACTGCTGTAGTACACAGCCCAGTGGAACTGTCTGAATGTTCTACTAGACTCCTACACACNTACACACTGCTGTAGTACACAGCCCAGTGGAACTGTCTGAATGTTCTACTAGACTCCTACACACTGCTGTAGTACACAGCCCAGCAGCCCAGAACACTCCAGATAGAACACCTACACACCTTTTTAGAAATCCACGTCTCAGGCAGATAACTTGGCTAAAGTAAGACCTATCTGACTCAGCCAATACATGTCTCAACAGCACACTGGAATGGATTTAATGTATAGAGCCCAGGGATTGGGAGATTTCTGGATTCGAATCTGGACTTAATTCCATAAATCGATCTTTATGTGTGTTGCTATACGCCAGAAAAATAATGATGCACTGATTTAACCCTCTAGAGTCTAAGCCGCAGGGGGTTCTACTGAGCTAACATATGGAAGTGTTTTAAGATGGTCATACCATGGATCATTTAGATATTTGATATTTTAGGACCCCTTCAGGTATACAAAAATATATTCATGTTTTTTTGTTGGATAAAACATTGAATTTGGCCTTACTGCTATTAGCTCATGTAAAAGCATTGAATAACAGATTCACTACGTGGAACAACAGATAGTCCCCCAAAAAATCTAAAGGAAGTTTGTTTTGAAGTGTCTGTCCTATATCTGAGAAATATAAGAAAGATCAGGAAACTATTGTATTCATTTGGAAACACATATTTAACCCCTTTTTTTAGGCACTAAACTACTTCCATACATTTTTTTACTGGTACCCGGTAACCTTCAGGCAAGTCTTGTGAGGCTTGTGGGGGCGTAGAGAAAAACAACCGAGACACTCACCTTTCCGTAGAGTGGTCATAATAGTTTGTGGGCCATACCGTTCGGATCCTACAGACGTTTTCTTGAGAAGACCGATTTTATGGACGTCTCATGGGCTAACAAACACCACTAGCTCTGCCTCCTTTCACTACAGATGTAGAAGGCCGATTTCGGAGGATACGGTGGATTGAGATGCAGCCCATGCAGATATCTAGTTTAAACAGACAGATATTTATGTGGATTTTTTTACAATGCTTATTGGATTTCAGCAGGGCTGCGGAAATTGACTRGAGGGTTTTAAAAYGTAGAAATGATGTCATGAGTTTATAGTGAAACTTCTTCCTCCGCCCCTCCTCTCCTCCRCCTCTCCCCTTCTCTCCCGCTTGTGTGTCATCACTCAGTGCAGGGATTGGCCGAACGGGAGTTCTCATCACCATGGAGACAGCGTTGTGCCTGATGGAGTGCAGTCAGCCCGTCTATCCATTAGACATAGTCAGAACCATGAGGGACCAGAGAGCCATGATGATTCAGACACCTGTAAGTCCTCCTTTCTTCTCTTCATCCTCCTTTTCTAACCTTCTATTTATCCTCCTCTCTCTCTCTCATCTCTCTCTCGCATCTCTCTCGTCTCTCTCCGCTCTCCGCCTCTCTCGCTCTCTCTCTCACTTCCTCTCTAGTTCTCTCCTCCTCTCCCCTCTTTTGCCGTATCTCTCTAATTCTCTCTTCATCTTCCTCTCACTTCCTTTCCTCATTCTCTTTACCCCTTCTCTTTTCCTCCTCACGCTCTCTTCTTCCTCCTCCTTTTCTGGGCAGGCTCGCCTCTCACCTCCTCCAAGATGGCTCCCTTTAGCCTCTGAAGACAACCGAAACAATCTGTGTTAGTGTGTTAAGTAATAACAGATGGAGCACAGTGTAGAATAGAACAGTGTTACTAACTGAAAGGAGAGGGTCATCCTACTAGGAAGATGTTTTATTCATCCCTGTTGTATTGTCAGTGGTAGACTTTCCATTGTTACAGTCTACCAGTGATAATCTCTTGTGCCATGAGAATGCCATTGTCTCTCCAGATTCCCATTTTTAGGCTAGGTGTAGGATTTTCTTTTCGTACACTCGCTGGGTTCTCTGGTATTGAGTCTGGGCTACAGTATCAAAGTATTGGGACAGAGACACATTCTTTGTTGTTTTGACTCTGTACTTCAGCACTTTAGATTTGAAATGAWACAATGACGTTAAAGTGAGGACTGTCCGCTTTAATTTGAGGGTATTTGCATCCATATCGGTGTGAACCGTTTAGAAACCGCAGCACTTTTTGTACAACATCCACCCATTTTAGGGGAACAAATGTATTGGAACAAATTCACATACATGTGTATTAAACAGGGTATGTGAGTGGAGTTGAGCGGTTTGAAATCCTTCTCATCGCTCATGGAGCGGTGCTTGCCCATGGAGCGGTGCTTGGTCATGGAGCGGTGCTTGCCCATGGAGCGGTGCTTGGTCATGGAGCGGTGCTTGGTCATGGAGCGGTGCTTGCCCATGGAGCGGTGCTTGGTCATTGGAGCGGTTGCTTGGTCATGGAGCGGTGCTTGCCTCATGGAGCGGTGCTTGCCCCATGGAGCGTGGTGCTTGGTCATGGAGCGGTGCTTGCCATGGAGCGGTGCTTGCCCATGGAGCGGTGCTTGCCCATGGACGGTGCTTGCCCATGGAGCGGTGCTTGCCCATGTAGGGTGCTTGCCCATGGAGCGGTGCTTGCCCATGGAGCGGTGCTTGCCCATGGAGCGGTGCTTGCACACCGATGCTCCACGTTCCTTCCAAAATCACTCCATTCATTAAAATCACCATTTAACCAACARCCCATCTATTTTTGTGACTACCTGGACCAACCATTTGCTTTTGAAGTATTGAAACCAAACCATATGATTTGAATGAAAAGTATTTTAATAAACAACAGGAAAAGGTGACTAAGAAGCGCTCATCGTTTCAAATAGGCTACATGTCATATTAAACATCTTATAAACACTCTAAATAGGAGCCAGACAGGGAGCCTAAGTGAGCCTAAACAGGGAGCCTAAYTTAATTATTTAGGCTATATTATTTAWATTATTTCAAGGCTATAGCCTACAAATAAATAKATWGTGAAGCATTTGRGAGTGCGACACACTAGGCTGGTAGGGACATAAAGCCCTCAGKATTTAAACAACATGTTGTTGTATTAAACCATTATAGTCTATAAATTGCACATATAGGCTGTGACTTACTTAGAATGAAATGCACATTAAACTAAAAATGCCTTATAAGGCTCCATCTACAGTGCCTTTGAATTCATTTTTAGAAACATGAGTTTAGCCAGAGTCTCATGCGATGGTACCCGGAGAGCAGGCCAGCACCAGAGAATACCCTCTCAGTGCTTGCAGAGCCACTGCGGATGCTCAACAACCTTTGGGCCACTTGCCAGACTTGGCAGGGATGTGTCGTTTTTTATATTATAAAATAATATATAATATATAATAATTAATKTTTTTTTCTGTCGGTATGCCTAAAGGGTTTTAGTTCAAACAACCCTATCAAAACGTAAAGGTTCTTGAAAGCGGTAATAGACCTCTTTCCAGAACACGACACACTGACGTCAGATGCACGCGACTCTTGGCTGCAGTCAGAAAGCCATCGCCATCTGCACCCATTCAACATAGCCTAGATTTACGTTTTTATTTCTTCTAAACAAAATAACTTTTTGGGGTTCTCATATACTTACAATTATCTTTTTATTCTGGCTTGAACAGTCGCCAAGATTATATTTGGTTGTGATCTCTGCAAAATAACTATTTTGGATGCAGCATTTGTTAGCTAGAAGGCTAACGCTCATTGATATAGGCTGTAGCAAAAGCTAGCCAAAGAGCCATTTTACTGGTTGAAGTTCAAGTGTTTTCTAATTATAATGCAGTTGATTTGCGATGTTGACACAAACATTATATTAAGCAGGACATTCATACGAGCCTTAAAATCCAATTATAATCCAAAAGCAGTGTGAAAAGCAACATGTAAATAGTTTTTTTTTTGCTGGCGTTCTATAAGAACAGAAGGCCCCTGTGTTCTGCCACCAACTTGCATGCATTTCCCTCATGCGGCAATGTTTGCAAACACAGGAAAGGGTCTATATGCCTATTGAGCCAAAATCAATGAGGGCCTATTGTGTATATATAATAGAACGAAAATGAACGAAACTTTTAAGAGATCAGATTTTTTGTTTATAAATACTTTGCTACAATGACATCCTTAGGTAGCTGCCCTCCTCGTTCCTTTCTGTTAGCATGTACACATCATGCTTTCAGGATACCTGTCTTTTCAGATTCCACAATGATTCTTTAGTTGTGGACACTACATCACCGCACTCCCTCTCTTGCTCTTGGTCCTCCTCATCTTTGTAAGTCACCTTTWTAAAAATATTTAACATACTCCATGACAGTATCTAAAGCAAGGGGCTATAGGGGTGGCAGATAGCCTAGTGGTTAGAGCGTTGGACTAGTAACCGAACGGTTGCAAGATCGAATCCCCGAGCTGACAAGGTAAAAATCTGTCGTTCTGCCCCTGAACAAGGCAGTTAACTCACTGTTCCTAGGCCGTCATTGAAAATAAGAATTTGTCCTTAACTGAWTTGCCTKGTTAAATAAAGATAAAAAAATATATAAAAAATAGCAGCACACAAGTAGACTACATATGCATGCTGGGCCGGGCATGCCCTGAGCTTGTTAAGTGAGCGCTACTGGAGRGGGCGAGAAGGCCGACGCTCCAGCTTTTGGGAAATTCACTTCAGTCAAATTGGGCAAGCTCCTCGCTCTGCTCCAGCTCCACTCACATACTCTGGTATTAAAGTAGTAAAAAGTGAAGTATTTGGTTCCATATTCGTAGCACGCAATGTCTACATCAATCATAATACTAATAATAATGATGTGAGAAAGTTAGAGGCATAAATATCATATCCCCCCCCCCAAAAAAAAATGCTAACTCCCTTGTTATTGTTATGATGAGAGGTTAGCATGTCTTGGGGGTATGATATTTGTGCGTCTAACTTTCTCACTTTAGGCTGAGCTGTTTCTCATCAATACCCAGGGTCTCTGGGTACTTCCCAAATGGCACCCTATTCCCTATATAGTGCACTCCTTTTGACCAGACCCAGCTATTGACCCTGGTCAAAAGTGGTGCACTATATAGGGAATAGGGTGCCGTTTGGGATGCACACTCTCTTCTCAGTCTCTGAAGAACTTCACATGAGTACAATTTGGCCCTGTGCTCAGAACCAGGGTAGCGGGGGTAGAGATGCTGCTGCAGCTGCAGCGGTAATTTCATTAGAATATGCTGAGCTCTAATGAGGCTAGGACACCCTCAGGGTCCGGGAGAAATAGGTGGAAGATAATGGCACTAGGGGAAAAGAGTGGGCTACCTTTCTCCTGTCATGCACACTGAACTAAGTATGCGTGCGCGCGCGCACATGCATTCACACACACACACACACACCCACCCACACAACACACCCTTTTCCTCGTACACAGACACACACTGACATAAACACATATGTACATACGCACAGACACATTCGCGGCACACACCACTGCATTACCCACCTCAGGGAAGTTTATTCACGCCTGGCTGCCTCTGTATCCCAATCACTGGCTGTCCTGGCTCCTTTGCTCATGCCTTGCCATTGGCTCTAATGTTGTTGACATTCTCTTCCTTCCCCCTCTCTCTTTCTCTCTTTCTCTTCTGTGTCCTCAGAGCCAGTACAAGTTTGTGTGTGAAGCCATATTGAGGGTCTACGAGGAAGGCCTGGTCAAACCCCTGAAGTCCACCCTTTACCAGAGAGAAGAAGAACGAGAAGAAGAAGAAAATGGAGGAGAAGCAGTAGGAGAGGAAGAAGAGGAGGAAGAGGATGTTAGCGTTAGTGTTAGCGTTAGTGCTAGTGTGACCAGTGTGACGAGTGAGACTAGCGCAACCAGCGATTGCCCTGAACCCTGACCCCTTTGACCTGACCTGGGTCAGCCCAGTGCCAGGGAGGAGGAGCCCTGGTTACCATGCTTACCGCCATGGGCCGAGGAGAGAACAAAGCACTGTTGCACTTTACGCCATCAAAAAACTGAAAGTTATGGACAAATGAATCCAGTTATGTTGAATAGGTACCATTAGGGGTATTGTGTGTTCAGGTAAAAAAGAAAAAGACATTTAAAACATGGTGAAATTGCTGTAGTAGTGCCGTAAGTACAATGAATGGGCGGGGCTGTGAGAGAGGGAGTGTTTTTAAGAGTGATCGATAAGCCCCTCCAAATGAATCTGCCGCCTTTTCTTCTATGTCCCTCCGGTCCAACGAGAGACACCGTATTTTTTTCAAATAATATTTATTGTGTTTTAGTTTGTCAAACCCTGTCCATTGAACAAAGTGTATGTTAGAGTGAGTCTTAGCTTCAGGCATCCCAAATGAAATCATAGGTAGTAAAAGTTGTCATTCTTGACTTTTTAATGAAAAAAGTGGTTTAATTTATTATATATTTTAGCTTTTGTCAAATTCAGACACTACACACATCAGAGCACTTTGTGTCTACCCCTAACTAACCTTGTGGCTGATGTGGCGCTATGCCTTGGTTTTTGCATAGAACAAACAAGGAGCCATTGACTGGCATTGATTGACATGTTAAACTGTCCAGTTGGTCAACTTTTAGAGCTGTTTACTGTGTCAAGACAGGGGGAGGATCTACTCTAAGCAATTTGACAAAGTCCACAGCCACTAAGGGGAGGCTCGACCTTAAAACGATCTTTAAGTTCCGTTCCTCTCTGTCTTTGTTTGTGTGTCTGTCTCTAAAGAATGTAGAGAATACCAAGAGCATTCAACCAATAATGACTAGAAACACACCTCCCCCCTTTTGATACATTTCAAATGGTAGTTAGAGTTTTTAAAARACATTCTTTTTTATTGGAGATGATAATCACTTAGAATGTTTTAGGTACAGATTACTGGGAATTTGTTGTACTTGTACCCAACACAGTTATGACATGTTTCACTCAAACATCTGACAACACGAGGTGTCCTTTTCACACTGGTTCAACTGTATTCACATTATCATCAGRTCTTGTATTGGAGTTATCAGCATGTTTAGTTTGAGCTACTCTCCTTCTCATGAAAGAGTCTGTTTCTTGCTTTGTTTGGTTACCTGGCTGCTGGCATCTTGGCACTGCAGGTAGTGCCACCCTCTCTGATGCGCTCTTCTGCACAACCAAACTGCTGTATGCCTGTATGTGTGTGGGGATGTGTACGAGTGTGAGAGAGTGCAGCACGCATGTGTATTTTTAGCAGTTTCTGTTGTGTGTATGTGTTATGCCCTGCCTCTGATGATGCTGTGTCTGTGTAGTCATCAGCGAACCCCCTACCATTTCACCTTAACCTGGTCGTCATTTCTAGCTCAATATTGGATACCAGGGTTGAAGCCTGCTTTCTTGTAAACTAATTTGCCATAGTTCCATCTTCTTGACCTGCTGAAGAGACTGTGATGCATCTATAGCAGGTGTATTGGACATGAATACGTTGTGACCTACGTGTCCATGCTGTAAGAAGCCCGTACAGTAAATTCTCCCTTTCAACCTGGCTCTCACGGGCCGCTATGGTGGGTCATCAGCCCGTTGTGTGGAATCCACAAAACCCTCATTTGATTCTTTTTTTTATTTTCTGAAATGTTTGATCATACATGGAGCCCACTCAAAAAGACCAGACTACAGAGTCCCACATACAAGACTTGGGTTTCCAGAATCATCAAATGTTAATTATCATGGATGTCCAGCATTGAGATGTGTGTTGTGATAGCGTATTGGGGGTACTGTGGGGTTCTGTTTGGAAGCAAGAGTCAAGGGAAGTGGGGTAGGTATTGGAGGGTGGATGAGTTGTATTTTTGTAAAACTGAAACCACAGTTCTTGCTTCTTAAGAATGGACAGCACTTTGCAGATGACTGGGTAGCCATGCTCGCTACTGAGTATGTCAGAAACAGAAAGTGGTGTAGAATTTTTATTTATCATTGAATTTTAAGACACCTGTAGGGAACAAAAACTGCAAACTACACAGTGCCACTTGTTAATGTTGTGTAAATATACTAGACCATGTAAATACAATGTTGTGTGTATATATAAAAACATCTTTAAAATAAAAGGGAAAATGACTTGTGAGTTAAAATGTTTTTATATAGAGAATGCCAAACTTGTGTTTTAAAAATCAAAGAGAAATTGAGATCTGCAACTGTACATTAATTAATGACGTTGTTTTTCCACACTGCAACGGTGAGGTCAATGCAATGTTTTGATAGTAGATTGATGTTATGTTTACTTAACTCACACACATAACTGTATTCCAAATTCTACATTTCAGAAGTGTGACTGATGCATCGATTATTTAAATAGTAGCATAAATGTAAAAAGCCTAAAATAATAGCATTTCTACTTGTAGGTGATCAACCTCCRACGTTCCAATAGCCTGAATTAGATATATTTCACTGTTTGCTTTGAGTCAGCTTTTAAGTTAAGCATCGAGCATGTTGGYATGGAGTGCACATGTACAGTCTGGYTATCCATGGCAGGGCATATGATGACACATTCATGAAGATCACACMGAAGCCATTTTTATTTTATTTKATCTTTATTTAACCAGGTAGGCTAGTTGAGAACAAGTTCTCATTTGCAACTGCGACCTGGCCAAGATAAAGCAAATCAGTTCGACACATACAGCAATACAGAGTTACACATGGAATAAACAAACATACAATCAATAATACAGTAGAAAAATCTATATACYGCATGTGCAAATGAGATGGGATAAGAGGGGTAAGGCAATAAATWGGCCATCAACATGGTCAGTAAGTGGCGCTGTTGCTAAATGGAGAGGAATCATACAGTAGATATTTGGTCTTTTTGAAAAAAGAAAAAAAWAGTTTTACACTGYCATGATGCAGTTTAAAAACATTGAGATTGAGGAATAATCTGTTACTGAATGCACTGACTTCCTATATGAAATTATCTACCGGTATGCCCAGTATTCGACGGGGGCCGCATTGGAGAAGGTGAAAAGCTTCAAGTTCCTTGGCATACACATCACTGACAATCTGAAATGGTCCACTCACACAGACAGTGTGGTGAAGAAGGRYCAACAGGMCCTCTTCAACCTCAGGAGGCTGAAGAAATTTGGCTTGGCCCCTTAGACCCTCACAAACGTTTATAGATGCACCATTGAGAGCATCCTGTTGGGCTGTATCACCACCTGGTACAACAACTGCACCGCCTGCAACCGCAGGGCTCTCCAGAGGGTGGTGCAGTCTGCGGTCTTCCCAACGCATCACCGGGAGCACACTGCCTGTCCTCCAGGACATCTACAGCAGCCGCTGTCACAYGAAGGCCAAAAAGATCAAGGAGATCAACCACCCGAGCCACGGCCTGTTCACCTCGCTACCATCCAGAAGGTGAGGTCAGTACAGTTGCATCAAAGCTGGGACCGAGACAGAAGCTGTTTTTCAATCTCAAGGCCATCAGACTTTTAAATAGTCACGACGAGCTAACCTCCGCCCAGTACCCTGCCCTGAATTTTAGTCACTGTCACGATGCGCTTACCACCTGGTTACTCAACCCTTCACCTTAGAGGCTGCTGCCTATGTACATAGACATGGAACACTGGTCAACGTTAATCATGTCTACATACTGTTTCACCCACTTCATATGTATGTACTGTATTCTAGTGTGTGAATAACCTGTCTATATAAGGTCCCTCAGTTGACAGTGCATGTAAGAGCAAAAACCAAGCCATGTGGTCAAATGAATTGCCCGTTGAACACCGAGACAAGATTGTGTCGAGGCACAGATTTGGGGAAGGGTAGCAAAACATTTCTGCAGCACTGAAGGTCCCAAAGAACACAGTGGCCTCCATCATTCTTAAATGGAAGAAGTTTGGAACCACCAAGACTCTTCCTAGAGCTGGCCACACGGCCAAACTGAGCCGTGGGAGGTGACCAAGAACCCGATGGTCACTCTGACAGAGCTCCAGAGTTCCTCTGTGGAGATGGGAGAACCTTCCAGAAGGGCAATCATCTCTGCAGCACTCCACCAATCAGGCCTTTATGGTAGTGGCCAGACGGAAGCCACTCCTCAGTAAAAGGCACATGAAAGCCRGCTTGGAGTTTGCCAAAAGGCACCTAAAGGACTCTCAAAACATGGGAAACAAGATTGAACTCTTTGGCCTGAATGCCAAGTGTCATGTCTGCAGGAAACCTGGCACCATTRCTACGGTGAAGCACGGTGGTGGCAGCATCATGCTGTGGGGATTCTTTTCAGCAGCAGGGTCTGGGAGACTAGTCAGGTTTGATGGAAAGAAGAACGGAGCAAAGTACAGAGATCCTTGATGAAAACCTGCTCCAGAGTGCTCAGGACCTCAGACTGGGGCGACGGTTCACCATCCAACAGGACAACAACCCTAAGCACACAGCCAAGACAATGCAGGAGTGACTTCGGGACATGTCTCTGAATGTCCTTCAGTGGCCCAGGGAGAGCCTGGACTTGAACCCGATCAAACATCTCTGGAGAGACCTGAAAACCTAAAAATAGCTGTGCAGCAACGCTCCCAGTCCAACCTAACAAAGCTTGAGAGGATCTGCAGAGAAGAATGGGAGAAACTTGGTCATTATGGGCTATTGTGTGTTGATCGATGAGGAAAAGTTTAGAATAGGGCTGTAATGTAACAATGTGGAAAGTCAAGGGGTCTGAATACTTTCCGAATGCCGTGTATATGTATATATTATACTTTGGTCTCCGACGACGTAATTTTTCTTAATTCTGTTCTTTTGATTTTTTTAGATTCGTCTTTATTGTCTATTGTTATATTACTGCACTGTTAGAACTAGGAAGACAAGCCTTTTCCTACACCTGCAATAAGGTCTACTAACGTAAATATGTGTATGCGACCAATACAATTTTATTTCATGCATGATAAAATGGGCATAATCTGAAACAACACCATATGATAATGTGAAGTTGGGAGGACGTATTTGTTTTACTATTTCATTTTCACGATTATAGAAACACCCAAGTGCCCCTTTAAATGTAAATCAAAGTTTTGTTAGGGATTTATTTCGACGTCATTTCCTGWGGGGAATTTTTGCTTTGCCTCCCACTTTTCTTGGGACTTGTGAAAATTGTCCCTTTTGAGTGTCGAGTAGGAATTGTTGTAACGCTAGTAAGACTACCTGTCAACCATGGACACGTATTAGTTTTATTTTGTGAAGGTGGAACAGGCAAGTGGATTGGTTCWTATTTTAGATATCGGCAAGTATTTTGTGAGTGTTGCTATAGTATAGGACTTTTGGGATCTACAAGTGGCCATCGGCGACATCAGCAAGTGTGAATGTCGGACTTCTTTCATCTGTTGCTTCAGCATCCTCACAATAGGTAACGGTAACCTGTTAGCTTGTTAAACCTGTTGCTCTCGTTCATGATGGGTTAGTCTTTGGGACAGACTCYCGATGTTTTGTCCCAAAGCTAGGCTAGTAACGTTATACGGTATTTATTGGGGCAAAGCTTTCTAGTTAGCTAAGTTACTGTAGTGAGCTAGATAGCTAACTAATAATAGCTAACTAATAATACTACTAGCTAACTAATAATAGGTAACGTTAGTCCATAACATTTATGTAAAATTGTCACCTTTTCAGCCTCAATGGATGTAGTTATGTAATGGCGAATAACCTGCATATTGCTAACAGTAGCTAAGTTAGTGTTAACACAACAAGTGTTTCTTCATTGCCAAGCCATTTGGAGCAACAACAACTATTTGTGGGGAGTCTACATAACATTGTACAAAAGTAATAGGCCGAGAAGAGAACTTAGTTGCTGTGAGTCACACAATTTTGAATTGCATACTATATTTTGATGTGTTCCTCCTTAGACGTATACTGATGTGGCTTCTGTCACAGTASAGTATTTAACAGATTGAACAAAAAATAGCTATTTTGTACTTTAGTGTGTGTACAGTTGAAGTCGGGAAGTTTACATATACATTTAAACTCAGTTTTTCARAATTCCTGACATTTAATCCTTGTAAAAATTCTCTGTTTTAGGTCAGTTAGGATCACCACTTTATTTTAAGAATGTGAAATGTCAATAATAGCAGAGAGAATTATTTATTACAGCTTTAATTTCTTTCATCACATTCCCAGTGGGTCAGAAGTTTACCTACACTCAATTAGTATTTCGTACTATTGCCTTTGTTTAACTTGGGACAAAAGTTTCGCATAGCCGTCCACAAGCTTCCCACAATAAGTTGGGTGAATTMTGGCCCATTCCTCCTGACAGAGCTGGTGTAACTGAYTCAGGTTTGTAGYCCTCCTTGCTCGCACACACTTTTTCAGTTCTGCCCACAAATTTTCTATAGGATTGAGGTCAGGGCTTTGTGATGGCCACTCCAATACCTTGCCTTTGTTGTCCTTAAGCCATTTTGCCACAACTTTGGAAGTATGCTTGGTGTCATTGTCCATTTGGAAGACCCATTTGCAACCAAGCTTTAACTTCCTGACTGATGTTGCTTCAATATATCCACATCATTTTTTTTGCTTTTCTGGGATTGATTTGCACTTTTCGCACAAAAGTACGTTCATCTCTAGGAGACAGAATGCGTCTCCTTCCTGAGCGGTATGCCGGCTCCATGGTCCAATGGTGTTTATACTTGCGTACTATTGTTTGTACAGATGAATGTGGTACCTTCAGGCGTTTGGAAATTTCTCCCAAGGATGAACCAGACTTGTGGAGGTCTACAATTTTTTTTCTGAGGTCTTGGCTGATTTCTTTTGATTTTCCCATGTTGTCAAGCAGAGGCACTGAGTGTGAAGTTAGGCCTTGAAATACATCCACAGGTACACCTCCAATTGACTCAAATTATGTCAATTAGCCTGACATCGTTTTCTGGAATTTTCCAAGCTGTTTAAAGGCACAGTCAACTTAGTGTATGTAAACTTCTGACCCACTTGAATTTTGATATAGTGAAATAATCTGTATGTAAACAATTGTTGAAAAACTTACTTGTCATTGCAAAAGTAGATGTCATAACCGACTTGCCAAACTATAGTTTGTTAACAAGGAATGTGTGGAGTGGTTGAAAAATGTACTTTTAATGACTCCAATGTAAGTGTATGTAAACCTCTGACTTCAACTGTATACTTGTGATATCGCTTTTCAACGGGAAAAGTTCAAACAAAGCTTTAGTCCATCTTTAACATCACGATCTGATTGAGGAACTCAACCGATTGTATTATTTAATCCTTCCTCTCGCATGTGCAGGTAGTGTTCACCAGTCCCRACCATGCTGAGTTTCCTCCGCCGGACGCTGGGCCGGCAGTCCATCCGTAAGCATGCTGACAAGGCCCGGTTGAGAGAGGCCCAGCGGGCCACTACACACATCCCTGCTGCCGGGGACTCCAAGTCTGTCATCACCTGCTGTGTGTCAATGCTGGACGGCACAGATGTCAGTGTGGACCTGCCGGTGAGACTTTACACACAACACAAAGATTCTGAATCTCTAACCTGTTGTTTGAGTTTTAACCGATGTCAAGGCACACCCCGTGAGAAAGTAAAAGAGTGAATAATTGGTACAGGGCTTTCAAAAGGTATTTGAAATGGAAGGAGGACAGAGCAGCAGAGTAGACTCATGTTTTTGGTCATGCCAGGTACCCTGAGGCTGATGCTCTCTGTGTGCCATTGGTGCTGGTTTGAGTCCATTCCCATGCATAAGGCTCTGCTGTATAGTACTTAGTGACCAGCTCCTTCCATTGCTCTGAGATCCTGCTCATGTTGTGTGCCTGTTCTCAGGGTGAGGTGGAGAATATGGTAGCTACTAGCTTGTTGCCCTCGTCTCAGTGTGCTGTTACTGAGAGAGTTCCTCTCCGGTCTTGGCATGAGACCTGCATGCCAGTGTGTGTATATGTATAGGACTGTGTGTTGTTGTGAATGCTGTTGATCACTGGTAATTCATTCCATGATCCCTCTACAGCACACCTGGTCACATGATCCACTAGGTCTGAGCGATATATCAAATTCATTTGTATGTATGTTTTTGCGGCATATTCCATATGCCTGTATTGCAAGTATTTTTGTTATTTACATTTTTATGAGTGTTTGTCTCATGTTGTCTTTTTGGACTTTGGTCTCCTTCGCTCCTGTGCTGTGAACCTCCCCATTTGCACCAGAGATCTGAATATAATGACAAGATGCTCATGTCTCCACCCTGACAATGGGAGTTGCTGTCCCAAAGGTGGAATGCAGGCGATAAGCTTAGGTAAAAAATAAGCCTATAGAAACGCATTGGGCTTATTTTGGACAGATTTTGCGGAGAGTGAAACCTCTCACTTCACCATGTACGCCAGCAGCGTTTTAGCCAAAGACTTATACTAGCTGTCTAGTCTGTGTTTTTATAAATGTGCAATAAGCTTAAAACACKATTTTTATATAAGGAATTGGCAACTCGTTCTCATTCTGAGAAATAAGGTYAGCCGCTTGATTTCAAKAATCTGAACAAAGTGGACAGGCTAGCATGATGTTCAAACAGCTAGAGACGGACAGAAGGGTGTGTTCARAATTAAACTGTTCTGCCTTGTTTTCTAGAATATAGATCCAAGTTGACCTAACTTGAAATATACAGATTAGATGGCTACTCACTAGAATGTGGGCTTGTGCTTGAGACATTGTTTGAGACCTGTGTTCATTTTCTATAATGCCTGCTACAGGAAGTTGGTCATTATTAGTGAATGTGCGTTATATGCCTGGGTATGGTTAAATTTTTAACAGAAAGGGCATTTTCATAGACTACCTTGAAAACCAGATAAGTGATTATTGCAAAAAAGCAGGTTAAACTATTTTGATAATAAAATTATTTTCTAAGTGGGGCTTATATTCACATTCTTTACATTACAGCCTTAGTCAAATGTCCATTGGTCATGTTTCTTGGCCCAAGCAAGTCTCTTCTTGTTATTGGTGTCTTTTAGTAGTGGTTTCTTTGCAGCAATTCGACCATGAAGGCCTGCATCACACAGTCTCCTCTGAACAGTTGATGTTGAGATGTGTCTGTTATTTGAACTCTGAAGCATTTAGTTGGGCTGCAATTTCTGAGGCTGGTAACTTTTAATGAACTTATCCTCTGCAACAGAGGTAACTCTGGGTCTTCCTTTCCTGTGGTGGTCCTCATGAGAGCCAGTTTCATCATAGTGCTTGATGGTTTTTGCGACTGCACTTGAAGAAATMTTTTGGGTTGACTGACCTTCATGCCTTAACCTCACTAGGGTTTGTGGGACGGTAGTGTCCCACCTCATCAACAGCCAGTGAAACTGCAGGGCGCCAAACTCAAAACAACAGAAATCCCATAATTAAAATTCCTCAAACATACATGTATTTTACACCATTTTAAAGATACACTTGTTGTAAATCCAGCCACAGTGTCCGATTTTCAAAAAGGCTTTACGACGAAAGCAAACCAAACGATTATGTTAGGTCAGAGCCAAGTCACAGAAAAACACAGCCATTTTTCCAGCCAAAGAGAGGAGTCACAAAAAGCAGAAATATAGATAAAATTAATCACTAACCTTTTGATCTTCATCAGATGACACTCATAGGACTTCATGTTACACAATGTAACGGATGTGAAATGGCTGGCTAGTTAGCGGTGGTGCGCGCTAATAGCGTTTCAATCGGTTACGTCACTCGCTTTGAGACCTTGAAGTAGTGGTTACCCTTGCTCTGCAAGAGCCGCGGCCTTTGTGCAGCGATGGGTAACGATGCTTCGTGGGTAACTGTTGTTGATGTGTGCAGAGGGTCCCTGATTCGCGCCCGGGTCGGGGCGAGGGGACGGACGTAAAGTTAAACTGTTACAACAATACATGTATGTTTTGTTCGGTAAAGTTCATATTTATATCCAAAAATCTGAGTGTACATTGGCGCATTATGTTCAGTAGTTCCAAAACATCCGGTGATTTTGCAGAGAGCCACATCAATTTACAGATATACTCATAATAAACATTGATAAAAGATACAACTGTTATGCATGGAATTTTAGATCCACTTCTCCTTAATGCAACCGCTGTGTCAAATAAAATAAATAAAAAACTTTACGGAAAAAGCATACCATGCAATAATCTGAGTACGGCGCTCAGGTGACAAATCAAGCCAAACAGATATCCCCCATGTTGGAGTCAACAGAAGTCTGAATTAGCATTATAAATATTCACTTACCTTTGATGATCTTCATCAGAATGCACTCCCAGGAATCCCAGTTCAACAATAAATGTTTGTTTTGTTCGATAATGTCCATCATTTATGTCCAAATACCTCCTTGTTGTTCGCGCGCTCAGTACACAATCCAAACTCACGACGCGCGTGCAAGTCCAGTGGAAAGTATTGGTGAAAAGTCCAAAAAGTTATATTACAGTCTGTAGAAACATGTCAAACGATGTACAGAATCAATCTTTAGGATGTTTTTAACATAAATCTTCTATAATGTTCCAACCGGAGAATTCCTTTGTCTGTAGAATTGCAATGGAACAGATCTCGCTCTCTCGTGAACGCGCAAGACTGAGCTCGTGGCTCTCTGACAGTCCTCTGACTCATTCCCCTCTCATTCGCCCCCACTTCACAGTAGAAGCATAAAACAAGGTTCTAAAGACTGTTGACATCTAGTGGAAGCCTTAGGAAGTGCAATTTGACCCCATAGACACTGTGTATTCGATAGGCCAAGAGTTGAAAAACTACAAACCTCAGATTTCACACTTCCTGGTTGGAGTTTTTCTCAGGTTCTTGCCTGCCATATGAGTTCTGTTATACTCACAGACATCATTCAAACAGTTTATCCAAATCTACTAATAATATGCATATTCTAGCTTTTATGGCTGAGTAGCAGGCAGTTTAATTTTGGCACGCTTTCATCCAAAATTCCCAATGCTGCCTTCATGTTTTAAAGTAATGATGGACCGTCGTTTCTCTTTGCTTATTTGAGCTGTTCTTGCCATAATATGGACTTGGTCTTTTACCAAATAGGGCTCTCTTCTGTGTACCACCCTTACCTTGTCACAACACAACTGATTGGCTCAAACCTATTAAGAAGGAAAACATTCCACAAATTAACTTTTAACAAGGCACACCTGTTAATTGAAATGCATTCTAGGTTACTACCTCATGAAGCTGGTTGAGAGAATGCCAAGAGTGTGCAAAGCTGTCATCAAAGGGTGGCTACTTAGAAGAATCTAAAATCTAAAATATATTTTGATTTAAAACTTTCTTTGGTTACTACATGATTTCATATGTGTTATTTCATAGTTTTGATGTCTTCACTATTATTCTACAATGTAGAAAATAATAAAAATAAAGAAAAACCCTGGAATGAGTAGGTGTGCAAACGTTTGACTGGTACGTTTGTGAGTGWMWGAAAACTGGGTGGTTCGAGCCCTGAATGCTGATTGGCTGACAGCCAAAAACATTTTATTTGTACTGCTCTAATTACATTGGTAACCAGTTTTTAATAGCAATAAGGCACCTCGTGGTATATGTTTGTGGCCAATATACCACGGCTAATTGCTGTATCTAGGCACTCAGCTCTGCGTCTATCTCGTGAATGGAAGTTGGGAAAAAATGTATTTACATTTTTAAGCCATATTGCCCAACCCTATGAACTACCCACACCCAGGAGCCAAGTGAATGGAGTAGAGGTCGACCGATTAATCGGAATGGCCGATTTCAAGTTTTCATAACAATCGGTAATCGGCATTTTTGGACACCGATTATGGTCGATTACATTGCACTCCACGAGGAGACTGCGTGGCAGGCTGACTACCTYTTATGCGAGTGCAGCAAGGAGCCAAGGTAAGGTGCTAGCTAGCATTAAACGTATCTTATAAAAAAACAATCAATCTTAACATAATCACTAGTTAACTACACATGGTTGATGATATTACTAGTTTATCTAGCTTGTCCTGCATTGCATATAATCGATGTGGTGTCTGTTAATTTATCATTGAATCATAGCCTACTTCGCCAAACGGGTGATTTAACAAGCGCATTCGCGAAAAAAGCACTGTCGTTGCACAAATGTGTACCTAACCATAAACATCAACGCCTTTCTTAAAATCAATACACAAGTATATATTTTTAAACCTGCATATTTAGTTAATATTGCCTGCTAACATGAATTTCTTCTAACTAGGGAAATTGTCACTTCTCTTGCGTTCTGTGCAACAGAGTCAGGGTAAATGCAGCAGTTTGGGCCMCCTGGCTCGTTGCGAACTGTGAAGACTATTTCTTCCTAACAAAGATAGCCAACTTCGCCAAACGGGGGATGATTTAACAAAAGCGCATTTGCGAAAAAAGCATAATCGTTGCACGAATGTACCTAACCATAAACATCAATGCCTTTCTTATAATCAGTATATATTTTTAAACCTGCATATTTAGTTAAAAGAAATTCATGTTAGCAGGCAATATTAAACCAGGGAAATTGTGTCACTTCTCTTGCGTTCATTGCACGCAGACTCAGGGTATATGCAACAGTTTGGGCTGCCTGGCTCGTTGCGAACTAATTTGCCAGAATTTTACGTAATTATGACATAACATTGAAGGTTGTGCAATGTAACAGGAATATTTAGACTTATGGATGCCACCTGTTAGATGGCATCCATAAGAATAAACGTTTTATTTTCGAAATTATAGTTTCCGGATTTMACCATATTAATGACCTACGGCTTGTATTTCTGTGTGTTATTATGTTATAATTAAGTCTATGATTTGATAGAGCAGTCTGACTGAGCGGTGGTAGGCAGCAGCAGGCTCGTAAGCATTCATTCAAACAGCACTTTTGTGCGTTTGCTAGCAGGTCTTCGCAATGCTTCAAGCATTGCYCTGTTTATGACTTAACTGGCAATACTAAAGTGCCTATAAGAACATCCAATAGTCAAAGGTATATGAAATACAAATCGTAGAGAGAGAAATAGTCCTATAATAACTTCAACCTAAAACTTCTTAACTGGGAATATTGAAGACTCATGTTAAAAGGAACCACCAGCTTTCATATGTTCTGAGCAAGGAACTTAAATGTTAGCTTTTTTACATGGCACATATTGCACTTTTACTTTCTTCTCCAGCACTTTGTTTTTGCATTATTTAAACCAAATTGAACATGTTTCATTATTTATTTGAGGGTAAATTGATTTGATTGATGTATTTATTATATTAAGTTAAAATAAGTGTTCATTCACTATTGTTGTAATTGTCATTATTATAAATAAATATATGATTAAAGAAATGGCCGATTTTAATCGGTATCGTCTTTTTTTGGTCCTCCAATAATCGGTATCGGCGTTGAAAAATCATAATCGTTCGACCTCTAGAACGGAGATACTCTTCTCCAGTGGGAAGACTTGCTCTTGTCCCTCAATGTCCTCTTTTATTTCTCTGGGTTACAATTTCTAAGGCATTCCAGCTATCAAACCAGTTGAATACCTGATCTTTTGATTCCACTCTGGTATTCCACTGTAATGCTATAGGTCTATTTATAAACCTGGTGGTTCGAGCCCTGAATGCTGATTGGCTGACAGATGTGGTATATTTAAGCAATAAGGCACAAGGGGGTAGGGTATATGGCCAATATACCACGGCTAAGGGCTGTTATTATGCACCACGCACCACGCCGTGGTATAGTGTATTGGCCATGTACCACAAACACCCAAGGTACCTTATTGCTATTATACACTGGTTACCGATGTAATTAGAACAGCATTCGAATCACCCAGTTTATAACAGACCTTATACCACAGTTATGACCAGATTTTTTTTTTTTTTTTACTGTTCTAATTATGTTTATAATAGCATTAAGACACCTCAGGGGTTTGTGGTATATGGGCAATATACCACGGCTAACGACTACCCTGCATACCACTGCTGGCTTGCTTCTGAAGCTAAGCAGGGTTGGTCCTGGTCAGTCCCTGGATGGGAGACCAGGTGCTGCTGGAAGTGGTGTTGGAGGGCCAGTAGGAGGCACTCTTTCCTCTGGTCTAAACAAAGATCCCAATGCCCCAGGGCAGTGATTGGGGACACTGCTCTGTGTAGGGTGCCGTCTTTCGGATGGGACGTTAAACGGGTGTCCTGACTCTCTGAGGTCANCCTGACTCTCTGAGGTCATTAAAGATCCCATGGCACTTATCGTAAGAGTAGGGGTGTTAACCCCGGTGTCCTGGCTAAATTCCCAATCTGGCCCTCAACCATCACGGTCACCTAATAATCCCCAGTTTACAATTGGCTCATTCATCCCCCTCCTCTCCCCTGTAACTATTCCCCAGGTCGTTGCTGCAAATGAGAACGTGTTCTCAGTCAACTTACCTGGTAAAATAACGGTAAAAAAAAWWAAWAATAATAATAAATAATATCCAGGCACTCCGCATTGTGTCCAGCTAAGAACAGTCCTTAGCCATGGTACATTGGACATGTATACCACACCCCCTCGTGCCTTATTGCTTAATTATACAGTGCTTCTCCATTTGTTAATTCTGTTTTGCAATGCCTCTGACTGCATTGCTGGTGGAGACTTATTACAACATGGAATAGTGCACTGTTTGTCTGAAGAGTTTTTGGAGTTCAGGGGTGTATTCATTACGCCGATTATGTTGCAAAACGTTTTGTCTGTTGCAAATTGTTTTGCAACAAAGTTTACTACAAACGGAAAAGGTTTTGAAATMAAAACAAGAGTTTCTATTGGACAAATTCAGGTAGGTCCTTCTCCATTTCATTCCGTCTGCTCTGTTTGGTTCTTAAACGGTTTTCGTTGCGAGACATAATGAATACACCCCTGGTTTCTCAACTTGGATGGAAACATCTTTGTTCAGTCACATCAGTACTGTCTCTCATGCTGCTGTGCAGGACAGAATGAGTCTTTAATTACAGACATGAGAAACGGTGGGTAGTTTTCTAATAGCTTCTTCATTTTCATGGGAAGGTTTCATTTAGGAACATTGAGAAGTGTTCGCTGTGTATCTCTACCGTTACCGTTAAGAGTCCTGATGACGTCCGTCTGAGATATTCAACAACAAATAAGTTACTGTACACAACGGAACACTGTTTTTCCCTTCCGACATCATTGCACGCACAATATAAGAGCACAATGTGTACTGGTATTTCTTAACCATGCTGCTCGACGTCAGCTCGGCAACAACAACAACAATGGTGGTGTGGCCGTGGCGCTGTTTCCACCTACTGCAAATTCCATCTTTAAGTGTTACACAGCAACGCAGAACTGCTGTTTTTTTTAGTTGTGTGTTCTTCTTCCCTTTGGTTAGTGTAATGTTCTGTTTAGGCTGTCGATGGGCTCCCCAGGCAATAACTGAATGATTCTAATCATCAAGGCCTGATGTTAGGGTTCTGAGACAGCTTTGGGTCTAATGGGCTGTCCCTTTGTTTACATATTCTGTGTGATGTCTGACTAGCATGCTGCTACAGCAGCCACATTTGGGACTAGCTGGAATAGTGGGATTAAACAGAGTGAATAAACATGTTGACCAATAGGGCTGGTTACTAAATGATGGGTTGGTATTTGTAAAACATGAATGATTCGACTTTATTTTAGAAAAGCCTTTGCATATTCACTGTCCAGTCCTTTTCACTGTAAGGATACCATGGGGGACTTGAGCTCACTTGGTCAGTAGAAACTGAAGTTGTAAACCTAATTAGGCCTAATGCGTTCTGATTTAACAATGAGTTAGGTTTTAGTGCTAGTCAGTCAATAGTCCAGAATAACTCTTAAAGAAACTGTGTGGCGTAGCATATTTATTTCCTTTACCAAGATGGTTGAAGGCTTGGGTATGCCCACCCAAAGGCTTTCCTAGAGTTACACGTCTGTAATTGCAGACATCCCTCTTGAGGCAGGCAGCACAGTGGAGAACCTGATGATTCACCTCTCCTCGGACACCTACAGCTACTGGACTCCAGTCTGAAGGAGGGAGCTTTAAGACTATGTTTGGAGGAAGGCTGACATATTTCTTGTCCCCTCCCTCAGTCCTGCCCCAGTGGCTCTCTGATGTGCATGCAGCGAGCAGCCTTATAAATGTAACTGTGTCTCCAGGCAGATAGTTGGCCGGGCAGGCTGGAAACCTCTGGTGAACAGTGTGGCAGCGAGGCCCGGGGTTCACTGGAGCGTACAATGGCTCCTTTGTGCCCGTTGTCCCTGGCTGCGGGGCTCCTTTGTGCCCGTTGTCCCTGGCTGCGGGGCTCCTTTGTGCCCGTTGTCCCTGGCCGCGGGGCTCCTTTGTGCCCGTTGTCCCTGGCCGCGGGGCTCCTTTGTGCCATTGTCCTGGCTGCGGGGCCTCCTTTGTGGCCTTGTCCCTGGCCGCGGGGCTGCTTTGTGGCCATTGTCCCTGGCCGCGGGGCTCCTTTGTGGCCATTGTCCTGGCCGCGGGGGCTCCTTTTGTGGCCATTGTCCCTGGCCGCGGGGCTGCTTTGTGGCCATTGTCCCTGGCCGCGGGGCTCCTTTGTGGCCATTGTCCCTGGCCGCGGGGCTCCTTTGTGGCCATTGTCCCTGGCGCGGGGCTCCTTTGTGGCCATTGTCCCTGGCGCGGGGCCTTTGTGGCCATTGTCCCTGGCCGCGGGGCTCCTTTGTGCCCATTGTCCCTGGCCGCGGGGCTGCTTTGTGCCCATTGTCCCTGGCGCGGGGCTGCTTTGTGCCATTGTCCCTGGCCGCGGGCTGCTTTGTGCCCATTGTCCCTGGCCGCGGGGCTGCTTTGTGGCCATTTCTGGCCGCGGGCTGCTTTGTGGCCATTGTCCCTGGCCGCGGGGCTCCTTTGTTGCCATGTCCCTGCCGCGGGCTCTTTGTGGCCGTTGTCCCTGGCCGCGGGGCTGCTTTGTGCCCCGTTTGTCCCTGGCCGCGGGCTGCTTTGTCCCGTTGTCCCTGGCCGCGGGGCTGCTTTGTGCCCGTTGTCCCTGGCCGCGGGCTCCTTTGTGCCCGTTGTCCTGCCGCGGGGCTCCTTTGTGCCGTTGTCCTGCCGCGGGCTCCTTTGTGCCCGTTGTCCCTGGCCGCGGGGCTGCTTTGTGCCCGTTGTCCCTGGCCGCGGGCTGCTTTTGGTGCCCTGTTGTCCCTGGCCGCGGGGCTCCTTTGTGGCCGTTGTCCCTGGCCGCGGGGCTCCTTGGCCGTGTCCCTGGCCGCGGGCTGCTTTGTGAGCTATGCCAACTTCATGGGGCCTGCGTGGCATCCGGCAGGCTGGGGCTAACACTGAGAATGTGCAATGGCACCATACACCCCTCTCTCTCATCATGACCACACCCCCTGTATAGCTGCTGGACTAGAGATGGGCAGGGCAGGCATGTGTCCTCACTGCTAATGTCAATGTTTGTTCCCCTTGCAGGGTGTTGTGTGTGGCTGTGTGCTTTATCCATGTCTACAGCAGTGTCACAACCGGTAATGTGCTTGTTAGGTTTTAGCGATACTGTTGCAGGCTTTGCTGCATGTGGTAACGTTTTATGATTAACCTCTGTCTTAGTGTGGTGAGTTACCCTTGTTTGAGCACTTGGGAGTGTCTTCCTCTGAGTAATAAGTTGCTTGTGTTCACGAAAGAAACCGTCTAAAGGATGACGAACTCTCCCATCCACTGCAAGGGCTGTTTTCTCCCCTTCTATAAGCTTTGTTCATTCAGTACCCTTGAAACACAATGAGCTCAAAGCCGCGGCCCTGTGGCGTGACCGACCCAACACGCGGCCCTGTGGGCTGACGACCACCAACCCGCGGCCGCAGTGGCGTGACCGACCCAACCCGCGGCCCTGTGGGCTGACCGACCAACCGCGGCCCTGTGGCGTGACCGACCCAACGCCCGGCCCAGTGGCGTGACCGACCCAACCCCAGTGGCGTGACCGACAACCCGCGGCCCAGTGGCGTGACCGACCCCACCCCAGTGGCGTGCAGCCGACCCAACCCGCGGCCCAGTGGCGTGACCGCCCAACCCCATGGCGTGACCGACGCCAACCGCGGCCCAGTGGCGTGACCGACCCAACCCGCGGCCCGTGGCGTGACCGACCCAACCCGCGGCCCAGTGGCGTGACCGACCCAAACCGCGCCCATGGCGTGACCGACCCAACCCGCGGCCCAGTGGCGTGACCGACCCAACCCGCGGCCCAGCTGCGTGACCGACCCAACCCGCGGGTTTTGTTTTTGCTGTATCTCTCCACTCTGGTCCAGTGAGGCAGGACAGGGGGAGTCAGTGGGAGCGTTTTGTTTTAATAGGCTGACTGTGGATCAGTCATTAACTGAGAGATGTCTCTCTACAGGACAGAGCTCCAGGCCGGGCGCTTTGTAGTCAGGCTGTTGAGTAGAGGCTGACTGTGGATCAGTCATTAGCTGAGAGATGTCTCTCTACAGGACAGAGCTCCAGGCCGGGCGCTTTGTAGTCATGCTGTTGAGTAGAGGCTGACTGGGATCACGTGAGCCAGCCACTCCCTTGCTGTGCAGGTGGCTTCGAACAGGTTTCATGGCAACCCCCGTTTGGTTGTCCTTCCTTCCAGCTGTTTTAAAGTTGGCTCCGCCGTGTAGTGAACTGCCTAGTACCGCAGCAGGCTACAAACAGGAGTAGCACTGGCTAGCTCTCTGTCTGATTCTGAGCATGGCAATGTGCCCGGTTTTTAAAATGGGTGAAGCCAGAAAAATAATGATGTGTTCTACTTAGTGCTTGTCTCTCTTTCTGGTGTTTTTTTAGTCAGAGGCAATGAAATCAACACCAGGTCTGGGGAATGGAATATCAGGGAAGAGTACCAAACACCTAAAACAGATCCATGTTTTCTCTTTTCCACCAGTGGTGCCTCAGTGAAACTTCACTACAATAGCTCATTCCATTTGTATTGTTGACCATAATGAATACCATTTAGCAACAGTTTACAAATAATTGAATTATTAAACAATTATCAAGATACTAAAGAGAACCCAGTGAAAAGTCTTGACCTAGTCTGTTGAATGAATGATTGATTAGGTTGATGACATTGCTTCCAGACTAATGACTGTGTGATGTGACCTCGGACCTCTCTCTGTCCTGTCAGAAAAAAGCCAATGGTGAGGAGRTGTTTGACCAGATCATGTACCATCTGGACATCGTAGAGAAGGACTACTTCGGACTACGCTTCATGGACTCTGCACAAGTACCAGTAAGAACAGACAACCAATTACATCCCACCCTTGTTCTGACTAGAAATTTGGAAGGGGTTTGTTTTGGTTAGATTTATCCACTCTCAACTGGAATTGCTCTTCTCTGGAATAGTGATTTGAATAACATCGTTCAGTTTACGTACTTTTGGTTTTCTAATGTAGGGTTTTATGGGAAGTTCAAGTCTAGTTCTTTTCAGAAAGAAAATTATTTTGAAGTGCCTCAGTCAGAGATCCAGCAGCTTGGGCATGCTGATATGGTGTGAAGGGCATGGAGGGAGAGGAGAGGAGAGGAGAGAGAGAGAGGGAGAGAGAGGAATGTGAAAGAGGGCTGTGGCAGAGACCTTCGGTTCCCTCATCAGCGCGATGAGGGAACCGCTCTCTCTCTCTCACACACACGCACTCTCTCTCCTAAACCCCAGCCTCTACTTCTTACATTATTCATGCCTCACAGAAGTCTTTTTCATCTTTCGCAGCATTGGCTTGACATTACAAAAAGCATTAAAAAACAAGTCAAAAGTAAGTATCTCTTCTTTACCTAACAGTCACTGGAGATGCACAACCTATATTTTCTTCTACTGTCTCCTTCTGTACCAATGGAGACCTAGAGCTGTAGAGATGTAGAATGGATAAACTGATAACAGATGGATAAACTGGTGCTTTCATGTAACAGCCAGAAATGGATTGATTTCATTACTGGCATTCCAACTTTCACACCTCGAGTTATTTTCCTTTTATCTCTTTCTTCCTTCCCCTATTTCTCTGTGCAGTCGGACCTCCATACTGCCTTCACATGAGGGTTAAGTTCTACTCCTCAGAACCCAACAACCTGCATGAGGAGTTGACCAGGTCAGCTTGTCGTCGTCGTGTTATTAGTATTCAKTCAACCAGTTGTTTTTAGAACATTTATGTTGATGAACATTGGATTGATTGGTCAGTTATCTGAACTTTTGACCTTTTTGTTCCTTCAGATATCTATTTGTATTACAACTAAAGCAAGACCTCCTCAGTGGCAAGTAAGTATCCCTCCACTCAACAGTTGTCCTCTTCCTATAGTAGATTAGATGTACAGTAAATTAGATCAGTGTATAGTTCATGTGGTCATGTGCTTCATTATATTTAACATATTTGATGTCTGTAGGCTAAGTACATTTCATTTTGGCTACATCTGTTTTGTTGCATCATGGTACAGATGCTAAGAGGTTTAGCTACAGTAGTGGATTACACACTTGATGTTGGGGAATGGAATTATTTGCATCTATAAGTAGTGTGAATATTAATATCTGTTTTCGATACAGGGGATTAGTGTTCATGTTATGTCTGTGTGGTGATCCTATAACACAGGGTTGTGTGTGTGTGTGTCTGTGTGGTGATCCTATAACACAGGGTTGTGTGTGTGTGTCTGTGTGGTGATCCTATAACACAGGGTTGTGTGTGTGTGTGT
>NC_036875.1:35816208-35817567 GCF_002910315.2 Salvelinus sp. IW2-2015 | reverse complement strand
AGGGTTGTGTGTGTGTGTGGTGATCCTATAACACAGGGTTGTGTGTGTGTGTGTCTGTGTGGTGATCCTATAACACAGGGTTGTGTGTGTGTGTGTGTGGTGATCCTATAACAC
The DNA here is from genome assembly GCF_002910315.2 of Salvelinus sp. IW2-2015. NCBI lineage: Eukaryota > Metazoa > Chordata > Actinopteri > Salmoniformes > Salmonidae > Salvelinus > Salvelinus sp. IW2-2015. The sequence goes on along the minus strand of NC_036875.1, from coordinate 35,817,453 downwards.
AGGGTTGTGTGTGTGTGTGTCTGTGTGGTGATCCTATAACACAGGGTTGTGTGTGTCTGTGTGGTGATCCTATAACACAGATCTCTGGAGAGAGCAACAGGCTGTTAGATCCACTGTATTACCTCTGTAGTTCCCTGGTCTAACAGACAGTCTCCTTGCCTAGAGCGTACTGTACCTCCATGTTGAAAGCAACAGCATCCAGATGTAATCTATTGTCCACTCTCCTCCTCGTATCACAGGTTAGAATGCCCTTTGGACACAGCAGTGGAACTGGCAGCCTTCTCGTTACAAGGTAAGAATTAGGTAGGATGGTCTAATGTCTTGCTGTGGTTGTCACTCTTCTTGAATGAGATCCACGGAGTTGCACTTTTCTGAGGGGGTGGAATCTAATCTGTCAGAAGGGAGAGCCCACAGCACCCCAGTAGTATTCAGAGCCTGTTAACATGGTGGAGTATTCAAGGAAAATGGAAGATAGTTCTGGAATGTGGGTACAGGGCTGTCTTTCCAAAGGGTTGGAGAAATGCTGAGGCTGCAGTCCTTGCTGAGTGTTTCAACTGTAAATGAGCACTCCAGGGTTGTTCTGAAAGGAAGTGAGCGCCCCTCCCTCTCTCTCTCCCTCCCACCATTCCAGCTCCTCTGTGGGGTAAATGCCAGCTCGTTAGTGCCCAGCTCTCTACAAATGCCTCCTAATCCAGCCCTCTCCCTCGTTCCTTCGATCTCTCTCACTCACACACTCCCTCTGTCTCTCGATCTCGCTCCCTCCCCTTCTCATAGAAATCCTCCACAGCTCAACATAGCCCCTTTTCACATACAGCAAAACCACTATTTTTCTCAATTATTGTTAGCCAGAACTCAGAATGGCCCTTCCTAAACAAAACAGTCACACTCACGGTCATATACACTTTTTTATAGGTAGAATAGATATCAGGGTTTCAGCTCTTATTCTTCAGACTGTATTCTGTTCTGCTAGCCAAATGGCCAGTGAGTCAAACGATGTCTCAGGTTGGAATGTAACAACAACTGAATGTCCAGTCCGGAGCTAGATTCCCCTCTGTTTGGCAGCCAGGCTGGGTGTCTGTCTATAGTCCTGGAGCACATCACTGATAACGGAGTCTCTCCTCACTTCCCCCACCCAGATAACATGGTGACACCCTATTTATCCCCCAGCCTGCAGAGTCACACTGCCGCCCTATTTATCCCCCAGCCTGCAGAGTCACACTGCCGCCCTATTTATCCCCCAGCCTG
>NC_036875.1:35765949-35815463 GCF_002910315.2 Salvelinus sp. IW2-2015 | reverse complement strand
ACACTGCCGCCCTATTTATCCCCCAGCCTGCAGAGTCACACTGCCGCCCTATTTATCCCCCAGCCTGCAGAGTCACACTGCCGCCCTATTTATCCTCCAGCCTGCAGAGTCAGACGTTATCTGCATGCTGCTATTTAGGGAAGGAGGAGAGTGAGGCGTCATTGGAGGTCTGTTGCTCGGCTTGAATGTGATTTGGATGTATTTGAATGTTAGTGTCCTAGTGGGTTTTAGGAATTTAAGGTGGTAAGGGGGGAGCAACCTTTTAAAGGGGTTATTCAAAATGTACAAATTTCATGAATAGCTAGCAGGTAATCTATAGATCCTTAGTCAGGGACCATAATCATGGAGACAGAACAATACATGCCCACAGGTTCTCATTAGCTTCACTTTTATTGCAAAACAAGCCCAGACCCCAYATAGCAAATTGCCTTAACATTGATATATAATGGCGCCGGACGGGATGCCTGCCGTTCCTAATCAACTGTGCTATTTTGTTCTTTTTTTTMGCGTTGTTTGTAACCTATTATGTACATAAAGTTGCTGCTACCATCTCTTATGAGTGAAATGAGCTTCTGGACATCAGAACAGCGATTACTCACCTCGAACTGGACAAAGATTTTTTTCTTTAATGAGTCTGACGCGAAGGATTTACTGCTTTCCGTAGAACGTGTCCAAATCCCTGTCATTAGCATGAAGAAAAAGGCGGAGTTAGCAAGGGAGAAGGTCGGGATGCCTTGTTAGGATTCGTAGGCGATTAAGTCACCAATACCATCGGTTCTATTGGCCAACGTGCAATCACCGGAAAACAACCTGGATGATCTACGGTCGAGACCAACTGGACATTAAAAACTGTAACATCTTATGTTTCACCAAGTCGTGGCTGAATGACGACACGGATAATATATTTTTCTGTGTAAATCGCCAGGACAGAGTAGCTACGTCTGGTAAGACGAGGGGCAAGYGGGTGTGTGTCTATTTGTCAATAATAACTGATGGTGCGCGATGTCTAACGTTAAAGAAGTCACGAGGTATTGCTCGCCTGAGGTAGAGTACCTCATGATAAGCTGTAGACCACATCTACCAAGAGTTCTCATCTATATTATTCGTATCCGTCTATATACCACCACAAACTGATGCTGGCACTAAGACCGCACTCAACGAGCTGTATAAGGCCATAAGCAAACAAGAAAATGCTCATCTAGAAGCAGCGCTCCTAGTGGCCGGGGACTTTAATGCAGGCAAACTTAAATCTGTTTAACCTAATTTCTACCAGCATGTCACGTGCAACCAGAGGAACAAAAATTCTAGGCCACCTTTACTCCACACAGAGACGCATACAAAGCTCTCGCCCGCCCTCCATTTGGCAAATCTGGCCATAACTCTATCCTCCTGATTCCTGCCTACAAGCAAAAACTAAAGCAGGAAGTACCAGTGATTCGCTCAATACAGAATTGGTCCGATAACACGGATGCTACGCTACAGGACTGTTTTGCTAGCACAGACTGGAATATGTTCCGTGATTCATCCAAGTGCGTTGAGTATACCACCTCAGTCGCCGGCTTAATCAACAAGTGCATTGAGGATGTCGTCCACACGATGACCGTACGTACATATCCCAACCAGAAGCTATGGATTACAGGCAACATCCGCATCGAGCTAAAAGATAGAGCTGCTGCTTTCAAGGAGCAGGACACTAATATGGACGCTTATAAGAAATCCCGCTATGCCCTCAGACGAACCATCAAACAGGCAAAGCATCAATACAGGACTAAGATTGAATCCAACTACACCGGCTCTGACGTTCATCGGATGTGGCAGGGCTTGCAAACTGTTATGGACTACAAAGGGAAACGCAGCCGCGAGCTTCCCAGTGACACGAGCCTTCCAGACGAGTTTAATATATTTTTATGCTCGTTTTGAGGCAAATAACACTGAAGCATGCATGAGAGCACCATCTGTTCCGGACGGCTGTGTGATCACGCTCTCCGTAGCTGATGTAAGCAAGATCCTTTAAACAGGTCAACATTCACAAGGCCCTGGGGCCAGACGGATTACCAGGGCGTGTATTCAGAGCATGCACAAACCAACTGGCAAGTGTCTTCACTGACATTTTCAACCTTTCCAGAGTCTGTAGTACCCACATGTTTCAAGCAGACCACCATAGTCCCTGTGCCCAAGAATGTGAAGGTAACCTCAGCGTTCAAAACCGTAGTGCCCACAAAGCTCATCACTAAGCTAAGGACCCTGGGACTAAACACCTCCCTCTGCAACTGGATCCTGGACTTCGTGACGGTCCACCCCCAGGTGGTAAGGCTAGGCAACAACACATCTGCCACGCTGATCCTCAACACCGGTTCCCCTCAGGGGTGCGTGCTTAGTCCCCTCCTGTACTCCCTGTTCACCCACGACTGCGTGGTCAAGCACGACACCAACACCATCATTAAGATGACAAAACAGTGGTAGGCCTGATCGATGATGAGAGCCTATAGGGAAGAGGTCTATTTCTTGAACTGCACTGTTGGTTAAGGGCTTGTAAGTAAGCTTTTCACGGTAAGGTCTATCTATACCTGTTGTATTCGACGCATGTGACAAATAAAATGTGATTTTATTCAAGAACTCATGTCTATGGTTGTGTTCCAGCTGAGCTGGGAGACTGTGATCCMGGGGAGRATGCTCTGGACATGGTGTCTGAGTTCCGCTTCATGCCAGAGCAGACGGAGGCCATGGAGCTGGCCATCTTTAACACCTGGAAGGAGTGCAGGTAAAACAATGATATCACATGTCTGAGTAACACTTTATGGGATCACCATTGATAGATCACTTACAAGGTAACGTTTTAATGAAAGCTAGTGTAAAGTGTTACCAATGTCTAGAGGTTATATTGCCCATCTTATACAGCCTTTATGTTACAATGGTTACAGCCAGGCGTTACAGCCAGGCGTTTGGGTGCCAGTAGTTGGTTACTCCAAGGAGTTAAACCCTCCTTGGATTACCTGCTGTATGCTCCCCATGGGCTATAGGATACCTATATTATTTGATCACCCTTGATGTACTCAAGCTGGGGGTGTTCCCAGGCCGGGTTAAGTACAGTTATTTTTAGAACTTGATTTAAAGCATGTGTCGGTGTGGACCGGGGTTGACCAGAGGTTACGTTGACTCATGTACTACAGAGGATCAATATTGTCATTGTCTGTTTTTTAACCCTGGGCACATGCATGGGCTTCCTGTGTTGTATGACTTCCTCATGGGTGAGATTTTAATGTCACCTTTAAGATTTAGAATCATCAGTCGGGGTTCATCTCAAGAGTCAGCATTCTTTGTATGTGACCTTGTCTCTCTCTCTCTCTCACGCAAAAACACACACACACACACACACATAGACACACATCTCACACACACACACACACACACACACACACACACACACATGCATACATAGAGACACACATCATACACACACACCATACACATGCATACATACAGAGACACACACATACACATGCATACATAGAGACACACATCATAACACACCATCTACACATGCATACATACAGGACACACACATACACATGCATACATACAGAGACACACACACACATCATACATACACACACACACCCCATCTCCTGTTCAACCCAGTATTCTGTATATTTTCTCCCCTCTGCTCCATCCCAGGGCCAGATGCCGTCGCAGCAGAGATTAACTACCTGAACAAGGCCAAGTGGCTGGAGATGTATGGGTGGGACATGCAACATGTCAAGGTGAGGAGAACAGAACGTGCCTACTGTCCTGTCTACACGTGGTAGATCAGGGCACTTCAACGCCAGGTTGTGGGTTTGATTCCACAGGGACAGTATGAAAATTTACATTTACATTTACATTTAAGTCATTATGCAGACGCTCTTATCCAGAGCGACTTACAAATTGGTGCATTCACCTTATGATATCCAGTGAAACACCACTTTACAATAGTGCATCTAACTCTTTTAAGGGGGGGGGGTTAGAAGGATTACTTTATCCTATCCTAGGTATTCCTTAAAGAGTGGGTTTCAGGGTTCTCCGGAAGGTGGTGATGACTCCGCTGACCTGCGCTCTGTAGGGAGTTTGTTCCACCATTGGGGTGCCAGAGCAGCGAACAGTTTTGACTGGGCTGAGCGGAACTGTACTTCTCAGAGGTAGGGAGCGCAGCAGGCCAGAGGTGGATGAACGCATGCCCTTGTTTGGGTGTAGGCCTGATCAGACCTGAAGGTACGGAGGTGCCGTTCCCCTCACAGCTCCGTAGGCAAGCACCATGGTCTTGTAGGATGCGATTCAACTGGAAGCCAGTGGAGAGAGCGGAGGAGCGGGTGACTGAGAAACTTGGGAAAGTTGAACACCAGACGGGCTGCGCGGTTCTGGATGAGTTTTAGGGGTTTAATGGCACAGGCAGGGAGCCCAGCCAACAGCGAGTTGCAGTAATCCAGACGGGAGATGACAGCCTGGATTAGGACCTGCGCCGCTTCCTGCGTGAGGCAGGGTCGTACTCGCATGTTGGTAGCATGAACCTACAGAACGGGTCACCGCCTTGATGTTATTGAGAACGACAGGTGTTTTCCAGGATCACGCCAAGGTTCTTAGCACTCTGGGAGGAGGACACAATGGAGTTGTCAACCGTGATGGCGAGATCATGGAACGGCAGTCCTTCCCCGGGAGAAGAGCAGCTCCGTCTTGCCGAGGTTCAGCTTGAGTGGTGACCGTCATCCACACTGATATGTCTGCCAGACATGCAGAGATGCGATTCACCACCTGGTTATCAGAGGGGGAAAGAGAAGATTAATGTGTGTCGTCTGCATAGCAATGATAGGAGAGACATGTGAGGATATGACAGAGCCAAGTGACTTGGTTATAGCGAGAATAGGAGAGGGCCTAGAACAGACCCTGGGGGACACCAGTGGTGAGAGCACGTGGTGCGGAGCAGATTCTCGCCACGCCACTGTAGAGCGACCTGTCAGGTAGGACGCAATCCAAGCGTGGCCGCGCCGAGATGCCCAGCTCGGAGAGGGTGAGAGGAGGATCTGATGGTTCACAGTATCAAAGAGCCGATAGGTCTAGAAGGATGAGAGCAGAGGAGAGAGAGTTAGTTTAGCAGTGCGGAGCGCCTCCGTGACACGAGAAAGAGCAGTCTCAGTTGAATGACTAGTCTTGAAACCTGACTGATTTGGATCAAGAAGGTCATTCTGAGAGAGATAGCAGGAGAGCTGGCCAAGGACGGCACGTTCAAGAGTTTTGGAGAGAAAAGAAAGAAGGGATACTGTCTGTAGTTGTTGACATCGGAGGGATCGAGTGTAGGTTTTTTCAGAAGGGGTGCAACTCTCGCTCTCTTGAAGACGGAAGGACGTAGCCAGCGGCAGGAGAGTTGATGAGCGAGGTGAGGTAAGGAGAAAGGTCTCCGGAAATGGTCTGGAGAAGAGAGGAGGATAGGGTCAACGGGCAGGTTGTTGGGCGGCCGGCCTCACAAGACGCGAGATTTCATCTGGAGAGAGAGGGAGAAAAGAGGTCAAAGCACAGGGTAGGGCAGTGTGAGCAGAACCAGCGGTGTCGTTTGACTTAGCAAACGAGGATCGGATGTCGTCGACCTTCTTTTCAAAATGGTTGACGAAGTCATCAGCAGAGAGGGAGGAGGGGGAGGAGGGGGAGGAGGATTCAGGAGGAGGAGAAGGTGGCAAAGAGCTTCCTAGGGTTAGAGGCAGATGCTTGGAATTTAGAGGTAGAAATTGGCTTTAGCAGCAGAGACAGAAGAGGAGAATGTAGAGAGGAGGGAGTAAAGGATGCCAGGTCCGCAGGGAGCGAGTTTTCCTCCATTTCCGCTCGTGGCCCGGAGCCTGTTCTGTGAGCTCGCAATGAGTCGTCGAGCCACGGAGCAGGAGGGGAGGACCGAGCCGGCCTGAGATAGGGGACATAGAGAGTCAAAGGATGCAGAAAGGGAGGAGAGGAGGGTTGAGGAGGCAGAATCAGGAGATAGGTTGGAGAAGGTTTGAGCAGAGGGAAGATGATAGGATGGAAGAGGAGAGAGTAGCGGGGAGAGAGAGCGAAGGTTGGGACGGCGCGATACCATCCGAGTAGGGGCAGTGTGGGAAGTGTTGGATGAGAGCGAGAGGGAAAAGGATACAAGGTAGTGGTCGGAGACTTGGAGGGGAGTTGCAATGAGATTAGTGGAAGAACAGCATCTAGTAAAGATGAGGTCAAGCGTATTGCCTGCCTTGTGAGTAGGGGGGAAGGTGAGAGGGTGAGGTCAAAGAAGGAGAGGAGTGGAAAGAAGGAGGCAGAGAGGAATGAGTCAAAGGTAGACGTGGGGAGGTTAAAGTCACCCAGAACTGTGAGAGGTGAGCCATCCTCAGGAAAGGAACTATACAGGCGTCAAGCTCATTGATGAACTCTCCAAGGGAACCTGGAGGGCGATAAATATAAGGATGTTAAGCTTGAAAGGGCTGGTAACTGTGACAGCATGGAATTCAAAGGAGGCGATAGACAGATGGGTCAGGGGAGAAAGAGAGAATGTCCACTTGGGAGAGATGAGGATCCCAGTGCCACCACCCCGCTGACCAGAAGCTCTCGGGGTGTGCGAGAACACGTGGGCAGACGAGGAGAGAGCAGTAGGAGTAGCAGTGTTATCAGTGGTAATCCATGTTTCCGTCAGTGCCAAGAAGTCGAGGGACTGGAGGGAAGCATAGGCTGAGATGAACTCTGCCTTGTTGGCCGCAGATCGYCAGTTCCAGAGGCTGCCTGAGACCTGGAACTCCACGTGGGTCGTGCGCGCTGGGACCACCAGGTTAGAGTAGCAGCGGCCACGCGGTGTGAAGCGTTTGTATGGTCTGTGCAGAGAGGAGAGAACAGGGATAGACAGACACATAGTTGACATAGTTGACAGGCTACAGAAGAGGCTACGCTAATGCAAAGGAGATTGGAATGACAAGTGGACTACACGTCTCGAATGTTCAGAAAGTTAAGCTTACGTTGCAAAAAATCTTATTGACTAAAATGATATAGTACTGCTGGCTGGTGAAATAGGCTAGCTAGCAGTGGCTGCGTTGTTGACTTTGTTTGAAAGTGTAGCTGGCTAGGTAACCTCTAACTGGCTAGGTAACCTCGACAATTACTCTAGACTACACAATTATCTTGGATACAAAGACGGCTATGTAGCCAGCTAAGATCAAACAAATCAAACTGTTGTACTGTAATGAAATGAAATGTAATACTACCTGTAATACTACCTGTGGAGCAAAGCGGAACGCAACTACTCGCTCCAAACCAAACCGAAAGTGCGTATCGTAGAGGGAGAGGCAATAGAAGTGTTGTTTCTTGTATTATTGTCTTTTGTGTCTTTAGAGGACTGCTTCACCTTAATGTCCCCTTTCCCTTTTCTTCTGTCCTTATTTTGTCCCACTTTGTCCCTTCTTTGTCCCTTCTTCTCTTCTGCCAACTAGACACTCCTTGTTAGCTAGCTAGCTTCTTTCAGGAATGTCCCTTGCAACTGCCTAGCAACAGGTAAACAACTTAGCTAGCTAAGAAAACGGTATAATTTTATGAAAAATTGTTACTTTTTCAAAAGCCTTTCTTCTTTGTTTGCTGCTTGTTTGGTCTCCTATTCAGTTTGCAGTTTTCTTTTGATTTTTTTRSYWMMWKRTTWKRRRWAAAAAACATTTAAATTTCAATATTTGTAGGAGCTCATCTTTTCAYCTGCTGCTGCTTAATTTGGAACTCCGGAAACCAAGAGTTAGGAGAGAGTAAAATGTATGTACTCACTACTGTTAGTCGTTCTGGATAAGAGTGTCTGCTAAATGACGTGGATGTAAAATGGTAAAAGGGAAACGCAGAGCGCTAGTGACGATTTTAAGGACGATGACAAACATAAACAGGAACACTGCGCTGAATGGGTGTGTCTGGCCTTTCTAGGGAGTTTTTCCTAGCCACCGTGCTTCTACACCTGCATTGCTTGCTGTTTGGGGTTTAAGGCTGGGTTTCTGTACAGCACTTTGAGATATTAGCTGATGTACGAAGGGCTTTATAAAATAAACTTGATTTGATTTGTCCTCTTTTCCCTCCAGGCTCGAGATGGTAATGAGTACCAGTTAGGACTGACTCCCACTGGAGTGCTGGTGTTTGAGGGAGAGACCAAGATAGGCCTGTTCTTCTGGTAAGAACACATTTAAGCTCCCAACTCTGCTTCTGCGCTCACTTTCCAATGGACAAAGCCCTGTGTCAATAGATAGTAAGGCACATCCTTGTTTTTAACAGAACAACTGGAAAACACCTTCCACCCGTTGCATCTGAAACACCTGTGTGTGTGTGTGTGTCTCCCAGGCCCAAGATCACCCGTCTAGACTTTAAGAAGAGCAAGCTGACCCTGGTGGTGGTGGAGGAGGATGGAGAAGAGGCTCAGGAGACAGAAGAGGTAATTAACCAACCCTACTCTACACTGGGGAAGCCATGGTCCCTACTCTGACACACACACACACACACACACACACTGGGGAAGCCATGGTCCCTTCTCTGACACACACACACACACACACACACTGGGGTAGCCGTGGTCCCTACTCGTGAGTGAGCCGAAGAAAATCAGAAGTCGGCTCAATGTAATTGAAGAATCCATAGAATCTAACCATCTAACCACAAACTGGAAAACGCTAAACAAACAACAACACAGAGTTATCTTTTTTTGGCCCTATAACCAAGAATAAACAGTGAAAACATATACATGATCAAATACWAATCTTAGAATCAACTATTAAGGACTATAAGAACCCACTGGATTCACAAATTACATTGAATGAACTACAGGACAAAATACAAACCCTCCAACCCAAAAATGAAATTATGAAATATACAGACAACAAATTCCAATTGGATATACTTACTCTTTAACATCATCCTTAGCTCTGGCATCTTCCCCAATATTTGGAACCAAGGACTGATCACCCAAATCCACAAAAGAGGAGACAAATTTGACCCCAATAACTACCGTGGGATATGCATCAACAGCAACCTTGGGAAAATCCTCTGCATTATCATTATCAGCAGACATTGAAAACAATGTACTGAGCAAATGTCAAATTTACTTTTTACCAAATTACCATACAACAGAGCATGTATTCACCCTACACACCCTAATGGACAAACAAACAAACCAAAGGCAAAGTCTTCTCATYCTTTGTTGATAAAAAAAAAACCTTCGACTCAATTTGGCATGAGGCTCTGCTATACAAATTGATGGAAAGTGGTGTTTGGGGAAAAAACATACAACATGAATAAATCCATGTACACAAACAAGTGTGCGGTTAAAATTGGCATACACACATTTCTTTACACAGGCCGTGGGGTGATGCAGCTTAAGCCCCACCCTCTTCAACAAATTGGCGAGCGCACTAGAAAAGTCTGCAGCACCCGGCCTCACCCTACTAGAATCGGAAGTCAAAAGTCTACTGTTTGCTGATGATCTGGTGCTTCTGTCACCAGGAGGGCCTAGATCTTCTGCACAGATTCTGTCAGACCTGGGCCCTGACAGTCAATCTCAGTAASACAAAAATAATGGTATTCCAAAAAAGGTCCTGTCGCCAGTACCATGAATACAAATTCCATCTAGTCACTGTTGCCCTAGAGCACACAAAAACTATACGTACCTCGGCCTAAACATCAGCGCCACAGGTAACTTCCACAAAGCTCTGAACGAGCTGAGAGACAAGACAAGAAGGGCATTCTATGCCATCAAAAGGAACATAAAATTCGACATTCCAATTAGGATCTGGKAAAAAATACGTGAATCAGTTATAGAATCCATTGCCCTTCATGGTTGTGAGGTCTGGGGAAAACACCCAATTGATTGAGACTCTATGCAGAATTCTGCAAAAATATCCCCCGTGTACAACGTAAAACACCAAATAATGCATGCAGAGCAGAATTAGGCCGATAATCATCAAAAACCAGGAAAGAGACGTTAAATTCTACAACCACCTAAAAGGATATGCACACTGCCCACAAAATTAGGTGGAAACTGAGCTGCACTTCCTAACCTCCTGCCAAATGTATGACCATATTAGAGAGACATATTTCCCTCAGATTGCACAGACCCACAAAGAATTTGAAAACAAACCCAATTTTGATAAAACTCATCTACTGGGTGAAATGCCACACAGCAGCAAGATTTGTGACCTGTTGCCACAAGAAAAGGGCAGGCGGGGAGGAAGGGAGACTGGGCAGGGAGGGAGACTGGGCAGGGAGGGAGACTGGGCCAGGGAGGGAGACTGGGCAGGAGGGAGACTGGGCAGGGAGGCGAGACTGGGCAGGGAGGAGACTGGGCAGGGAGGGGGCAGGGAGGGAGACTAGCGGAGGAGAACTGGACGGGCAGGGAGACTGGGCGGGCAGGGAGGGTGACGGGGCAGGGAGGGTAGGGTGACTGGGAGATGGGGCAGGCAGGGAGGGAGACTGGGAGACCAGACATATAGTTGTGTAATGGGACAGAGTAGACCAGGGATTGGCAACAGGGAATTATGTTAAGAATGAGTTTAATTTAGGACGTCTGTTCTTAAGTATTCCCACAAAATAAATCAAATAGACTCTCTTGTGTCTCAATGTAATCGAGGTATATAATGATTTCATTTTCAAATACAATCTTTTTTTGGGCTTAGTTGTGGTCAATTTGCAGTGTACAAATTATTCTCATTTTCCGGCCCCCCACCATTCGCTCGGACTAAAATTGGCCTGCAGCTGAACCTAGTTGCCTAACCCCTGGAGTAGACTAATTAAAGTCATGATTTATGAAGCTACTCGGTACTGTTGCTCAGCCAGTCTGACAGGTGACCACTTGGAATGTGTGGACTATGTTGCACCATTGGAATGTGGCCAGGGTCTTGACTTTGGGACATTTTACTAATCGTGTGTGTGTGGGGTGGGGTATGTGTATATGGGGGGTCTGTGTGTGCACACTCAAAGGTATTCTGGTTGTCCTCTCCTGGTGTCTTTGTTGAAGTCTTAATCCTGCCTAGGGTTGAAATCCCGGTTGGTTGTTCCCGGAATAGGGGAGAATAAGCAGGAAATCTGGAATCCTCAAACCAGCATTTCTGAAAAAGCCAGGGAATTTATTGAAAGTTCCCCGAATTCTTCTACCCTAATCCTACATGTGAATGTGTGGTGTTCTCTTTGTATCTCTGTACTGTGCTCTTGTGTCCGAATTAATTAAGCACTGTTAGCCGAGCACTGGACAGACTGATTGTAGTGTACTGAGCAGGCAGCAGGACAGAGCACTGCTGAGAAAGTCGCTACGCTGGCATAACCGAATAGGACACGAGAAGGGATTTAATTTGCCTCATCGAGGTCTGATGGAAAATTGCAATAATGAGCAAGTTAATGAAATGAAGCAGCCAATTCTCGCTTGCGGGTGCTCTCTCTCGCGCGCTCTGTCTGTGCTTGTCTATAATTTGAGCTAGGAAACTGGGGTATAGGATTGTTGTACACTACCGGTCAAAAGTTTTAGAACACCTGCTCATTCAAAGGTTTTTCTTTAATTTTACTGTTTTCTACATTGTAGAATAATAGTGAAGACATCAAAACTATGAAATAACACATTTGGAATCATGTTGTAACCAAAAAAGTGTTAAACAAATCAAAATATATTTGAGTTTATTCAAATAGCCACCCTTTGCCTTGATGACAGCTTTGCACACTCTTGGCATTATCTCAACCACCTTCATCTGGAATGCTTTTCCAACAGTCTTGAAGGAGTTCCCACATATGCTGAGCACTTGTTGGCTGCTTTTCCTTCACTTTGCAGTCCAACTTAACCCAAACCATCTAGTAAAAAGAAAAACCCTTGAATGAGTAGGTGTTCTAAAACTTTTGACTGGTAGTGTATATTGTCATCTGAATTTTAAGAGAAATATACACTAACCACCTTCCTAATATTGAGTTACACCCTCCCTTTTGCCCTCAGAATAGCCTCAATTTGTTGGGGAATGTACTCTACAAGGTGTCGAAAGCTGACTCCAATGCTTCCCACAGTTGTGTCAAGTTGGCTAGATAGTCCTTTGAGTGGTGGACCATTCTTGAAACATTCGGGGAACTGTTGAGCATGAAAAATCCAGCCTGGCACCCCGTTCAAAAGCACTTAAATCCTTTGTCTTGCCCATTCTCCTTCTGAATGGCACACATACACAATCCATGTCTCAAGGCTTAGAAATCCTTCTTTAATCTGCCTCCTCCCCTTCATCTACACTGACTGGTTGAAGTGGCTTTAACAAGTGACATCAATAAGGGATCATAGCTTTCACCTGGATTCACCTGGTCAGTCTGTGTCATGGGAAAAGCAGGTGTTCCTAATGTTTCGTACACTCAGTATATTACATTGTACTAAGTCTTAACTGGTTTAATTAGCATGTCTCTGGATCCATAATAACCTATTAGATCATGTCTCTGGTCTAGTTTCTAGAGCCCAGGACCCAAAGCCCCAAAAACGTCCTAACCACTTTTTAGTCATTGTACTGTTTCATGTATATGTGTTCCCTCTCTGTCCCCTGTTCTTTATAATACAGGGGATGTTCTTGTCTGTCTCTCTCTCTCCGTCTCAGGGTAAAGAGCAGCAGCACACGTTTGTGTTCCGTATGGACCACCCCAAGGCCTGTAAGCACCTGTGGAAGTGTGCTGTGGAACACCATGCTTTCTTCCGGCTCCGCGGCCCGGTCCAGAAGGGCTCAGCGCGCTCAGGGTTCATCCGCATGGGGTCACGCTTCCGCTACAGGTAGCTATTGAGCAGCATGTGTACACTACACTCTGCAGTATACTACCATCTGCATATTACTCCTCACCAACCATGTCAGTCTGATATGGTTGATGACAGTACTGCTACACTTAACACTCATTATTCACTCCACTCTGCACAAGTCTCTACACAATGCCCCTATACAATTCAATCCCCAGTTCATTATTGTAAAACTCAAAAAATGTGCACATTAGACAAATCCACAGATTATAATTTTAATAGGATTTAACTGACCATGTGCTCACATTAAGCTAACTGTGCCTAATGAAACTCGTTACAACTTTCAACTTGTCCCGTTGTGTAAAAATAGCTTGTCTTGCTGCAGTGTAAACAACAGACTGCTAAAACAGCAGCTTCAGGCTCTCTTTGGGGCCTTGTTGTTTTAAGATGGCGTGTTTCTGGTTGGATGACCACAGAGTTCAGCAGGGGTCAGTCCCGTGTCACAACACCTTGTCAAGGGGGGTTGAGCATTGAAGGCCACCCTGGGGGTTATGAGGGGTAGCTGGGGACTGGGGGTGAAGGATGGGAGGAGATACAGAACGGTACACTGCACCCTCCACGTCTCTTTTTCCTCTGAAGTAGCCCAMCAGTGGCTACTATACTCAAGTTCTTGGCTATATTCCATAGGGCCAGGCGTGTTTCCATCCTGACCGTGTGGCGGACTAGTAAAACCTCAACCGTTACCAGAGATGAAGGAATCTCGTTGCCTTTTGTGTTTTCATGTGATCTTCTTTATATTCTAGCTGAAGTGTCTCCTCCACAAACTTGACTCCAATTACCCCCTCTTGTTCTCCTTGAAACTACCACATTTGCATATTTTCCAAGGCTTGTCTGTTTGAATACAAGCTTTCCCTTCAGGCCAGATCTAGCTAAGGATTTTCTATATGTTCAAGTCATTTGCAAAACGGTTTCCCAGTGTTGCTCCTGTGCCCCAACAAAAGTTCCAGTCAGTATGTGAATCAGTCCTGGTGGTCTGATTGCCAGGGAGGCTCTCCCTCTCCCTGCCTGCCTGTGTTCAGGCTTCACTGGGCAGACTCACTGCCTGATTGTCCCCTGCCTGGTGGTGGGTTGTTTGGTTTCGCTCTCATTCCCCCTCCTTCCTGTCTGTTGTTCTGGGTTGTATTCAGGAACGAAACAGAATCAAACAGGCCCGAAATGGGGTGGGGGGGCTACCTTGTCCAATAGGAAATGCTTGTTTTCGTTTCCCGTAAGCAAACTGTTTTGCTACATTGTACGTTAATGAATATTACCCTGTTGTCCTCAGTGGGAAGACTGAGTACCAGACCACCAAGGGCAACAAAGCCAGGAGGTCAGCATCGTTTGAGAGGAGGCCCAGCCGCCGTTACTCCAGGAGGACCATGATGAACCGGGGTGCGTTCACTGTACACACACACACACTGTTTAATATACTCCTTATACATCATAATGACTCATATGTTCTGTCTCTTATTTCCCAGGAGCCAACAAACTCCAGGAGTAAGTACACCCCCCCCAAAGTAACTAATAAATAAATAGATATTTGAACATGTTTTTTAAAGGGAATGTTTTGTCACTAAATGTTTGGGATGGGCACTGATCAGTGATTGACTAATCTCAAGCTGTTGATGTATACATATCTGTTTCCTGTTGTTGTAAGACTCATCTCAGTATGATTAACATGACATACACACACAGAGAGAGAGAGAGAGAGAGACAGACACTATATATTATTTTCTTTGCATTGTTGGGAAAGGGCTTGTAAGCATTTCACGGTAAAGGCTACACGTGTTGTTTTCAGCGCATGTGAAAAATAAAATGTGATCTGATAATTGACTAATTGACTAATATCAGAGGCCCTCACACAGTCTGTAGTATCCTCTGGTTTGTATCCTCCTCCAGGCTTGCCTTTATCTCTTCTGTGTGCTGGGAGAGGAGCACACTGGTTATCACACACAGTTCTCTGTCCACACTGTGCTGTCTGCTGCAAGAAGTTCTAGATCTCTCTCTGTGTGTGTGTGTGCGCGCACTACTCTGCTCTTTCAGCCGGTGACCTTTTTACATCACAGCAGCAATAAAGCGTTGTGAATGAGTAATGTTAAATGTCACGGAGAGAAGGCTTAATTATAAAACAGTCAGCCTGACGTCCCCTTCTTACCATTCGTCATGCTCACTGAATCATAATGGTTAAATCATGCGTGTGGATTACTTAGGTAGTTAGCAGTGATGTCATCATGACTGTGGGAGTGATGATGCTCACTTCACGTGCATCGCCGTAGCGATGAGTGATTAATCAAAGGCATAGTGCTCTGACAAGGACATGAGTCCTCCATGGCAGCCTTGACATGGCAGCCATGTCTTCTGTGAAAAACAAGGGTGGAATGTCATTTTCTTCAGGGTTACATCAACATAAGCTCATAAGGCTGAAAGGTCAAAGGTAAAAAAATAAAAAAATGATGTCCGTTGAGTTCTCTCTCCTCTCTTTACCAGTCACAACAACGGAATGAGCCCCAACAAAGATGCCAAGGTATGTTGCTCTGATGTCCTTGAACCCTACTGACTCTAGTGACAGTTTCCCAGGCACATATTAAGCCTGGTCTTGGACTAGGAAGCACTTTCTATGGAGAATCTCAATTCAACATGCTTTTTTTATTTCAGGACTTGGAAGAATCGGTGTTAGGGATGGGCACAGTTATTTTAATATTCAAATAGCCGAACGGACCTAACCCGTCTGTTACCCCCAGCCCCTCCACATCAGACCTAACCCCTGTCCTGCTCGCACCCATTCTGCACCCATAGACCTAACCTGTCCTCTGTTTCCCCAGCACCTCCCATCAGATACTTAACCCTGTTCTCCCAGCCTCCACATCGACACTAACCCTGTTCCCCCCCGCCTCCAATAAGACTAACCCTGTCCTCTGTTCCCAGCACTCACAATCAGAGCCCTGGTCCTGCCGTGGTCAGCTGTACCTCAGTCTGCACCAGCAGACCTATGAAATCGAAACTCCTCCAGGAGTCTGGCGGTGGCCAATCGGAGAAGAGGAGTGTGAGGCGTCTCTTGTTTCAAATCTAGCCTTATAAATTTATTGCTAGATCACTGCTGTCATGCCTCTGAGATCTGGTGTCTGTCCGTGCACTGGCAGTGGTACTGGGTTGGGCACTGGGCAGTAGGGTATGGGTGGCAGTGGGGTAGGTACCTCGGGTCGTCAGTGGGTACGGGCTGGTGACTGGGTAGAGACATGGGTGAGGCAGTGGGTACTGGGTGGGACTGAGTGGTGGGTGGTTACTGGTAGGGTGGCACAAGAGCTGTATTGTGGCAGTGGTATCCGGGTGGACTGAGTGGTGGCCACAGAGCTTCATTGGACAGTGGGTAATTAGAGGTGGTTCAGTGGAGCTCAGCTGTGGGGCAGAGCTGAGATGCCATGCAGGATGGAGAGAATTACTAGGTGTGCCGGCACTGAGTGGGCCACAGAGCTGTCATTGGGCAGAGTGGTACTGGGTGGCACTGAGGGTGGCACAGAGCTGTCATTGGGCAGTGGTACTGGGTGGCACTGAGTGGTGGCACACAGGAAACCAATATTAACTGACGTCATTGACAGTGGGTACTGGTGGCATGAGTGGTGGCCACAGAGCTGTTCATGGGGGCAGTGGGTTACTGGGTGGCACTGAGTGTGGGCCACAGAGCTGTCATTGCAGTGGGTACTGTGGTCTATGGGGCCGGGTGGCAGTGGGTTTACTAGTGGTGGACACATGGGCGTGGGTGGTCACTGAGCTGGTGGCCACAGAGTTGTCATTTGGGCGTAGGGGTACTGGGTGGGACTGAGTGGTGGCACAAGAGCTGTCATTGGGACGTGGGTACTGGTGGGCACTGAGTGGTGGCCACAGACCTGTCTATTGGCAGTGGGGTACTGGGTGGCACTGAGTGGTGGCCACAGAGCTTGTCATTGGGCAGTGGGTAACTGGGTGGCACTGAGTGGTGGCCACAGAGCTGTCATTGGGCAGTGGGTTATGGGTGGCACTGAGTGGTGGCCACAGAGCTGTCATTGGCAGTGGGTACTGGTGTGGGGCACTGACGTGGTGGCCATGCAGAGGCTGTATATGTGCCAGGGGTACTTTTGAGGTGGACTGAACTGCTTTGAGAGGTGGTGGCCACCAGAGCTGTCATTGGACAGCTGGGTTTGGGTGGCACTGACGTGGTGGCCACACACGAGCTGTCATTGGGGACAAGATGGGTAAACTGGGGCATGAGTGGTGGCCACAGAGTCTGTCATTGGGACAGTGGGTACTTGGTGGACTGAGTGGATGGCAGCACGAGCGTGTCCAATTTCGGGAGTGTATCGGGTGGCACTGAGTGGTGGCAGCAGAGAGCTGTCATTTTGGGCAGTGGGCTACTGGACGGATGGCACTGGACGCTGGGATGGCGCAAAGATCTGTCATTTTGGGAGTGGGTAACTGGTGGCAACTGAGGTGGTGGCCGACAGAGCTGTATTGTGGGCAGTGGCGTACTGGGTGGCACTGAGTGGTGGCCACAGAGCTGTCATTGGGCAGTGGGTACTGGGTAGAGGACACAGAGGCAGCATCCCAAATCACACCCTATTTCTTATGTAGTGCATTACTTTTCTTTAGAGCAGTGGGCTATGGAGGGAATAAGGTGCCATTGTGGACGCGCATAGTGGCTCTGCCTAGTGCCTGCTCTGCGACAGCTAGTGACCAGACAGATGGGGAGACACTTAAATGTGCCTCCCGCATTTAACCCAACCCCTCTGAATCAGAGCGGTGCGGGGGGCTGCCTTAATCGACATTCACGTCTTCGGCGCCCGGGGAAGAATGGGTTAACTGCCTTGCTCAGGGGCAGAACGGCAGAATTTTACCTTGTCAGCTCGGGGATTCGATCCTGCAACCTTTTGGTTACTGGCCCAACCTTCTAACCACTAGGCCCCCTGGGTCGTGTTCATTAAGCACCAAACTGAATAAATTAGACAAACAGTGGTGGGATTAACTGGACTTGTTAAATAYGTAACACACATTTTTGTTTTCTGTTGCAAAATGTTTTGAAGCGTTTTCCATGGCGTACCCTAGTGAACATGACCCTGGCTACATTACGCTCACCCTGGAGCTCTCAGGTGGTGGTGGTTTGGTGTGTGTGTAGAGGTACACTGAGTGACTAGAATGTGAAGGGGATCTGGGGGGTGGTGGTGCATGTTTGACAGTGTGTTACGACACTGAGTAGACGGATAGTGGTTGTAGTCCAGCTACTGCTGCGTTGGTGGTGGCCATGGCCCCCGCTGGGGTGGAAACAACAAACTCTCTTTTCTAGGAAATACCCCATCCTTTTCTTCAGTCCCCTCTCTCTTCTCTCCTAAAACTTGATCCCCAGAGGATGACTGCAATGAAGGCTGTCTGCCTTTAGAATTCCTGACATATTAAAAATAAACGGTTTCCTGTATTTGGTTGACCTTGAAGCTGTGCTCTTAAGATAAATCCCCATTTCTAAGCTCTACCTTTTTGTTCTAGTATGATGTACTGAGACCAAACAGGCCTTTTCATAAGGCAAGGTATGTACCCTCCAAGTTACCTGGAGTTCTGCTTCAACCAATTAAGTTATCTTGGTCCTGCTGGGGACTGTGATTCAGGGCTGGGGGCTGGGTCCTGTGATTCAGGGCTGGGGACTGTGATTCAGGGCTGGGGGCTGGGTCCTGTGATTCAGGGCTGGGGGCTGGGTCCTGTGATTCAGAGCTGGGGACTGGGTCCTGTGATTCAGGGCTGGGGACTGGGTCCTGTGATTCAGGGCTGGGGACTGGGTCCTGTGATTCAGGGCTGGGGACTGCCTCCTGGGGTAAACTAATCATCTTCATCCATGGTAATGGTTGCTCTCTGCATTGATCCTCCTTCAATACCAACCCAAATACTCAGCTGACATTTGGCCTCTGTCCCGTTTTCACGACCACCACTTGTTGTGATCTACTAATGCTACTGTATCCTCCCTCTTTGTTAAATCCTTTTCCCTTATTGGCTCAGTACCTGGCTGAGATTATATCTACCATTTGAGTCTTTATTTCACTTCTCGTCTCCCTCCCTAGCCATATAAGGAAGAGTAATGAAAAACAAACTTGATTATAATGATAATGCAGTACTGTAGGCTAGTTGTTTGATTTGATTAAAGCAGCCACTGAGGATAGATCAAAATGTCAGCCCACAGCCTATAAACGCTTAAATCACACTTGGTGCATATTTCATGGCACTGAGTGAACAAGCTTGAAGGTCTTTGCCAGCTGGCGATTACGATTTAATGAAAGTTTACTTTAGGCCTGGAGATCTCTTCAGAGCCACTTCACACAGGCCAGGGAAGAGATTCTCACGTTGTCATGCGATCAGGTGGTGGAACTGAAGATAATGGCACACCATCCTCCCTGGATCTAGGCCTATTCCCCATCAGTGGTGTAGTAGAGATTATATGTTATATGCAGGTGCAGTTGAAGTCAGAAGTTTACATACACTTATGTTGAAGTCATTAAAACTCGTTTTTCAACCACTCCACAAATTTCTTGTTAACAAACTATCATTTTGGCAAGTCGGTTAGGACATCTACTTTGCGCATGACACAAGTCATTTTTCCAACAATTGTTTACAGACAGATTATTTCACTTATAATTCACTGTATCACAATTCTAGTGGTTCCGAAGTTGACTGTGCCTTTTTAAACAGTTTTGAACATTCCAGAAAAATATGTCATGGCTTTAGAAGCTTCTGATAGGCTAATTCACATAATTTGAGTCAATTGGAGGTGTACCTGTGGATATATTTCAAGGCCTACCTTCCAACTCAGTGCCTCTTTGCTTGACATCATGGGAAAATCTAAAAAGTCTGATCCATCCTTGGGAGCAATTTCCAAACGCCTGGAGGTACCACGTTCATCTGTACAAACAAGGTCTTATAAACACCATGGGACCACGCAGCCGTCATACCGCTCAGGAAGGAGACGCGTTCTGTCTCCTAGAGATGAATGTACTTTGGTGAGAAAAGTGCAAATCATTCCCAGAACAACAGCAAAAGGACCTTGTAAAGATGCTGGAGGAAACGGGTACAAAAGTATCTATATCCACAGTAAAACGAGTCCTATATCGACCTAATCTAAAAGGCCTCTCAGCAAGGAAAAAGCCACTGCTCCAAAACCGCCATAGAAAAGCCAAACTACAGTTTGGAGAAATGTCCTCTGGTCTGATGAAACAAAAATAGAACTGTTTGGCCATAATGACCATTGTTATGTTTGGAGGAAAAAGGGGAACGCTTGCAAGCTGAAGAACACCATCCCAACCGTGAAGTGTGGGGGGGGCAATGCAAATAGTCTGGGTAGCCATTTTACTAGATCTTCAGCAGTCTTATGTCTTGGGGGTAGAAGCTGTTTAGAAGCCTCTTGGAAGGGTGTTCCTAATGTTTTGTACACTCAGTGTAGCTTTCACTCACCGTGCGTTAATAGCAGCTGTGACCATAGCACAGTGTTAAGTGGGCAATTCACATGAATAAATGAGGCACGGATTTGGCTGGAGTTCTGGAATAACTAACACTGCTCCTAATCCTGTGGATCTGACTGCGACACAGGCCAGAGCAGAGACTTTAAGGACCAGTATTATGACTGTGTTTATACTGATAGGAGCCTGATGTCGGACTCACTGAATAGTTTTTCAGGGGGTTTTGATTTTGTTCTTTCCTGTAATTTGATAATCTCTTGCATTGATTCATGTTGAGATCAGATTATTTGTTTGTGCAGTTACTGGCAATGAACTAGACCTGCTAAGACACATTCCTTAGGCTCTTTGCTGACTGCTTAGCTTTCCTGGCTGTACGTCATTGGTTCCGTTTTCAGTTGTTGAGGATTAACGATGCAGGTGAAGGCCAGTGTTCATTTTCAAGCCCTAAGAAATCGACTTTTACAGAAGCATAGGAGTCGTGTTAAATTGGTCTTTAGGTTGCACCCCTCTCCACCCCAACCCGTGGAGGATGCTGCATGCTAACCTCTTCTTTTCCTCTTCTCCCGTCTCCCTCAGTTTACCCTCATTAACCTCCACCAAAAACACTCCCAATCACTCCAGTTACCACTCATCTGCCTGCCTTCCCACTAACCTAACCAATGCATGACAACAACAAGCACATTTATAGCTAGCTTAACATCAATGAATTTTTTTTTTTTTTTTTTAAGTTGTCCTCCATGTCTGTCTGATGTGTAATGTTATCTTCCTGTTACCTCCTCTTTGACCTCAGTTTCACACTCATCTATACACACCTCATCATCCACCTTCTATAGAGGTACTGCGAACATCAATATTAAGATTTCTGATTAGTACACCACTAGCATGCCTTTTTTAGCGGTCTTTGAAGAGAGGTTAGCCTAGTTGTACGGGTATAGAGTTGCCTGCTTCTTCATCGAGTTGCAAAGCGAGATATATTACTGGAAACTTTCTAAGTTTACCAGAAAACTACCAGACTTTTGGTCAATTTCAAGGACAGAAACTCATGGACAATATAGACACAGATATAAAAAATGTATACTATATACTCTATAAATGACCCAAGATACTATAGATTGCCATAGAGTACCTGTTAATTACCAAAATTACAGAAGATTCGATTAACTTTGGTAAATAAATGGTAGCTATGCAATCCCCTAGGCATGCATAAGTATGAGAAACACTCTCCACTCACATTGAGTTTGTGAAACGGTCAACATTGGAAGAGCTGTTTCCGATCTGCCTAATCTCAGCTAACCCTGAACTAAAGTTTCACGTAATTGGTCATCTGCTCGATTTAAGTTCTTGGTCCATACATGTTAGGAGACGATCTCAAGAAATACTGGAATGATGAGCGGAACTGCAACGAGGTASTCCACGAATGTCCCCTTCCGAAATTCAAAAGATGCTAACACCTGCGAAATGGTGATTTGTCCAAATAACCAGTGATGGAAAACCCCTAGATACTGCTGCTCTTATCATACACATCCCATTCAGTCCCGACAGATTATCTCACTTTCCACGAAAGATTACGGTCTGCCGATTTAATCTGTGATTTGAAATGCGGTGCTTCAAGTCCACTGATGTAGTTCTATTAGTCAACCAGACTCTAAAGAATGTCACGACTATTCATGTCTCTTTGAGATCCTAATGCAGTGATGTCACAACATCTTAATGTATCTAGTGAATTATATAGGGACCTTCCATCACTTACAATGCTGTTGTAATACTATCATGTAAGGGAATGCTGACTTCAGGACCTCCCGTTTACCTCTGTCTTGCACTTGGTAGGTACACTGACTTTAGTTTGCAGAAAGAATAGTCCCCCACAGCTGATTAGTCACTGAACACCTAATACAGGCAGGTCAAGTCCTTCTCTGTAAATTCTGCTGTATCTCCTCTCCAGATCTGCTCTGCCACTCCCTCTCTTACACACACTCCTCTTTTTGACACCTTCACCCATACCCCCTGTCTTCTCCTCTCCTCCACCCTTCCTGTCCAGGCCTCACCCTTTCACCACCCAATGCTGACCCTTCTCCTGGATGTGGGCGGACACCACTGGACCTACACCCTGTCCCACCCGTCTCACTAGGACACTAAGCTAATCCTCAGCAAGAGACAGACCAGACAGAGCTCTGTGTGTCTCAGTGCTCAGGTGACACCACATTACCTGGACTATTCACTCTCTCTCTACTCCTGCCCATTCCTCCTCCTCCTCCTCACTCAACCACTGAAACTGCCATGACACCCCCCCCCCGCCCTACAGAAACTGTCTGGCAAGATGGTATTGGAGGGAGAAACAGTAGAACAAAAACCAGTCTGTAGACAGGAACCAAGAGGAGAGCGGCAACATAAACCCACTGGACCACTGTTCTGTTCAATTATAGACAGACTGAAAGATGTCTCTGAAGAATGACTTTATATTATATTTCCAGGGATATTAAGTGTTCCTCTTGTCCTCACTTCCCCAGTTGTTTTATCTGTTATATTTCATGTTACTGCCGGCTGTCTTTGTGTATTCTCAATCATCCAATGATTTGATTCAACCCACGTTTTTATGATTGTTGATTTGAATCTGTTTTGGTACATTTTATGGATCTGCACATGTTTCAGTCTCGCCTTAATCGGTGTTAAGTTAATGCACAAACTATGAATACAGATAGAAGATAGATTCCTAACAGTGTACTTGCTGTAAACTCCTAGCTGGTTAATTTGAATGTAATCTAATAGTTCTATATTCTATATTCTTTCTATATATTGACAGTACTCTTACACAGCTCTACCAATGATTTATTTCTTTTAAATGGATTTGCTGTTTACATTATTAAGTCGCGTGAACAAAGGTTGTCTCAGTATTGTAATTTATTGAGACTTCTGATAATGAACAGAAATAAAGCGCCCACCTCCAGTTGGTGAGTAGGCAGTTGTTGTTTATATAGTTTCAGTGTAAAGTGCACTGCACTTAGTCATTTGTATACTTATTTGTTAATTCTGTAGAGGCAACAAGTGCTGTTTGGCTGTATTATGGCCAGTGCTGTCACTAGTCCCTGAGGTGTAATTATTAGTAGCTGGTCTGCATCTTCTTTACTATGAAGGAGGCAGGTGTCTCCTCTGTGACAACTGAAACCAGTTGTATCAAAGCCTCTTAGACTGCGTTTACACAGGCAGACCAATTCTGCTATTTTGTCCAATAATTGGTCTTTTGACCAGTCACATCAGATCTTTTCACATCYGATCTTTTTCATAGCTGATCTGTTTTGCTCAAAAGACTAAATAGTGAAAGAAATATCAGAATTGGGCTGCCTGRGTAAACGCAGCCTCTCASCCTGTAATCTCACTGCAGTCACATATGGAATGTGATTCGCTAACTAGTACACCGCCCCCTCTCTCTACTCCCTCTATCCCCTTCCCTCCCTTCTCCCACCAGTCTCCCTTTCCCTCCCAAACTGTGTGTAAAGAGTTCTCAGACCATTGTTGTTCTCCTTACATGGAGGTTGTATAGATGATGCCAATGCCATGTTACATGATGTGTGGTGTGTCACGTCTACAGGACTTGAGGCAGTAGGTGGTAATATTTCCCTCAGCTTTCACCGTGTCTTTGTCCTCAGGCTGCAGCAAAGTGTAAGCTACGCCCTGCTGGTCTCACTTCAAGGCCCTCTTTGATGTAGAGATCAAGCTACTTCCTCATTACCATACAGTTACTTGAACTAACTCGAGGCCTGATAAGGCAGCTGTTGACTTACAAGTGTAATTGTGGATATGGTCAGTTGATTTCAGGATTAGTCGTGCATGGTGCTGGCTCTGAGACTCATTCATTAACTGTCACAGTGGGGTAGACTCTTCAGCCTTTCTCATCCAGTGTTCACAGGTAAGTCATACTCATGTTGTGACCCTGTCTTTCTGTACCAGGTGACTTGATCAGGGGGGAAAAACCTGGGCCCAGTAACTACCCTGGAGGTTGTTAATTTTGTTGTCAGATCAAATGCTCTGGAAAAACTCTGCTTGTATAGCAGTGTCTCCCTCCCATGCCTCTATCTGTCCTCGTGTGTGTGTCCGCAGCATGGCCCTGCCACTCGTAGCTGATCTGCTGGAGACATGCGTTAATGACGTCACCCATACACCTGTTCCCATGGCGACAGCAGGCCTGTCTGAGGAGGCGGGACTAAGCATGGCTGCCTCCGCCTCCAGCCTCACAGGGGAGGAGAAAGTCTCTCTTGCTGGTGAGTTTAAACAGTCATGCCAAGGCTGGACTTACTGTATAACACCAGTCATGTCATATGTTTAGTAGGTAACCTTAGTAGTAGGACTTGCCTCATTAAAAGTACTCCACTTGCAGAGGAAGTTGTGTTCGGTAAGGTTGTATAATGTCAAAAAGAAGCGCACTGCCTTGCAAATATTCTGCCTACCAAACACAGGATGTTTGTTTTTGGAGGCTTGGTACACCAAAGACGGTCACTGTTGTTATTGAACGTGCTGAATAGAACTATGAAATGTATTCAACAGTTAAATGTTCTGTGTGCTCCACCAGGAGTGTTACTGATAGTAAAGACGTGTCCGTGTTTCTTCAACAGAGGCGGCAGCGCGGCTGAAGCAGCCGGAACTACAGAGTCTCTCGCTCCCTGTCCCTTCCAGAGCCAACCTCAACATGAACAACCAGGTCAATGCACTCAGCTGGAAGAGGGAGAGGGGTGGAGAGAGGGGGTGGCGCGAGGGGGGTAGGGAGCGCGGGAGGTAGGAGGAAGGGGGTGGAGAGAGCGACGGGGAGACGAGGGAGAGAATGAAAGGGGGATACTCTGCATGCCCAAAAGAGACATGAATACTGTGTACATACACTCAGCCACACACACACACACCACCCTCTACAGGGAACACACACACACACCACCCTCTACAGGGAACACACACACACACCACCCTCTGCAGGGAACAAAGCCTGGTTAGTGTCAGTCAGACGAGCAGCGCTGTGTTGTATGGGAAGAGGCAGAGAGCTGCCCGGCCCGTCTCCCTGGTGGGGCAGAGAGCTGCACGGCCCGTCTCCCTGGTGGGGCAGAGAGCTGCACGGCCCGTCTCCCTGGGGAAAAAGCATTTGTGTGATGGTTCTTGATTTGATGTGTGCTGATAGGCAGGGGGCTTGCCAGGAGTGTTGGTTTTAGTTTCAGAGGGACCCTAATTGGCTCCATATGCTGAGGAAGACAGTAGGCCACTATGACAGGCTAATGTATGGAAGCAATGGCTGGGGCTGGGGAGTAAGGCTGGGGTGGGGAGCCATTGTKGGGGTGGGGTGGGGAGCCATTGTAGGGGTGGGGTGGGGAGCCATTGTAAGGGTGGGGTGGTTTTGTGTTTGTTTTTTATCTTAAAGGAAGGTGGAGGGCAGAGATATTGTAACTAAAGCCTTTACAGGAAGATACTGTAGCTTAACTCCTCCGTGTGTGTGTGTTGGTCCCCCCACAAGGAGGATGTGGTGAAGCTCACAGTGAAGTGTCTGAACAGTGTGGGTAGCAGCTCTGTGCCTTCTCCACTTCGCCCCCCAGAGGACCTGAAGAGTAACATCATCAAAGCCCAGGCTGCCCTCAAGGTACTGAACACTTGCGCCACAGAGTTTTGCGATACTTCCAGCAACGCTTCGAAGCAGGTTCCACAGACCAAGACGGGGTTGGGAAGTCAATGGGAGAAGTGAGAAATTCTGCCTTAGTTGTTAATTTTAGAACCGATTTACATGTTTCTGCCCATAAGCTTAGCTAGCCACCGTCGCCATGACATCGCCTACAAGCGTGATCAGGGATTTCTACTGGAGGAGCCGTTTCTGCCTATCTTCATACTGTCTGTGCTAGCACTTTGTCGATGGACACTCAGAAATCATCTTGGTGCAACATAGAAATGGTACAGGGATGCTTTGGAATCTTACATCTAGACGAGGAAGTATTGTATAAGTACTGTAAACCTTTGGATAATCAGGAAGTTGGATACAGTGCCAAGTTTCTATTTGAAATACACGCCGCCTGGCATATTGATTGTATTATACCTCCACTGATGTTCTGTATGTTATAGAGCTCCCTGGAGGAGCACGTTGTGATGGGGGACAAGAACACCAATGTACAGGAAGCTGCAGCCAGGTGAGTGAGGACACTGAAAGAGTCACTACGGTTGTGTTCCTAGTCTCTACCCTTTAGTGTGCAATCTTTCGCTTCCCCTCGTGCATTCAAAGCATTGAGCATTGCATGATCACGCTTTATTGTACTGTATTTGATGACAAAGGAAACCTCAATCTTGGAATGTCACCAAGCCTCCCCTGTCTCCATSTCCCTGGAGTCACCCCAACACTCCACAGCCAGCCTAAGCCAATCACAGCCTTCCTCCAAAGCTCATTAACAGCTAGAATWTTTATGAGGGTTCTTGGCATAATTCTGTTATGACATCACCCCCTGAATCAACGGCTCATTCCCAGGGGCTGCCCACTTTTCTGTGGGCAGGACTCTTGGGGTTGATTGACAGGAGGGATTCTTGCAGCAGCTGTAGTCAAGTTAACACAAAAGCCAAAATGTGTTACGGTGATAATTCCTCTGAAAGAAAATCCCCCCTTTTCTTTTTTTGTTGTTAAACAAACCTAAGCAKCACACCTGCATCCCTGCACACACAAGAAACAGCAGTTCATGGAACTTCGTTTTGCCCTTCTCCAGTGACCTCTTATGTTGAGCTTCAAACAGTGCACAAGATGGGGGATTGGTGTAGTGGTACAGAAGCAACAAAGGCGACTCGCATCGAAAAATCAAAATTTGCCTCAACAAACTGGATGTTTAGGCTGAGCTGAGTAGTGGAGGGTGTTGTAGATCTCTCTTACTGTCCACTCTTTGTCATTCCCAGGCTGAAGGTGCGTAGTGGCCGTATGGGCAGCAACTCCTCCCTGTCTCTAACTGGACATCCCGAGAGACAGGAGTCAAGGGACCTGCTCAAACCAACACTGCTGACCACAGCTGGTACCAGGTGAGGCTGGGAAATAAACACCTCACACTCACTGTATAGATTATGAGAAGGAGTAGGCCTGCCATTTGAAAGGGGGGGGGGGGGGGGGTTCAATGTGTTATTGCTTAATGCTTCTTGAAGTAAACTGTGCAGTGTTCATATGGTTTCAGTTAGAACTGGAGAGGTATGTGTTTGTGTATGTTCCATGTGCGTGCCAATGTTCAGTAGTTAGGGTGTGTGTAAGATGATGTACAGTACCTTCAGAAAGTATTCACACGCCTCTACTTTTTCCACAATTTGTTTGTGTTACAGCCTGAATTCAAAATGTATTACATTCTGATTTTGTCACTGTCCTACACACAATAATCAGAATGTCAAAGTGGAATTATGTTTTTTGAAATTTGTACAAATGAAAAGCTGTTATGGCAAGCCTAAATAAGTTCAGTAGTAAAAAATGTATTTAAGTCACATAAGTTGCATGAACTCACTCTGTGTACAATAATAGTGTTTAACATGATTTTTGAATGATTACACATTTCTGTACCTCACACATCTAAGATTAATTCACCTTTCAGCAGGACAATAACCTAAAAGGCCAAATCTACACTGGAGTTGCTTACCAAGACGGTGAATGTTCCGGAGTGGCCGAGTAGCAGTTTTGACTTAAATCTACTTGAAAATCTATTGCATGACCTGAAAATGGTTTTCTAGCAATGATCAACAACCAATTTGACAGAGCTTGAAGAGTTTTTTAAAAGAATAATGGGCAAATGTTGCAGAATCCAGGTGTAGAAAGCGCTTAGACTTACCCAAAAAGACTCACTGCTGTAATTGCTGCTAAAGGCGCAGTTGTTGATCAACCACAAGATGATTTTCCCACCGGTCACACTTCAGTCTGCATGGTCAATGCAGCAGATGCAGCAATATGTGAATGACAATGATGCCGCTTTCCACTTTTTGCTTCTTACTGTAAATCCACAACCGTTCTATAATTACATTATCTTACTGTCTGCAAACAGCTTGGCTTTTCTTAGCAAGCTGTACCTAAAATAAATTGTTAGCCACTAATCGCTAGTTAGATAGCTAGCTAATAAATGTACGGAGTCAGAGCAAACGTAGCTAGCTACAGCCTTATACCAGTGCTGGTGTAGGCCTAAATCAATATGTTTATGCAACAGTATCTTCTGAATCCGAGAGGAATAGGCGGAGAATGAATATGTTAGCTACATGAAGTAAGAGAATATTTAATGTAGCCAAACATTCTAGGGTCCCACTCCCCTGGGAAACACTGACCAACACTTTGGTTCCTAACCTGTCACAATAATACCTACATAGAGATCCTATTAGTATTCTAATGAATAGTCATATGAAAGCCTCCCTGGCTTTTTCATCTGTTGTCATTGTTATATTTCCATGATTCCAACAGTTCACCCGTGTTTTGATCTAAATCGCAAGTCAAATCCAAATTGCAATATTTGGTTAAAAATAAGGCCTCTATTTTTTTGCACATATCGTGCAGCCCTACGTCGCAGTGTGGAATGATATATTGTAAAATGAGATGGACTTTTGGTTTAAGCTGTTCAATCAGAATGGAGAAAGCTCCATTGAAATAACTTGTAGAATGTATGTGTTGCCACCCTAGGACCATACACAACTCATAAAGCACATTTACAACTTTTATTATTCAAAAACATAAAATACCGTCATACTGTCAAAAATCACGGCATGAGGAGATATTTTGGCCATATCGCCCAGCCCTATGTGAGGCTAAGAGTGGGGCCCACCCAGGTTAGAGGGTGCCACCTGTCCAGCCATAGGGTACCACGAGGCAGCCTCATGCAGTCAGGACTACAGCTCCATCTGACACTCATTTAAGGATATATATCACTTCTTAGATTCTAGTCAACATTGTTAACAAGCGTTCTTTAGTCTACTAGGCTATAGGTTGCAGCACTCAAGACAAAGACAGTGTTTTTACACAGCTCTCTGCTGCCATCTGGTGGATTATGGGAATCATAGATCTCTGATACCATCTGATTGAGCATGGGAATCACACTCCTGCTAATGTGACATGACTCAATTCTGCATGGATACATGTCTTTGCATATTAAGCTCTTGTGAGGATTGTGTCCATTGATAATGTGTATGTTAGCCTTGCTATTGCTCAGTACTTCCTCATCAGACCCTATAGGAGTGAATTAAACTCTCGTCCCTCTGTCTCGTCCCTCTTTCCTCATCAGTGTTGAGATGTTGGCTGTGGATCTCATGCAATCAGCACCTATGATGCCCCTTGAAATACTTAACGGGGGGCAACCAACAAAGGTAATCAATGAATCTGTGTTTTGCTCTTCCGGTTAATCGCGTGCATTAGAATGCAAACTACATCTGAATGCACAGAGAATTGTATGCCTTTTTGTGGGAATGTGAGAGCTGTTTGTAACATAGCCATTGGCTTGTCACTATGCAGGCCGAACCTGAGGAGCTGAAGATGCCCACCCCTCCGTCACTGCGGGCCCCGCTGAGCAGTAACCTGATGGACTTCTCAGACCCAACCCCAGTAGTAAGTCTATAGACCCTGTCTGCTGCCTCACGCTTCAGCTGCTGTTATCTGTTGCCTTGAGTAGTTCAAACTTACCAAAAATAAGTGATTCGCTTTCAA
This sequence comes from Salvelinus sp. IW2-2015, assembly GCF_002910315.2. Classification (NCBI taxonomy): domain Eukaryota; kingdom Metazoa; phylum Chordata; class Actinopteri; order Salmoniformes; family Salmonidae; genus Salvelinus; species Salvelinus sp. IW2-2015. The sequence continues at coordinate 35,785,573 of NC_036875.1, read as the reverse complement.
GTTTAAACCCAATAGGCCTACTGTATGTTGACAGGCCACCTACTTACTTTGGCATCATTGTGCCAAGTGATAGGTGTTTGAGTGTAACTCTTCAACATTTGTTCTCTTGTAGTTACCYCCACCATCAGTGCAATCCAAGCCCATGATATCACCTCGCTGGATCATCCCTGCTGCTGCAGTGAGTACTGATGGACTTTCACTGTCCTCCAGCCTTTAATGCTCCTGTCTGTCTTTAGCCTGCCTGTCTGGCCTGGGTTTAAGTGTGTCTCTCTGTATTTTAGTCTGTCTGTACGTCAGTCTACCATTCCTACTGTAGCTGCCTCAGAGACTGACCCAGTCAGTCCACTTTCCTTCTCCCATTCTAACACAGCCACTCACTGCCATCTTTACTAACGGCCTCTTTGACCTTGACCACTCTGCAAAGACCGCCGCCCCTCTCCAACCTGAAGGGAGGGCTCTCACCCCAGCCCTGCACCCCCATCTCTCCTCTCAAATGCACAATGTGATTGACACCAGGTAACTCCGTCGTGGCACGTCGTCATCTCTACCTTGTCCTAATGCTCTTTAGGTCATCTCATCTGGACATTGTGGTCATCGTTGCTAGTCTTAGTTGCTATGTGCTTTTGCTGCCATGCCATATGCTGTGTTGTAAAGAGTAGACAATATAATTCTCCATCCTGTTAATAATTGAAGCCTGTAGTGATTAACATCCACATTTACTAATTATGGTCCTGATGAGCTTCTTGAAATAGCTTGGTGAAAGCTGGAACTAAATGTTTCATTTTCCACTACATCTCTACAGAAGTTATAAAGTTTGGCTGTACTGCTGAATAAAGTCTGTTTGTTAAGATGAATGTTGTGACCACTAAAAGTTAGTAGTGATCACATCAGGTAAATGGAAAGATGAATGGTGCAGGCAGGTCTGGAACAATATGCGTAGATTGATGGATGTGAACCGTCTTGTGCAGTTTGTCATTACGTTGTGACGCTCCCATGCATCACATTATACTTGCTAGCAATACAATATTCCTATTCTACTAGAATATTACTATGATACATTACTTTATGTTGTGCACACTGAAAAGTAGGTGTTCTGGGCTTTTTATTTAGTTGTGTTCTCCTCTCACCAGCATTGTGGCCCAGCCACCCAAGGAGCACGGCTCCAAGCACAAAGGTCTGTTGACCACTGAGCTCTGAGTGGGAACCAGGGGGGGAGCTAGCTTCTACCCTCCTCACAACGAATACTTCCTACCCCTGGTGTTCCCAAACTAGGGGACTACTTCCTACCCTGAGCACATTCATCTCCTACTGCATTCCCAAACCTGGGGGAAGTTCCTGCCCTAGTGACAACCAGTATCTCCTACTGCGTTGCCAAACAATTCCCAAACCAGCAGCAATCAAGAGATTGGATCATTGGAATTCCTCGTCTCACTAGATTCCAGTTTGGAGCAGTGTTTTTGTTTTTCATTTTAGTACCACAGTTGGTTCACTGGTTCTTTTCATAAGCATTCCTACAAAGTGCACAGACTCCCTTTTAGAAATGTTTTAAGCAGGAAGGGACTGCAATAAGTGCTAAGGAAGAGGACATCTGTTCCTCAAGCCACTGGATTACATTGGAGCATTGGACCTGGACTCTTAGAAGATATGAAACAATGACTTTCTACTGACTTTCTTTTTTTGTGCTGTTTTTAAAAATGTAAAGTCATACAGAGTGAATCGATCAAGTACCAGTGTTCAGTTAGGACCTGGTGCTCACTAGACGTTTCTGAATCTGATTAAGACTCAGTTATCAGAGAATGACAACAGCAATATGTAGAATGCAGGCATGAATTTAGCCACATCTAAAATGTTATGCCTATTTTGTATCCATATAAAAACACTGTATCTACAACCTGCCTTAAGCTAGCTGAATGTTAAATTATGATTGCATAACTTTACACAGTAAGGAAATACTACCACTACTATTACCAATACTATCACTACTGTTACTAATACTACCACTACTAATACTACCACTAATACTATCACTACTGTTACTAATACTACCACTACTAATACTATCACTACTGTTACTAATACTACCACTACTATTACCAATACTATCACTACTGTTACTAATACTACCACTACTAATACTACCACTACTATTACTGATATTACTAATACTACCACTACTATTACTAATACTACCACTACTAATAATACCAATATTACTACTATATTGAGGCCTATACTGTACTTTAGTTTTTCATTTTACTGAGTCCACTGCTTACGACTGGAGTGTCTGTGTGTGATGGTAATATCTAATCATGTAGTCTTGACACCGTTTCAGGCTGTGGTCATCAATGACAGGTGACATGACTCATAGGCCTATTTCCTCTGTCAGCCTATCATAAACTGGCTCTCCATTGGTTCTTTTCCACACTAAGCCAATCACATACAGGATCTCTGGTGGTAGGAAGTTGTCAGTCAACTGTATTATTCACTAACCTTAAGATGTAATTAAAAATGTATTTTAGATATCAGACGGGCGGTAGATCAGTAGGTCTTTGCGAGACGATGTGCAGTAGAGGTAAAAGCAGAAGACATTTTCATATACAGTTCATTTGAACAAGTGATCTGTGAACAACACCCATCTCAACAGAAAGACTTAAAACCCATCACGTTTATTTWTTTTTTTTAAATGGTGAAGTCTTGAGTTTTTTAAAGTTTTTTTTATACTTAAAATAGCCACTCTGAGAAGATGTGAAGTGTTCTCCCTCTCTCTCTGTATCATGAATATAAACTCAGCAAAAAAAGAAACGTCCTCTCACTGTCAACTGCGTTTATTGTCAGCAAACTTAACATGTGTAAATATTTGTATGAACATAACAAGATTCAACAACTGAGACACAAACTGGACAAGTTCCACAGACATGTGACTAACACAAATGGAATAATGTGTCCCTGAACAAAGAGGGGGTCAAAATCAAAAGTAACAGTCAATGCAGCTGGCTGCCACAACAGATACTAAGTACTGCAGTGCATCTCCTCCTCATGGACTGCACCAGATTTGCCAGTTCTTGCTGTGAGATGTTACCCCACTCTTCCACCAAGGCACCTGCAAGTTTCCAGACATTTCTGGGGGGAATGGCCCTAGCCCTCACCCTCTGATCCAACAGGTTCCAGACGTGTTCAATGGGATTGAGATCCGGGCTCTTCGCTGGCCATGGCAGAACACTGACATTCCTGTCTTGCAGGAAATCACGCACAGAACGAGCAGTATGGCTGGTGGCATTGTAATGCTGGAGGGTCATGTCAGGATGAGCCTGCAGGAAGTGTACCACATGAGGGAGGAGCATGTCTTCTCTGTAACACACTGTTGAGATTGCCTGCAATGACAACAAGCTCAGTCCGATGATGCTGTGACCCACCGTCCCAGACCATGATGGACCGTCCACTTCCAAATCGATCCCGCTCTAGAGTACAGGCCTCGGTGTAACGCTCATTCCTTTGATGATAAACGCGAATCCAACCATCACCCCTGGTGAGGCAAAACCGCAACTCGTCAGAGAAGAGCACTTTTTGCCAGTTCTGTGTGGTCCAGCGACGGTGGGTTTGTGCCATAGGTGACGTTGTTGCCGGTGATCTATGGTGAGGACCTGCCTTACGACAGGCCTACCAGCCTCGCTCAGCCTATTGCGGACAGTCTGAGCACTGATGGAGGGATTGTGCGTTCCTGGTGTAACTCGGGCAGTTGTTGCCATCCTGTACCTGTCCTACAGGTGTGATGTTCGGATGTACCGATCCTGTGCAGGTGTTACACGTGGTGTGCCACTGAGGATGATCGGCTGTCCGTCCTGTCTCCCTGTAGCGCTGTCTTAGGCGTCTCACAAGTCAGGACATTGCAATTTTTTGCCCTGGCCACATCTGCAGTCCTCATGCCTCGCAGCATGCCTAAGGTACATTCACGCAGATGCGCAGGGACCCTGGGCATCTTTCTTTTGGTGTTTTTCAGAGTCAGTAGAAAGGCCTCTTTAGTGTCCTAAGTTTTCATAACTGTGACCTTAATTGCCTACCGTCTGTAAGCTGTTAGTGCCTTAATGACCGTTCCACAGGTGCATGTTCATTAATTGTTTATGGTTCATTGAACAAGCATGGGAAACAGTGTTTAAGCCCTTTACAATGAAGATCTATGAAGTTATTTGGATTTTCACGAATTATCTTTGAAAGACAAGGTCCTGAAAAAGGGACGTTTCTTTTTTTGCTGAGTTTATAAACTAATTTGCCTGGCAAGAACATTCTTTGTCATATTATTGAATTCCATCTGCATTATAGATTGTAGAGATGGTGATTGACCAACATGAGTGGTCTTTTTTAAAGCTCTGAGAGGAAACTTTTCTCAGTTAAACATACCACTGTTTTTCTCTGCTGTTAGAAATTGTGCCTCACCATGTAAGTGCAATTGTGCTGTAGCTCTCGTACGTTAATTTATTCCTCTTTTTGTAAGAGCACCCTTGTTATTCGCACTGTATTTAAGTGTATTGTAGATGTTAAAAAAAACTGCTCTAGATAGTCACCATACCGATTTTGTATCTTGTATGTACATTGAACGTCATTACTTTTTAAAGGATATGTAGACTAGTATGCCAGTAGTAATTTTGTACAATGTAGTAAATTCTGTAAGTAAAAAAAGTATTATAAAAAAACAAGTGTGAATTCTTCCATTTAAGATCTCTGGTCTTTGAGAAAATGTGGATCTCTTCCTGTACATGCAGTATTATCATGAATGATATGTCCATCAGCATCGATTCATTGATTTCCTATAGAGCCTTTCCAGATGCTCGTAGACTCACCTCTTCCACCACCAATGTGTAGCACCCACTTGGGGGGGGATGCATGGTCAGCAACCATTTCTGCCAGAACGCTCACCACACATCAGCTATCGGGTGGAGAGATTAATGAAATATGCCAATGAGGAACTGAAGCTGTTTGTTGGGACTGCGGGAGCTGTAATTCTGCCTTGATATATTCTAACACTAGATGGCAACATTAGGTGAGGTTGGACTGTACTACTTTATCATCAAGCTTGCTCAACCTGTCTGGTTTAACCCCTTAAATCCAATCCCATAGGTCAAATGTATTATCTTTTAAAAATGTATGTAGAAGCCTATGAACTTTGACATCACATTGTGTAGTAGGCTAGGATGAATGTCATTTTATTATAATGTTACAATGACACCAGGCTGATATTACAATGACACCAGGCTGATACTGATCACTTTTCCCAGAAGCAAGTGTTCATTTTGAATGTGTAACAGGCACCATTTGCTCACAATTTGTTTTATGTACTGAATGTATGTAGTCCCTGCAGCAAAGTCGGCCTCTGCCTTATGCTGCGTTCAAAACAACTGAGAACTCGAACAATACGAGGTCAAATCATGACGTCAGTGATCTTCAGATCGGAAAGTCGGAGCTCTAGAAAGAGGCTCGAGTTCGCGAGATCAAATCGATTTTTTCCCCAGACGTGTTTTGAACACACTGAAGTAGGAAGTCGAGATTTCCCAGTTGCTTTGAACGCGGCATTACCCCCAGAATAGCTTACCGACATCAGGGATAATCGACTAGAAACAGCTGCGTCCCGATTTCAGGGGACCGGAACATATTTTAAAATAACTGATAGACTGCAAATTGACCGCAAGAAMCCCAAACATATACATTTGCCTAAAACCTAATAATTTTAAACCTTGCTGACATTTGTATGCTTGGGAATACTTTGGAACAGATTTCCAAAATGTAAATAATTTTGAGCTGATTTGCTGGTGTTTAATGTCCCCCAAAAATACAATTATAGATTTGTTTTGCTCAGAACGTGGGGGGTCAAATCAAATCACCTGTGTTCCCCCCAGTTGGGGAACCCTGGCCTACATTCTGGTTACGGTCCCTTGGCTCTCCCACGCACTCTCTGTTGGTGTCAGTCAAGAGAACGCACGCTCGAGACCCAGCAATTCACTGGAGGCTCTACTCTGGCTCAGTGCGTTTCGCTTACGCATGGTTGGTTGGAGTTGCCAAGTATGTCCTCGTAGTGTACGCAAGGTTTTTGGACTCTAATGGAACTTACAATTTTTGAATTATCAAGACTCGATGTTGGTTGCATATTCATTTAAATGATAGCGAATCTCTTTCGTAAAGAAAGCTGACGAGAGAGGTTATTCCGAAAGCAAAACTCCCGACGACCCGACCCAAGTGTACCTCTTCCGAGTTCTTGCGCAAGGTGATAGTGACCGTGACGACAGTTGAGCTGCCTTCGTAGTTGGCTGAGAGGAACGAGTCGAATGCTTATGGATTACAACTCTGTGATTCTGTGACAGGGTCGTCTCTTAGTGGATACATTAGCGAGGAGAATTGTGACGCTTTTATCGTCGGTTTCATCTTAACGCTTCTCCAACTTCTTGCATTGGATAGTTGTTTTTAAGACCATGGCATCGGATACCACACCAGTGTTGTCGAAACAGGTGCTCCTGTGGCTGGTTGTAGGTAAGTTTTGGAGAGACGCGCAGCGCACCGCTATTCTTGATGCTGCTCAAGGCTTTCTTTAATTCCATTCTATAAATTATGCCTGGCCATGATGGTTTATCATTCATTAATAAATGATGACCATAACATAATTCGATAGAAACTGGAAAGATAAAGTATTGATATATTAAAATAATGACCATTCCTTTCATGTCAAATCATTGATTTATTAGTCATATAAATATTATTAAATCATGTTAATATTTTTTAGAGATTCCTATATTCAATCATTTTAGAAAACATGAAAAATAATATTAATTCTAACAAATAAACGTGCTTGTCTGAGCCAGAGGGTTGACTTGTGTGTATATATGGAAAATCGTCATCATGAATCCGAATTATTACATATCCTAAGGGCATTTTCATAACATTTCGTGAAAGGAGGACGCTCCAGACATGGAAGGTCTAAGTGGCTTGTAAAAATGTCATGTCAATATGACATTTAGACTTTCCAGCAAGTTGGAGGTGCTCATAACGGACCCATCCACACAAGTTAAATATCGGTTTTAATTAATCATGCAAAGCTCCCTCCTGCTGAGAAATTTTATTTACACTTCTCTTAACCAGCCTGCTGTGCTAAGGTCTGATGAGGGGTGTTGCTGTCTGTGCACACCTAATGGCTTCACTTTGCTCCCCAGTTTTCCTTTCCCCTTCAGCACGATCCACGTGGAGCCTCTCTATATTTCCTGTACACACACCGACTCACAGGACCAAGACATGGCTCCTCATAACTATTGAACTATTTTTGTCTAAGAATAGGCTAGCATTCTCTTTGCCTATTAAAAAGCTAGGTTTTTGGGGCTGTCTTGCCTACTGTTAAAACAGATGGAATACTTTGACCTACCTAACTGAGGTGATAATAATGTCAAATGATAGTTCACATCATTCAATATTATATGATTAATATTATTTGTTTCCCTGATAAACCCGGCAATTGTGGATGCTTCGCATAGTACTGTAATGATCTGTGATGTTTAACTGTGTGAGAGTCTGAGTCATAACTGCAGAAGGCCACTGTGTGTTAGGACCCATACGATACAGCAGCTCTGACTTTTAAATGAGGGAACTCTTATTCATTTTTTAATGTTTTAATCTCAAAACAGTATAGAAATGGGAGCATGTCATGCTAAAACATTCCTCCATTTTGTTTTGTTCATAACAGAACCTCAATCAATACACAACCCTTTGTGCAAAATGCTGTCCACACTACTGTACTCTAAGAGCCCTGGCTAAAAATCACAAGAAAATCATATTTAAAACAAGCTCAAAGAACATTTACATAGCTTGTCTCAGTCTCTCTCTATTTCCCTGTTTGTCTAAATAAAGCTTAATAGCTTAAATGAGGGTGGAATTTCACTCTCTTACAAAATACAATACATTTAGCAGTATGTTTTATAGTTGTGTTATCCCTGCTGGTTGATCCAGTGAGGCATGCTTAGCTGCAGTGTTCTGATCCAGTGAGCCATGCTTAGCTGCAGTGTTCTGATCCAGTGAGCCATGCTTAGCTGCAGTGTTCTGATCCAGTGAGGCATGCTTAGCTGCAGTGTTCTGATCCAGTGAGGCATGCTTAGCTGCAGTGTTCTGATCCAGTGAGGCGTGCTTCGTTTAGCTGCGGTGTTGTTCTGATCCGGTGAGACGTGCTTCGTTTAGCTGCGGTGTTGTTCTGATTCGGTGAGGCGTGCTTCGTTTAGCTGCGGTGTTGTTCTGATTCGGTGAGGCGTGCTTCGTTTAGCTGCGGTGTTGTTCTAATTAAACATGTACAATTAACAGAGGGCTCCTGAATAATGAATGACTGTAGGGGTGCCAGATTATAGGGAGCATTCTTGGGTGACGTCAACACTTCCTCCCCATGAAGCATGCTTTTCCTATATGAGGTTTTTCTCTGGCAAGGACTAAAATCTACAAACTGAACTAAGTTTGTCATGTTTGCAGTGCTGTGTCTCCTGTTTGTCAGTTCTGTTTCTTTAGAACTCTGACCTCCTGTGAACCCTGTTTTTCATCATTACATGATGTCACTCAGAGGGAGTTTATCGAGCATTCAATCAGAGGTGCTGACAACAGGGCTGAAGTATTGACTTGTGGTGGGAAAAGGAGAGGAGGAGGTGAAGTGAGGCCCAGAGGAGTTAGCTAAGTAGTTTAGGAGACAGAGTGGATGTGTACCGCTGGTAAGGAATAAAATGGAGGGAGTGYGGGAGGAGGGGACAAGGGAGACCTATTGGAGTTGGCTAAGTATCTTAAGAGACAGAGTGATGTTTTTCCCCTACCAATCACCCCATGGGATGACGGAAGCAGGGAGAGTAGTGTCAAGTTTGCTCCCCCCCCCCCTTTTTCAGAGCTGGCTTTGTGTGGCAATCAACACCGATCCTCTGAGATTCATTACCCTCACAGGAGACTCCCCACTACTCTCTCTGCCCCTCTCCAACACACAGACTTACATCCTCTCTCTGSCCCTCTCCAACACACATACTGCAGACATACAGTTAAAGTTGGTCAGTCATCTGTCTTCACTAGTGTGGGATTCTTTTCATTTGTTTTGGACACATACTCTGCCCCTCTCCAACAGGACATTAAGCGTCACCATTCCTAGGAGATGGAATCAAATAAATCTCCCTGTTTGGTGAAGAGAATTCCTCTTACCTAGAGAGATTAATAAGAAATTGTGGAGGCGGGGCCGAGGTAGGCAGGAAGAAGAAGTGCAGATTGGTGTTTTGGTTGTTTTATGACTACAGTTGTCACCTCTGCTGTGTTCTCGGGTCCAGTTGGACTGGTGGGACAGGCCCACCCACTTGTGATTGGACTGATTGGAGTCATCTGTCGTGAACTACATTATGTCTGGAGAGATCAGGATGGAAACCATGCCTTCTTTCATGTAGCTGTGCTCAAGTGTAACATGATAAATATCTGGATTTCTCTTTAAAAACTACAATATCTACAACTCTTTCTATGGTCAGTCTCTCATATTCAGTGAGCGGACTTCGGCCAAATGTAGCATGGCAATAGGCCAATAGTTTTTGCTTTAACTCTGTTCATCGCGCCCCATAAAACCTACATACAGCAGCATTATTTATTTCACTCAGTGGGCAGCAGAGCTGATTTTACAGCACATTGGTTTTCATGCCCGTCTTATAAAGCACATTTAACCTTGTATAGCAAAGGCACAGCATCCCTGCTATCTGCAGACAGGGACATCCAATGGCTTTTCATTAGTGACCCAAAATCCAGTGTGTGTGAAGATATGAGAATACTTATTTTCCACCATAATTTGCAAATAAATTCATAAAAAATCCCACAATGTGATTTTCTGGAAWWWWWWTTCTCATTTTGTCTGTCATAGTTGAAGTGTACCTATGATGAAAATTACAGGCCTCATCTTTTTAAGTGGGAGAACTTGCACAATTGGTGGCTGACTAAATACTTTTTTGCCCCACTGTATATATCTCTCTACATATCTCTATATATATCTCTATGTGTATATCTCTCTATCTCATCTATATATATATCTCTCTCCATTTAAAAAAAAAAACATCAAATTGATCAGAAATACAGTAAAGACATTGTTAATGTTGTAAATGACTATTGTAGCTGGAAACGGCGGACTTTTAAAGGAGTATCTACATAAGCGTACAGAGGCCCATTTTTGGCAACCATCACMCCTGTGTTCCAATGGCACGTTGTGTTAGCTAATCCAAGTTATCTTTTTAAAAGGCTAATTGATAATTAGAAAAACCTTTTTCAATTATGTTAGCACAGCTGAAAACTGTTGTTCTGATTTAAAGAAGCAATAAAACGGGCCTTCTTTAGACTAGTTGAGTATCTGGAGCATCAGCATTTGTGGGMTAGAATAAGGCTGTAACGTAACAAAATGTGGAAAAAGTCAAGGGGTCTGAATACTTTGCAGTATGGTTGTCCCCCAAATGGCACCCTATTCCCTAATATAGTGCCCTACTTTTAACCAGTGCAGGTAGGGTGCCATTTGGGATGCATTTCTCTCCACACTTTGTTTTATTGTCACATACACCTGATAGGTGCAGTGAAATTTGTTGTTTTACTGGGTCAGCCATAGTAGTACGGCAACCTTGGGTAAATTAGGGGTAAGTGCCTTGCTACAGGGCACATTGGCCGATTTTTTTTTTACCTTGTCAGGTATTCGAACCAGCAACCTTTTCGTTTACTGTCCCAATGCTCTAACCGCTAGACTACCTATCGCCCTTCAACCACTGGTCACGGCAGCCTGAGCGAGAGAGTGAGGACAATTGCTCTCAGGGGCCAGTCAGTCAGTGAGCAGCCAGCCACATATCTAGGGCCGTGACGGTAATTACAAGTATTTGTGGAGCCTGGCTGTTTCCCATTGAAGCCAAGCCCCCTGCGTGTGCACGTAGCAGCACTGCTTCAAGCCCTCAGCTGGACAACTCATTGTGTACCAATGACTCTTTGATCCAACTGAGCTGCATGCTGCATGTTAAGGAAGTGAGCTCACAAAAGTATGATTTAGAGGGATGCACGCACACGTACATATGCACTGGTTGACTTCCCATTAGGCAGAGGAGGCAATTGCCTCAGGCCTCATGTCATCAAGCGGCATCATGAGCTGGCCATAAAAAAATAAATACAAATAAACAATAAAAGATTCTCTGCTTGAGGCCTCCTCATGCTCCGCTCGAGGCATAATCAAATAATAATACAAAATCCCTCTGTTTGAGCTTGTGTTTTATTGCATGGGCTGTGTCTCAATCCATTGCATCTGTTGAAGTTCGGCCTTCTACATCTGCGGTGGAAGGTGGCTGAGCTACAACGATGTTTGTCAGACCAGGAGACATCCCGAAAATCGGTCTTCTCGCGAAAAAATCTGTAGCATCCGGATGTTTTTGGCGGCACTCTACACCCCTCTATAGGAAGTTGTAACTCTCACGAACACAATGGTGTGCTCCCTTTTGCTCGACAACCCCACAAGTGTCACAAGACACATCTTTTGTCTTGCCTATTCACCCTCTGAATGGCACACACACACTCCAAGGCTTAAAAATCTTTCTCTAACCTGTCTCCTCCCCTTCATCTACACTGATTTGAAGTGGATTTACCAAGTAACATCAATAAGGGATCATAGCTTCCACCTGGATTCACCTGGTCAGTCTATGTCATGGAAAGAGCAGGTGTTCTTAATGTTTTGTATACTCTGTGTATCTCTGATGTAGGACAGACACTTAATTCCTTTTGATTCATTACATATTCTTTCTGTTTTTCCATGTACGCATCTGTTATTAAATGGATTTATGTGGGCTGGTCGAATGTTTAATCAAATAATTTTTGTATATATTTTTTCATACCTACAGACGTCCTAAAATTTTAAATCAAATAGCTAAATGATCCTTGGTATGACCATCTTAATACAATTCTATATGTAAGCTCAGTAGAAAACCAGCCCCGGTTCATTAGACTCTAGGGGGTATTTAATACATAATCCACAGCATAATTATTAACTGGACCATGCTTAGAGAGATATTCAGTGTCTGATTTGTTATTTTTACGCAATCACTGCGGCCTTTCAGGTTATGTCGATATAGGACTCGTTTCCTCCAGCATCTTCACAAGGTCCTTTGCTGCTGTTCTGGGATTGATTTGCACTTTTCACACCAAAGTACGTTCATCTTTAGGAGACAGCACGCGTCTCCATCCTGAGTGGTAGGAAGGCTGRGTGGTCCCATGGTGTTTATACTTGCGTACTATTGTTTGTACAGATGAACGTGGTACCTTCAGGCGTTTGGAAATTGCTCCCAAGGATGAACCAGTCTAGTGGAGGTCTCCAATTTCTTTTCTGAGGTTTTGGCTGATTTCTTTTGATTTTCCCATGATGTCACGCAAAGAGGCACTGAGTTTGAAGGTAGGCCTTGAAATACATCCACAGGTACACCTCCAATTGACTCAAATTATGTTAATTAGCCTATCAGAAGCTTCTAAAGCCATGACATCATTTTCTAGACTTTTCCAAGCTGTTTAAAGGCACAGTCAACTTAGTGTATGTAAACTTCTGACCCACTGAAATTGTGATACAGTGAATTATAAGTGAAATAATTTGTCTGTAAACAATTGTTGGAAAAATTACTTGTCATGGCAAAGTTTTTACTCAAAAATTAGTCGTTTGAGCTCAGGTCAATGAGGCCTACAGGCCATAAATAGAAGGTCAAAACTTGTAATGTTCACAAGAACTTAAGTTGATAAAAAGATCTAACACAACATTAGGTGATAATATATGTATTATTATGGATTTGTAATCAGCTATAATGGGGTGGTCATTTTAGCTCGGGAACACAGAATGAATTAACATGAAAGGAACACAACAGGAGGGTTAAAAACTAAGGGGGAGAACTCCAGAAAGTTGAGTTCAATCTCGTGCTTCTGATATTTATTCCGCAGACACGCATGTGCGCAGCTTAGAGGGAACATTGGTCATAATGCTTATTGACAGTGTCATAAAGTGTATTTTCTACAAGTAATTTTAAAATATGATGAAAAAGACATGACTGTAAATAATTCATTACAACAACAGCAAAGGATTTAAGAAACAAACTTTCAAATGAAAGGAAACTTCTTGACAGGGAGAAAAAACATTTGAATAAATGTGGGTTTTGACACTCTTATGTAGGTGTCATAACCAGCTATAAAATAACACAATATATGTCACAACAGGTGTAAATATATGGGTCATGACAGTGTTATGATCATATTATGACAGGTTATGACGCTGGGTGTCAAGTGTTACTCATATTTTTGTCAATTTGTGGCTTTGTTTTGCTTTTACCAGATTGCTCAGGTCTGTTTTTGACCTATATTATCATAATTTATGTAATGTTGCGTCCCTTGGCACATGAAGGTCATGGTCATGACTGTCTTTGTAATATTCTCACGGAGTTAACTTTTAAGTGAACAGCAGTTTATGCCGGTAAAATACCACAGTGAATGAGAAAGCCATATGCAAATYGAGTATCTTTGTTACTGCCATAGGTTATTATGTGTTTATAGCTGTGACCTGCATTTATAGGCTCATTGGACCTCCTGAAAGATGCAGGATGGGGCTGTGACTATCCTTTAGCTGCATTAAGGGACAGGTGTAAGCTTAGCCACTAGTGAATATTTGATGCTTCACTAAGCAGTGTCAATAGGAGGTGGTAGTGAGGGAGACGTAGGCTGAGTCCTAATTGGAACCCTTTTCTCTACATAGTGCTCTACCTTTTACCCTATGGGTCCTTGTCAAAAGTTMTGCACTATAGGAAATAGGGTGCCATTTAGGATACAGCCAAGCTTAGTTCAGTGGGCTGGCTCCTGGCTGGCAGCTCCCTGCATTAGCTAATTATTCATTATGCAGATCTGGTCTCACCCAGCCAGTCTCCAGCCCAGCGCTGCTGCAGCACACTGTTAATTTATTGAGGACAGAAAATAAGGAGAGGCAGGATTCATCTACTCCTCTGTCTCTGTCTCTCTCTGCCTCTCTCTGTCTCATTCTCTGCCCCTCTCTCTCTCTGTCTCTCTCTCTGCCTCTTTCTGTCTCTGTTTGTCACAGAGACAAACTTTCTCTCTGTTTGTCTCTCTCTGTTTTTCTCTCTTGATCAGCGAACTGTGTGCGTGCTTAGCGCTGAATGTGCCCAACCATGGGACCCAATCCATTACACATCATCTATTCATTGTGCTATAAAAGCTACTTCTCCTGGGTGGGTCCAAGGTGTAGCCTGGACTCTGCGTCCCAAATGGCACCATATTCTCTATWTAGTGCACTACTTTGGACCAGAGCCCCACATAGGGTACCATTTAGTAGGCACCCTCTGACTACTGTTGCTCCCCTTATCACACTCTCTGGTGCAGGGGTGTCATGCAGCCCAAAAATCTGAGGGGGCACAAAGTACGTGTTGTTGTAGAGGGTTGGTCTGGAGCGGGGCTTAGCCCGCTGTCCCTAAATCTGAAAATGTWGAATRTTTGAAACACCTGAAACAGCTTTTTCCTGCATTCTGAAGCCGTAATCATTAGACCTAATTGTATGTCAAAAATGTATATTTTTCTACATAGCATATCTAAGCATACAGTGCTTTCAGGAAYTGTTCACACCCCTTGACTTTTTCCACATTTTGTTTTGTTACAACCTGAATTTAAAATGGATTTATGATTTGGAAATGTTTACAAATGAATAAAAAATAAAAAGCTGAAATGTCTTGAGTCATTCAACACCTTTGTTATGGCAAGCCTAAATAAGTAAACATTTGCTTAATTTACAAGTCACATAATAAGGTGCATGGACTCACTCTGTGTGCAATAATAGTGTTTAACATGATTTCTGAATTACTACCTCATCTCTGTACCCCACACKTACAATAATAATAAGGCCCGTCAGTCAGGCAGTGAATTTAAACACAGATTCAACCACAAAGACCAGGCAGGTTTTCCAATACCTCACAAAGAAGGGCACCTATTGGTAGATGGGTAAAAAAATCTTAACATTATTAATTGCACTTTGGATGGTGTATCAATACACCCAGTSACTACAAAGATACATGCGCCCTTCCTAACTCAGTTGCCGGAGAGGGAGGAAACCGCTCAGGGATTTCACCATGAAACCAATAGTGACTTTAAAACAGTCAGAGTTACCCAGTCACTGTGATAAGAAAAAATTGAGGATGGATCAACAACATTGAAGTTTCMCTACAATACTAACCTAAATGACAGAGTGAAAAGAAGGAAGCTTGTACAGAATAAACAAATTCAAAAACATGCATCCTGTTTGCAAAAAGGCACTAAAGTAAAACTGGGGGAAAAAATGGCAAAGAAATGCATTTTATGTCCTGAATACAAAGCATTATGTTGGTGCAAGTCCAACACAACACATCCGTGAGTACCACTCTCCATATTTTCAAGCATGACTYTGACTGCATCATGTTATGGGTATGCWTGTCARTGGCAAGGCAGTTTTTTTAGAATAAAAATAAACGWYATAGAGCTAAACACAGGCAAAATCCTAGAGGAAATCCTGGTTCAGTCTGCTTCACWWCCGACACTGGGYGARAAATTAATCTTTCAGCAGGACAATAACCTAAAACACAAGGCCAAATATGTACTGGAGTTGCTTACCGAGGCGACATTGAATGTTCCTGAGTGGCCTAGTTACAGTTTTGACTTAAATCGACTTAAATCTATGGCAAGACTTGAAAATGGCTGTCTAGCAATGGTCAACAACCAACTTGACAGAGCTTGAAGAATTTTAAAAAGATGTGCAAATATTGTACAATCCAGGTGTGCAAAGGTGCCAAAGCTCTTAGAGACTTACCCAGAAAGACTCACAGCTTTAGGCGCTGCCAAAGGTGTTTCTAACATGTATTGACTCAAAGGTGTGAATACTTATGTAAATGAGAGATTTCTGTATTTCATTTTCAATAAATTTGCAAAAAAAAATATAAAAACATGTTTTCACTTTTTCATTATGGGGTGTTTTGTGTAGATGGGTGAGAAAAAAACTTTATTTTATTCAGGCTGTAACACAACAAAATGTGAATAAGTAATTGAGTATGAATACTTTCTGAAGACACTGTACCTCTTTACCTGTTCAATTGTAACTTAATGATTCACAAAAACGAAATATGGTTCTCTGCATCTTTGCTAAATTCTGGGTAAAAAATGTAAACAAATGTTAGTCTTATTCAGTGCATTTAGAAATTGCTAGCTTTTCTTTTTTATATACAGGGCATTTAGAAAGTATTCAGACCCCTTCCCTTTTCCCACATTTTGTTACGTCACAGCCTCATGGATTCAATACTTTTTTTTCATCAATCTATGCACAATACCCCATAATGACAAAGTGAAAACAGATTTTTGCAAATGTATTAAAGAATAACTAAAATATCTTATTTACATAAGTATTCAGACACTTTGCTGTGAGACTTGAAATTGTGTTCATGTGCATCCTGWTTCCATTMATCATCCTTGAGATGTTTCTACAACTTGATTGGAGTCCACCTGTGGTAAATTCAACTAATTGGAAATTATTTGGAAAGGCACACATCTGTCTATATAAGGTCCCACAGTTGACAGTGGATGTCAGAGCAAAAACCAAGCCATGTAGGTCGTAGGAATTGTCCATAGAGCTCCGAGACAGGATTGTGTCGAGGCACAGATCTGGGGAAGGGTAACAAAAAATGTCTGCAGCATTGAAGGTCCCCAAGAACACAGTGGCTTCCATCATTCTTAAATGGAAGAAGTTTGGAACCACCAAGACTCTTCCTAGAGCTGGCGGCCCGGCCAAACTGAACAATTGTGGGAGAAGGGCCTTGGTCAGTGAGGTGACCAAGAAACCGATGGTCACTCTGACAGAGCTCCAGAATTCCTCTGTGGAGCTGGGAGAACCTTCCAGAAGGAATAACCATCTCTGCAGCACTCCACCAATCAGGCCTTTATGGTAGAGTGGCCAGACGGAAGCCACTCCTCAGTAAAAGGCACATGACAGCCTGCTTGGAGTTTGCTAAAAGGCACCTAAAGACTCTCAGACCAGGAGAAACAAGATTATCTGGTGTGATGAAACCAAGATCGATCTTTTGGCCTGAATGCCAAGCATCAAGTCTGTAGGAAACCTGGCATCATCCCTACAGTGAAGCAAAGTACAGTGAGATCCTTGATGAAAACCTGCTCCAGAGCGCTCAGAGACCTCAGACTGGGGTGGAGGTTCACCTTCCAACAGGACAACGACTCTAAGCACACAGCCAAGACAATGCAGGAGTGGCTTTGGGACAAAGTCTCCTGAATGTCCTGGATGGCTCAGCCAGGCCCGGACTTTAACCTGATTCGAACATCTAGGGAGACCTGAAAATAGCTGTGCAGCGATGCTCCCCATCCAACCTGACAAAGCTTGAGAGGATCTGCAGAGAAGAATGGGAGAAACTCCCCAAATACAGGTGTGCTAAGCTTGTTGAGAAGACTCGAGGCTGTAATCATTGCCAAAGGTGCTTCCACAAAGTACTGAGTAAAGGTTCTGAATACTTATGTAAATGTATTATTTCTGTTTTTTTAATATATATATAAATTTGCTAACATTTCTAAAAACCTGTCCTTAATGTTTTGTATATACTGTATCTCTTGTCTGCACCTCTGGCTGTTCTCCTCTCCAGTAGCTGTACTTTACCCTGGTGGGATTGATGTGTAGCCTAAAGCTAGGACAATAAACCGAACATTTGTGACATCGACCATACAGATCACTTATCGCAGGCATTTAGCTGATATCGTTCATTATGATAAGTAGCCTATACTAGAGAAATATACATTTTGAAATAAAATAAGTTTGCTTCTGTAGGCCTATGGCTGCATTGGCAATGCATTCCATATGAAAAGCTGTTAAATGGACTCACATAGCTGATATACTAAGAGTGACAATCAAATAAAACAGATTGGAGATCTTACACACAAAAAGGAAATGTTCATTTGAGAATACAACACAGACACATTAGAGACGAATCCCCTCTTTATTGCAGGATTGTGATATGCGATTAGTCAACATTGACACTTGTTCATTTTGAATGGTTTAACAATTAAATCAAGTTTAAACACTTCACTTCAAAGAATCAATACTTCATCACTTCAAAGAGTACAAATAAGCTAACTCGTAAAGATTATACATCTTAGTGTAAACAACAATAGTTCATTGAGTAGTAACAAGTAGGCTATTATTACTAAAGCATCATTTCAGGTGAACAAAACAACCTCCATTCCAGCGGTGGTTAACCTTGATCCACTGATCCCTGATCTACTGGGTGAGCAGAATTCTCAACTCATTAGATTAGATACATTAAATCAGGTGGGAGATTAGTGCGCTGAAACAGAAGCCTGCACAACCAGCAGACCTCCAGCAGGGTTGACCTGCTCCAATTGTAATCAGTTTATACATTGTATGTGTGATGTTTAACTGTTTACAGTTAAAGGCCTACACATATAACCCATGGCGTATAGGAGATAACCTTAGTCTCTTGGGACGTTCATTGGGACCTCTCTCTTCATCTGCAAACAGGCTTTCACAGCTTTCCATAGCTGAGAACAGAAAACATAAAAAAAACAAAAACAGGATTCATTATACTCAAATTAGACAGCACTGAATATTATCTTGCTATAATCTCTATGTCCTCAACATTTTCCCCCTCTAGGGACTGGAACTGGAGAATCTTTTCATGGTGTCCTCCCACAAAATGACCTGCCCTGTCCAGTAGCCTACACCCTCCTATCCAGTAGCCTACACGCTCCTATCCAGTAGCCTACACCCTCCTATCCAGTAGCCTACACCCTCCTATCCAGTAGCCTACACCCTCCTATCTATCCAGTAGCCTACACCCTCCTATCCAGTAGCCTACACCCTCCTATCCAGTAGCCTACAACCCTCCTATCCAGTAGCCTACACCCTCCATCCAGTAGCCTACACCCTCCTATCCAGTAGCCTACACACCTCCTATCCAGTAGCCCTACACCCTCCTATCCAGTAGCCTACACCCTCCTATCCAGTAGCCTACACTCCTATCCAGTAGCCTACACCCTCCTATCCAGTAGCTACAGCTCCTATCCAGTAGCCTACACCTCCTATCCAGTAGCCTACACCCTCCTATCCAGTAGCCTACACCCTCCTATCCAGTAGCCTACACCTCCTATCCAGTAGCCTACACGCTCCTATCCAGTAGCCTACACGCTCCTATCCACTAACCTACCCCTCCTATCCAGTAGCCTTACACCTCCTATCCACTAGCCTACACCCTCCTATCCAGTAGCCTACACGCTCCTATCCAGTAGCCTAACACGCTCCTATCCAAGCCTACACGCCCCTACCACTAGCCTACACCCTCCTATCCATAGCCTACACACCTCCTATCCAGTAGCCTACACCTCCTATCCACTAGCCTACACCCTCCTATCCAGTAGCCTACACGCTCCTATCCAGTAGCCTACCACCCTCCCTATCCAGTAGCCTACACCCTCCTATCCATAGCCTACACCCTCCTATCCAGTAGCCTACACCGTCCTATCCAGTAGCCTACACGCTCCTATCCAGTAGCCTACACGC
>NC_036875.1:35744983-35761158 GCF_002910315.2 Salvelinus sp. IW2-2015 | reverse complement strand
ATCAGTAGCCTACAACCTCCCTATCCAGTGGCCTACACCCTCCTATCCAGTAGCCTACACCCTCTCCTATCAGTAGCCTACCACCCTCCTATCCAGTAGCCTACACGCTCCTATCCAGTAGCCTACACCCCTATCCAGTAGTCTACACCCCTCCTATCCAGTAGCTACACCCTCCTATCCAGTAGCCTACACCTCTCTATCCAGTAGCCTACACCCTCCTATCCAGTAGCCTACACGCTCCTATCCAGTAGCCTACACCCTCCTATCCAGTAGCCTACACCCTCCTATCCAGTAGCCTACACGCTCCCCTATCCAGTAGCCTACACCCTCCATTCAGTAGCCTTACACGCTCCTACCAGTAGCCTACACCCTCCTATCCAGTAGCCTACACGCCTCCTATCCAAGTAGCCTACACCCTTCCTATCCAGTAGCCTACACGCTCCTATCCAGTAGCCTACACCCTCCTATCCAGTACCCTACACCCTCCTATCCAGTAGCCTACACCCTCCTATCCAGTAGCCTACACGCTCCTATCCAGTAGCCTACACCTCCTATCCAGAAGTCTACACGCTCCATCCAGTAGTCTACACCCTCCTATCCAGTAACCTACACCTCCTATCCAGTAGCCTACACCCTATCCACTACCTAACACCCTCCACCACTAGCCTACACCCTCCTATCCACTAGCCTACACCCTCCTATCCACTAGCCTACACCCTCCTATGCCACTAGCCTACACCCTCCTATCCACTAGCCTACACCCTCCTATCCAGTAGCCTACACGCCTCCTATCCAGTAGTCTACACCCTCCTATCCAGTAGCCTACACCCTCCTATCCAGTAGCCTACACCCTCCATCCAGTAGCCTACACCCTCCTATCCAGTAGCCTACACCCTCCTATCCAGTAGCCTACACCCTCCTATCCACTAGCCTACACCCTCCTATCCAGTAGCCTACACGCTCCTATCCAGTAGCCTACACGCTCCTATCCAGTAGCCTACACCCTCCTATCCAGTAGCCTACACCCTCCTATCCAGTAGCCTACACCCTCCTATCCAGTAGCCTACACCCTCCTATCCAGTAGCCTACACCCTCCTATCCAGTAGCCTACACGCTCCTATCAGTAGCCTACACCCTCCTATCCAGTAGCCTACACCCTCCTATCCAGTAGCCTACACCCCTCCTATCCACTAGCCTACACCCTCCTATCCAGTAGCCTACACCCTCCTATCCAGTAGCCTAACACCTCCTATCCACTAGCCTACACCCTCCTATCCAGTAGCCTACACGCTCCTATCCAGTAGCCTACACCTCCTATCCACTAGCCTACACCCTCCTATCCAGTAGCCTACACCCTCCTATCCAGTAGCCTACACCCTCCTATCCAGTAGCTACACCCTCCTATCCAGTAGCCTACACGCTCCTATCCAGTAGCCTACACCCTCCTATCCAGTAGCCTACACCCTCCTATCCAGTAGCCTACACCCTCCTATCCAGTAGCCTACACCCTCCTATCCAGTAGCCTACACGCTCCTATCCAGTAGCCTACACCCTCCTATCCAGTAGCCTACACCCTCCTATCCAGTAGTCTACACCCTCCTATCCAGTAGTCTACACCCTCCTATCCAGTAGCCAACACGCTCCTATCCAGTAGCCTACACCCTCCTATCCAGTAGCCTACACGCTCCTATCCAGTAGCCTACACCCTCCTATTCAGTAGCCTACACCCTCCTATCCAGTAGCCTACACGCTCCTATCCAGTAGCCTACACCCTCCTATCCAGTAGCCTACACGCTCCTATCCAGTAGCCTACACCCTCCTATCCAGTAGCCTACACGCTCCTATCCAGTAGCCTACACCCTCCTATCCAGTAGCCTACACGCTCCTATCCAGTAGCCTACACCCTCCTATCCAGTACCCTACACCCTCCTATCCAGTAGCCTACACCCTCCTATCCAGTAGCCTACACGCTCCTATGCAGTAGCCTACACGCTCCTATCCAGAAGTCTACACGCTCCGATATCCAGTAGTCTACACACCTCCTATCCAGTACCCTACACCCTCCTATCCAGTAGCCTACACCCTCCTATCCACTAGCCTACACCCTCCTATCCACTTAGCCTACACCCTCCTATCCACTAGCCTACACCCTCCTATCCAGTAGCCTACACGCTCCTATCCAGTAGTCTACACCCTCCTATCCAGTAGCCTACACCCTCTATCCAGTAGCCTACACCCTCCTATCCAGTAGGCCTACACCCTCCTATCCAGTAGCCTACACCCTCCTATCCACTAGCCTACACCCTCCTATCCAGTAGCCTACCACCGCTCCTATCCAGTACCTACACCTCCTATCAGTAGCCTACACCCTCCTATCCAGTAGCCTACACCCCCTATCCCAGTAGCCTACAACCCCCTACACCCTCCTATCCAGTAGCCTACACCCTCCTATCCAGTAGCCTACACCCTCCTATCCAGTAGCCTACACCCTCCTATCCAGTAGCCTACACGCTCCATTTACCGACAGCTGGAGCTGCAATTTCACCCTCTTCCCTGGCTGTTATCTACAAATACATTTGGATTTTAATTCACAATGATCACATCAAGATAGCTAGCTAATAGAAAGTTAGTTAGCTGATGACATGTAATTCACTTAGCTAAACAGTGTGTAAAGTTAGCTCAGTTGAGTTAGCCTACAGTAGAGCTGGGCAATATGGCCTAAAAATTCAAATCTAGATTTTTTTCAAATTTATGGCCGATTCACAATATACAGTACCAGTCAAAAGTTTGGACACACCTACTCATTCCAGGGTTTTTCTTTATTTTTACTATTTTAAACATTGTAGAATAATAGTGATGACATCAAAACTATGAAATAACACATGGAATCATGTAGTAACCAAAGTGTTAAACAAATCAAAATATATTTGAGATTCTTCAAAGTACCCACCCTTTGCCTTGATGACAGCTTTGTGCACTTTTGTTAACTTCTACTCTTGTGCAGTAAAATAATGTTTTGGTGTCCATATGACCGATTCTGTCAGAGAGGAAGAAACAAGTTGAAACCGCTTGTCAGAGAGGAAGAAGTGATCTGTGGTAGGGGCTTGGTGTATGTGTAAGTTTCACACAGCCTACAGTCATTGCACACGGCACAGGAGCGAAGGAACCAAAAAGACAACATGAGAACAAGCGGCCTATACAGGCATGTGGAATATCGCGCAAAAACATACATTCTAGTTAATCAAATGAATTATATCGCCTAGCCTACAAAGTGGCCTACTGTAGCCAGCTAGCGAGCTAGCTTATAATACATAGTTTTTTTTACATTTAAAAAATGTATTTACTTACTTGAATAGGTTCTCCTACTGTCTCCATTTTTTGGTGTCCTTACATTGCCCTTTATTTTGTTAATCTTCACAATATTTTTGGTGGTAGCAAAGTGCAGCCAGCAGCCATGTGGACAAGGAAAAAAGTGTTTGTCACCAGAAAGGTTTATAATGTGTAGAATGTGAATGTGTTTGACTTTACCAGCGTAATCCACTTTCAATTCCAATAAATATGAAACAGACTGTCGGCCACACTTAAAAACTTGAAAACTAGCACCTGAAACTAGCATATGCAACAACAACAATCTGCATGGAACACAGTGATGCACATAACATCCAGCAGCCCATCTACGGGTGTGTGGGGCAAGGTCCTTGAAATGTAACATCCAATCCAAATCTTGCTGCTGGGAGCCAGTGGACCATTCAAACCATTTTTCCAAAACAAAATTATCCAGACCTCCCAGGAAGGCGCGACAACGATATGATTTTTGAGTTATGGCAACGCAAGACTAAGGGAATAGAAATGAGCTGAAAATTAAAGCCTAATTTCTCTCAGGACTCCAAAGCTTATGAATATATGCGTCTGTGTGAATGTTGTTGGAGTTTCTGTTGACAGCTCGTATCATATCAAGAGGTCTCCACAGAGGAAAACAGACAGACAGGGCTCCTGGCAGCTAGTGGCCGGGGGCAGGAACAGGCTCACTCCGCTCTGCGCTAATCATGACATCACCACCCCCCTTTCCTCTCCCCTCCCAAAACAACTCTGATACATTGTGGAATTGTATTCATCCACCTCCATCCCCCTCTGTTTCTCCTCTGTCTCTCTCTGTTGTGTCTGTGCCGTGAGGTGTCTCTCATCCAGTGGTGGGGACTACCTTGTCTGTCTGTCTGTCGCACTACACAGCCAGGCCGTGAAAACTCTGACAGCTCTTTTCTTTTTACTCTGAATCTTAATCTATTGTGTACAAGAGAAAGTGAGTGGCTTTGGGCTATTATTGTTCAGTCAAACATCTACCACTGCTGTGCTGGAACAATTAAATTGGGCTGTATGAGTAATGAGTTTAATCACCTCAATACAGATAAAGTAAAATGCTGCAGGAGTCCCACCAGTATTACATAGGCTATCTGCTCACCTCTCTGAGATAGACACAGAGGCTTTGTAGAGGCTGTGTTTGGGTTGCATGTGTAAGGTATTCGTGTGTCCATTGTCCATCCCCCAACAAATTATTGGCAACAAATGGAGAGAGCAGGGCAGGCTGTCTGTGTTTCCCCGCTGGCTGGCAGCTGCAGGACCTAATGGGGATGTGGAAGGTGTAACGGGTGTGGGTGATCTATCACCAGCAACACACAGAGGTAACAGATCAGTGCCACAGCAATTACCATAACACATAGGGTATACAGTGCCTTCAGAAAGTATTCATACCCCTTGACTTATTCCACATTTTGTTGTTACAGCCTGAATTCAAAATGGATTCAAGTGATTTTTTTTATTTCACCTATCTACACACAATACCCCATAATGACAAAGTGAAAACATGTTTTTAGAAATGTTTACAAATTGATTAAAAATGAAATACAGAAATATCTAATTTACATAAGTATTCACACCCCTGAATCAATACATGTTAGAATCCCCTTTGGCAGTGATTACAGCTGTGAGTCTTTATGGGTATGTCTCTAAGAGCTTTGCACACCTGGATTGTACAATATTTGCCCAGTATTCTTTTCAAAATTCTTCAAGCTCTGTCACATCGGTTGTTGATAATTGCTTGCAATGGCAGACGTATCATTAGGCTGAAGAGGCAATTGCCTCTGGCCTCACATCATCAAGGGGTCTCATGAGCTGGACATAAAACAAATATATATTTTAAACAAAAAATATATAATTTCTCGGCCTTCTGCATCATCTGCGGAGGAAGGTGGCCGAGCTACAGCGGTGTTTGTCAGACCAGGAGACATTCCGAAAATTGGTCTTCTCATGAAAACATCTGTAGTGTCCGAACATTTTGGGCTGCACTCTACATCCTTCTATGGAACTGGGAGAAGGGGAGTCTCACCAACAGTATGGTGTTCACCGTTTTGCTCTACGACCCCACAAGTGCCACGAGACTTGTATGAAGGTAAGCCAGTACTGGGCTGAAAAATGTATGGAAATGAATAAGGCATTTCCACTTAAAAGGTATACAGGTAATTCAACGATTCTTCATTTTTTTCTGAGCTCTCAGATATGAGAGACACTTCAAAACATACTTCCTTTTCATAGTTTTTCCGAGTATGAATCTGTTATTAACTATGGGCTAAAGCAGTAAGGCCAAATTCAATGTTTCATCAAATCATTTTTGAATATATATCTTTTATACCTACAGGGGTCCTAAAAATCTAAATCAAATAGCTAAATGCTCTTTGGTATGACCATCTTAAAACAATTCCATATGTTAGTTTAGTAGGAACCCAATCTCGCATTTATTTAGTAAAAACACAGGTGCTGCTGATAACYCTGCATCATTTTCAAATCAAAGACAGAGGACATGTACTGTACAGTGCCGTAAAAAGGTATTTTGTGTATTTTGTGTATTTTGTATTTTGTGTTACAAAGTGGGATTAAAATGTCTTTAATTGTCATTTTTTGGTCAACAATCTACAATAAAAAAAAAGATTCATCGAAGTTAAACTAAAATCTAGCCGTTACTTAAGTATACAGCTCTCTCAGTCAATACGTTTAGAAACACCTTTGGCAGCGATTACAGATGTGAGTCTTCTTGGGTAAGTCTCTAAGAGCTTTACACACCTGGATTGTATCATTTTTAGGATTCTTCAAGCTAGGTTAGACAGCAATTTTCAAGTCTTGCCATAGATTTTCATAAAGATTTAAGTCAAAACTGTAACTTGGCCACTCTGGAACATTCACTGTCATCTTGATAAGCAACTCCATTGTACAGTCGTAGCCAAAAGTGCTGAGAATGACACAAATATTCATTTCCACAAAGTTTGCTGCTTCAGTGTCTTTTGATATTTTTGTCAGATGTTATTATGGATCACTGAAGTATAATTACAAGCATTTCATAAGTGTCAAAGGCTTTTATTGACAATTACATGAAGTTGATGCAAAGAGTCAATATTTGRAGTGTTGACCCTTCTTTTTCAAGACCTCTGCAATCCGCCCTGGCATGCTGTCAATTAACTTCTGGGCCACATCCTGACTGATGGCASCCCATTCTTGCATAATCAATGCTTGGAATTTGTCCGAATTTGTGGGTTTTTGTTTGTCCACCCACCTCTTGAGGAGATACCCATAACATGATGCAGCCACCACTATGCTTGAAAATATGGAGAGTGGTACTCAGTAATGTGTTGTATTGGATTTGTACCGAACATAACACTTTGTTTTCAGGAGAAACTGTATTGCTTTGGCACATTTTTTACTGTATGACTTTAGGGCCTTGTTGCAAACAGAATGCTTGTTTTGGAATATATTTATTCTATACAGGCTTCCTCTTTTTTTTTTGTTATTTTTCTGGGGGGGTAGATCAGCTTTAATATTGCAGATAGATTGTAGCTTCCATCAATATAATTGTCTACATCACTTCTAATCCCCCATGTATCTTTTTGCAAATATATATAGATATACAGTTGAAGTCGGAAGTTTACATACACCTTAGCCAAATACATTTAATCTCAGTTTTTCACAATTCCTGACATTTAATCAGAGTAAAAAAAATCCCTGTTTTAGGTCAGTTAGGATTACCACTTTATAAGAATGTGAAATGTCAGAATAATAGTAGAGAGAACWATTTATTTKAGCTTTTATTTCTTTCATCACATTCCCCGTGGGTCAGAAGTTTACATTCACTCAATTCGTATTTTGTAGAATTGCCTTTAAATTGTTTAACTTGGGTCAAATATTTCAGYTAGCCTTCCACAAGCTTCCCACAATAAGTTGGGTGAATTTTGGCCCGTTCCTCCTGACAGAGCTGGTGTAACTGAGTCAGGTTTGTAGGCCTCCTTGCTCACACACGCTTTTTCACAAGAATAGACAAACACACACTTTTTTATGACCAATTTATGCAGAAATCCAGGTAATTCTAAAGGGTTCACATACTTTTTCTTGCCACTGTACATAAAAAAAAAGCTATCGTCCGGCGCCGACAGAGATGGRCGCCTCGCTTCGCGTTCTCAGGAAACTATGCAGTATTTTGTTTTTTTATGTATTATTTCTTACATTGTTACCCTAGGAAATCTTAAGTTTTATTACATACAGCCGGGAAGAACTATTGGATATAAGAGCAACGTCAACTTACCAACATTACGACCAGGAATACGACTTTCCCGAAGCGGATCCTCTGTTCGGACCACCACCCAGGACAATGGATCGGATCCCAGCTGGCGACCCAAAACAACGGCGCCGCAGGAGGGGCAGAAGAAGCGGTCTTCTGGTCAGGCTCCTTAGACGGGCACATCACGCACCGCTCCCGAGTTTACTACTCGCCAGCGTCCAGTCTCTTGACAACAAGGTAGACAAAATCCGAGCAAGGGTTGCCTTCCAGAGAGACATCAGAGATTGTAACGTTCTTTGTTTCACGGAAACGTGGCTCACTCGYGACACGCTATCGGCACAACCACCTGGTTTCTTCACGCATCGCACCGACAGAAACAAACAACTCTCTGCTGAGAAGAAGGGCGGGGGGGTATGCCTTATGATTAACGAGACGTGGTGTGATCAAAAAAACATACAGGAACTCAAGTCCTTTTGCTCACCTGACCTAGAATTCCTTACAATGAAATGTCGACCGCATTATCTACCAAGAGAATTCCCTTCGATTATAATCACAGCCGTATATATATCCCCAAAAGCAGACACATCGATGGCTCTGAATTAACTTCATTGGACTCTATGTAAACTGGAAACCACATATCCTGAGGCTGCATTCATTGTAGCTGGGGATTTTAACAAGGCTAATCTGAAAGCAAGACTCCATAAATTTTATCAGCATGTCGAATGCGCTACCCGGGCGGAAAAAATCCTGGACCATTGTTACTCTAACTTCCGCAACGCATACAAAGCCCTGCCCCGCCCTCCTTTCGGAAAATCTGACCACGACTCCATTTTGTTGCTCCCAGCCTATAGACAGAAACTAAAACAGGAAAAGCCCGTGCTCAGGTCTGCTCAACGCTGGTCTGACCAATCTGATTCCACGCTTCAAGATTGCTACGATRACGTGGACTGGGATATGTTCCGCATAGTGTCGGATAATAACATTGATGAATATGCTGATTCGGTGAGCGAGTTTATTACCAAGTGCATCGGTGATGTTGCACCCACAGCAACTATTAAAAACTTCCCCAACCAGAAACCGTGGATTGATGGCAGCATTCGTGCAAAACTGAAAGCGCGAACCACTGCTTTTAGTCAGGGCAAGGCGACCGGAAACATGACCGAATAGAAACAGTGTAGCTATTCCCTCCGCAAGGCAATGTAACAAGCTAAGCGTCAGTATAGAGACAAAATAGAGTCGCAATTCAACGGCTCAGACACYAGAGGTATGTGGCAGGGTCTACAGTCAATCACGGACTACAAAAAGAAAACCAGCCCKGTCGCGGACCACGATGTCCTGCTCCCAGACAAACTAAACATCTTCTTTGCTCGCTTTGTGGACAATACAGTGCCAACGACACGGCCCGCTACCAAAACCTGTGGGCTCTCCACAGCCAACATGAGTAAAGCATTTAAACGTGTTTACCCTCGCAAGGCCGCCGGCCCAGACGGCATCCCTAGCTGCGTCCTCAGAGCATGCGCAGACCAGCTGGCTGGTGTGTTTACGGACATATTCAATCAATCCTTATCCCAGTCTGCTGTTCCCACATGCTTCAAGAGGGCCACCATTGTTCCTGTTCCCAAGAAAGCTAAGGTAACTGAGCTAAACGACTACCGCCCCGTAGCACTCACATAGATTACAGCTCAGCATTTAACACCATAGTACCCTCCAAACTCGTCATTAAGCTCGAGACATTAAGCTCTGGACTTCCTGATGGGCCGCCCCCAGGTGGTGAGGGTAGGAAACAACATCTCCACCCCGCTGCGTTCTCAGCCCTCTCCTGTACTCCCTGTTTGTTCACCCATGACTGCGTGACCATGCACACCTCCAACTCAATCATCAAATTTGCAGAGGACACTACAGTGGTAGGCTTGATTACCAACAACAATGAGACGGCCTACAGGGAGGAGGTGAGAGCCCTCGGAGTGTGCTGTCAGGAAAATAACTTCACACTCAATGTCAACAAAACAAAGGAGATGATCGTGGACTTCAGGAAACAGCAGAGGGAGCACCCCCCTATCCACATCGACGGGACAGTAGTGGAGAAGGTGGAAAGTTTTAAGTTCCTCAGCGTACACATCACGGACAAACTGAAATGGTCCACCCACACAGACAGCGTGGTGAAGAAGGTGCAACAGTGCCTCTTCAACCTCAGGAGGCTGAAGAAATTTGGCTTGTCACCAAAAACACTCACATACTTTTACAGATGCACAATCGAGAGCATCCTGTCGGGCTATATCACCGCCTGGTACGGCAACTGCTCCGCCCACAACCGCAAGGCTCTCCAGAGGGTAGTGAGGTCTGCACAACGCATCACCGGGGGCAAACTACCTGCTCTCCAGGACACCTACACCACCCGATATCACAGGAAGGCCAAAAAGATCATCAAGGACAACAACCACCCAAGCCACTGCCTGTTCACCCCGCTATCATCCAGAAGGCGAGGTCAGTACAGGTGCATCAAAGCTGGGACTGAGACATTGAGTGGTTGCTGCCAACATACTGACTCAATCTCTAGCCACTTTAATAATTAAAAATAGGATGTAATAAATGTATCTCTAGTCACTTTAAACTATGCCACTTTATATAATGCTTACATACCCAACACTACTCATCTCATATGTATATACTCTACTCTATACCATCTACTGCATCTTGCCTATGCCGTTCGGCCATCGCTTATCCATATACAGTATATTTTTATGTACATATTCGTATTCATTCCTTTACACTTGTGTGTGTAAGGTAGTTGTGAAATTGTTACATTACTTGTTAGATATTACTGCATGGTCGGAACTAGAAGCACAAGCATTTCGCTACACTRGCATTAACATCTACTAACCATGTGTATGTGACAAATAAAATTTGATTTGATTTATACAGATACATACATACATACATACATACATACATACATACATACATACATATAAATACATACATATATATATACACACATCTTAATTTGTTCTTTTTTCCCCTTTATTACCCTCCAACCCTACCACCCCTCCCCATATTATAGTAAACAAGCCTGTATTATTATTATTATTATATGACTTGTAAATTTACAGCCAAACTTATTTAGGGCACTTATTGGAGGCACTGTACATCACAGAGACTGTAACACATAGTGTATACATCACAGAGATTTGATGTACTATATGCTTTGTTTGTTGTTTTTGGTTTTACTATCTTTGTGGGGACCAGAAATCCTCACAAGGATCTTAAAACAAGGAAAATTTGGATGAGTGGGGACATTTCACTTGTGCCCAGAAGGAAAAAGGCTATTTTAGGCTTAAGGGTTAGGTTTAGGGTTATAATTAGGTTTAGGGTTAGGGGTTAAGGTTGGGTTTATGTTAAGGGTTAGGTTTTTGGGAAAATAGGATTTTGAATGGGAATCAATTGTTTGTTCCCCACAAGGATAGTAAAACAAATGAAAATATAGGCATTAACGTTGTCGTTGTGCAGTTTTTATTACCTATTTTCAAAACAGCTGGCCTATAAAATATAACACCAATTAAAATTGATTATAATTCATTTTCACGCTTATAAATGACAGCTCTCAAACAGTAATGTGTTTGTTAAGTTTAGCCCTGCCACACAGCCATAGAATTCTGTCAGTCAGACTACTGCTTTCCCCCTGAGAATTCCTAATTAAATTGAATGTCATTATTTTTTGTATTTTTTTGTTGCACCTATGCATTTTGTTGTGTTGAGACATGTGCATCTCAATTCTTCACCCTATGGCCACAGAGCTGGGCTGAATTGATATTACTCTGTCAGACTATATGCTCTAGCACACACAGGACAGGGTGGGGAGGTGMGGGCGATGGGGACATTCAACACTGGAGACAGTTCTTCCACCAATTATTTGGTCGTTATTTTTCCCCAGAGCACGATTGCTTGTCAAGGAGACAAAATCCCATTTGGTGGTATCTTGATGAATCGGGGGCACATTTTGCTATGCAAAGATCATGAAGGTGAACTGATAGTTCCGTTCTGAGAACAAAAGGTATTGAGGAAGTAATGATCAGATATAATGGTGGTTCCTGCCAGGCCAGGCTTCTATCTGGGTTGTGTTGGTGGGAGTGGTTCTGGCTCTGCTGGGTTTCTAATGAGAAGTAGTTCTCAGAGAATCATTTCTAGTGGTTGTACGTTTAGGGGGATGCTTGTGACTGTGGGAAGTGTCCATATGTACAGTGCCTTGCAAAAGTATTCATCCCCCTTGGCATTTTTTCTATTTAATTGTGTTATAACCTGTAATTTAAATGTTTTTTTATTTGGATTCCTTGTAATGTACACACAAAATAGTCCAAATTTGTGAAGTGAAATGAAAAAAACAATTTGTTTCAAAAAAATTAAAAACTGAAAAGTGGTGCGTACATATGTATTCACCCTCTTTGCTATGAAGCCCCTAAATAAGATCTGGTGCAACCAATTACCTTCAGAAGTCACATAATTAGTTAAATAAAGTCCACCTGTGTGCAATCTAAGTGTCACATGATCTGTCACAGGATCTCAGTATATATATACACCTGTTCTGAAAGGCCCCAGAGTCTGCAACACCACAAAGCAAGGGGCATCACAAGCAAGCAGCACCATGAAGACCAAGGAGCTCTCCAAACAGGTCAGGGACAAAGTTGTGGAGAAGGGTTGGGTTAGGAAATAATATAGCACCACAACAAACCTGCCAAGAGAGGGCCGCCCATGAAAACTCACAGACCAGGCAAGGAGGGCATTAATCAGAGAGGCAACAGAGACCAAAGATAACACTGAAGGAGCTGCAAAGCTCCATAGCGGAGATTGGAGTATCTGTCCATAGGACCACTTTAAGCCATACACTCCACAGATCTGGGCTTTACGGAAGAGTGACCAGAAAAACACCATTGCTTAAAGAAAAAAATAAGCAAACACGTTTGGTGTTCGCCAAAAGGCATGTCAGAGACTCCCCAAACATATGGAAGAAAGTACTCTGGTCAGATGAGACTAGAATTGATATTTTTGGCCATCAAGGAAAACGCTATGTCTGGCACAAACCCAACACCTCTCATCACCCCGAGAATACCATCCCCACAGTGAAGCATGGTGGTGGCAGCATCGTGCTGAAGGAATGATGGATGGCGCTAAATACAGGGAAATTCTTGAGGGAAACCGGTTTCAGTCTTCCAGGGATTTGAGACTGGGACGGAAGTTCACCTTCCAGTAGGACAATGACCCTAAGCACACTGCTAAAGCAACACTCAAGTGGTTTAAGGGGAAACATTTAAATGTCTTGGAATGGCCTAGTCAAAGCCCAGACCTCAATCCAATTGAGAATCTGTGGTATGACTTAAATATTGCTGTACACCAGCGAAACCCATCCAACTTGAAGGAGCTGGAACAGTTTTGCCTTGAAGAATGGGCAAAAAACCCAGTGGCTWMATGTGCCAAGCGAGAGACATACCCCAAGAAACTTGCAGCTGTAATTGCTGCAAAAGGTGGCTCTACAAAGTATTGACTTTGGGGGGTGAATAGTTATACACACTCAAGTTCTCTGTTTTTTTGTCTTATTTCTTGTTTGTTTCACACTAATGTCTTGTGTAAATCAAATGATACAAACCCCCCKAAAATAAATTTTAATTCCAGGTCTAAGGCAACAAAATAGGAAAAATGCCAAGGGGGGTGAATACTTTTGCAAGCCACTGTAAATATTTGGACACTTTTTCAATATTGATGTATGGGTCTGATTCCAACCCGAGTTATACAAGCGTGAATGGACCTTAACATCCCTTTTTATGCACTTTTCTCTCTATGTGTATTCTGATCGAACGTAAGCATGAGAATAGCATGCTATACACCCGCTATTTGTTTGGGGTGGAGATGGAATAAATTAGGGTGTGGCGGAGGTGGTCTACAGATACACTATATTCTGACCCTTACTTAATTCCACTACATTTACGCGCGAGGAAACCATGAATAAGTTCTYGTGACCCTACCAGTTCCAAGAAGAAAAAGCATTTACTTTATTTTTCCGATAGAAATAACATCATTCTCCATGCACTGTAATGTACAACTTGATAAGAGCTAGGTAAATGTGTAATCCGTTTGGATAAGGGAATTATAAATTACACTTGTTTTAGATATATTTTACCTTATAATCGCTGGAGACAAATGTGAAAACAGTCATATGGCAGCAAACTGAAGCATATCAACATATCACTTTTCCAAGAGTGAAGTTTATGAAATGCTGTGCCAGAATAACAATTGTATGGCCTTTTAAATTGCAGGGATGGGCACTCTTAATTATACGCTACCCCGACTTTAGTTGTTTCCTATTTCTATCATGTTAAATATTAGCCACTATCAGTATCGACAGTCAGTAGGCCTAATAACGACACATTCAACCGCCAATTTACTGTTAGTTCCCTTCAGTTGGTATAGCCTACATTATCATTCCATATAATTACATTGTTTCGTTTACCTTCATTTGCTTCCTCTGTAAACTCTGTCACTGCCGTGTGATTGTTGCTGAGTATCATTAGTTGATAATATAACAGTTGATAATGTAACAAAAAAACATGTAGGCAAATTAAATTGTTATGGAGCAGAGCACAGACCAAGCCGTAACATTTTGAACCCGACGCATGGCGCAATACTTGGCTGTGTCATCACACAGTACCATGGTTAGCGCAGGCAATAGAGTATAGCCTACTATTGTACACTATTCTCCCTATCATAATTCTATATACACTAGTCTTCCAACATTATCATGAGTTAAAGAACTGAATATGGCAATGTTCAAAATTAATCAAACCACCCTTTTCTTTCTTTCGTGCGTAAAGGCTCTCAAAATCTGTTTTAAATMTTTCATAAATACTTTCCTAACTCTAAATAATCTACAAGATCAGAGTATTTTTTTTTTTAAATCTACCAAATTAGTACTGAAACGGAGACYTWTATGCATGTATTTAGATGGCTTTCTTTCATTGGCCCCTAATATTCTCAACCTGTTCTCTCGATAAATTCTATCGAGTCTGACGACAAAATTCTAACTAACAGGTACACCGTATTTAAATGGAGGCTTAAGTTAAATGTACTGAAAACKCTTTTGAATGAAAACTCCATGAGAAAATCTTTTGGGCAGCAAGTGGTGGGGTTTTCAGCAGTTGAATTACATTTATTCAGTGCGCGCAAGGGAACCACGCCTGCAAAGCCCATTACTCACCTTCAAATAAAATACAACTTTATTTGTCACATGATAGAATTATGGTGAGATTTGCCAAATGGATGGCGGGGGAGAGCTTTGTATGCATCTCTGCGTGTGGAGTAAAGATGATTGAGTTGTTTACCCTCTGGTTGCACATGTGACATAATGGTCAAAATTTGGTAAAACTGATTTAAGTTTCCCTGCATTAAAGTCCCCAGTCACTAGGAGCGCCACTTCTGGATGAGCGTTTTCTTGTTTGCTTATGGCCTTATAGAGTAAGATAAGTCTGAGGTAAGGTAAGTCTCAGTAGTTGGTATTCATAAAGTAAGTCTGAATACCGACTACTGAGAAGCGTAATTTCCTAAATCGGAATCAGGCCCTATATGAATAACACATTCCACACACTGTAAACACATTTAAACTCATCCTAAACATGGTACTTTGTGGTGTAACAGTATATCTCCATCCAAACACCAGTGGATGTTTAAACTGTACATTTAAAGCCTTGTGCGTGTGAGAGAGAGATGTTTGCTACTAGGAAGAGTTTAGGGATCAAATTTTCATTTTGAAGCAAACCAGAGATGCTCTGACTGGCTGTTATGAAGATGTACAAATACAATCTTAGTCAGAAGAGTTTACATGAGACTGTTTGGAAGTAAAGCAGTGCATAATGGGATATAGTGGGGAAGATTTCCAATATTTGTAGATTCATTCTGAGAGAAATAATATAGTGATATTCAGTAGCCAGAGAAAGGTAGTAGCCTGGAGCGATTGACGAATAGCTAACTGTCCAAAAAGCTAAAATACTCGATAGCGTGGGCCAGGTGAATCTGTATAGGGAGTAGGTCTCATTGAGTGTCTCAATGAGTGAACAGTGTTTTACCTATTTCTTCACAGTATAATGCACTACTGAAAAAGTTATACCGGCAAAGTTTGTCGGCTTTATCAGTGCACTAAACAGAGTCATTGCCCTCATTTCACCACAGTCTTAGGGAACTTCTGTTAGCGCTGGCTGAAGAGAGAGACACACACAGACTTAACATGCCTCTCTCCTAGCTCCTCTCCACCATAAGTGCACATGTTTTCTGAGAAACTTACTGCGGGCTAAAATGGCTCCCTGGAGCGCAGCGCATTCAAAGACCCAGGAACATGAAGTCTCAGTCAGATTGAGGACAGTGTTAGAGCAGGAATGTGTCCCAAATGGCACTCTATCCCCTATGGGCCTTGTTCAGAAGTCGTGCACTATGGGCCCTGTTCAGAAGTCGTGCACTATGGGCCCTGTTCAGAAGTCGTGCACTATTGGCCCTGGTCAGAAGTCGTGCATTATGGGCCCTGGTCAGAAGTCGTGCA
>NC_036875.1:35735945-35744961 GCF_002910315.2 Salvelinus sp. IW2-2015 | reverse complement strand
GTGCACTATGGGCCCTGGTCAGAAGTCATGCACTATGGGCCCTGGTCAGAAGTCGGCACTATGGGCCCTGGTCAGAAGTCGTGCACTATGGGCCCTGGTCAGAAGTCGTGCACTATGGGCCCTGGTCAGAGGTTGTGCACTATGGGCCCTGTTCAGAAGTCGTACACTATGGGCCCTGTTCAGAAGTAGTACATCATATAGGTAGTAGGGTGCCATTTGAGATGAAGCGGGTTCAGGTTCAGGTTACACACCCTAAGTACCTGAGTTTCCATACAACTTAAATGACCAGGTTCCATTCTCCCTGGGCAGCCTGAGGGTGATAGGGAAGAGACTCAGGACCCAGTGACATTCAGTCAGCTGCTGCATGAAGTAGCTTTGGGTAATATTAGCTTATCTTTATTTTAACACCCTTTACAGACAGACTTTACGGTATGTTGTCTGTAAAAAAAAGAAAACTAGCAAGATTTTTATCACATTCTTGCCGGGATAAGCCTTTTATATCCCCTGTGCACACGCCGGCATGTTTAGGAGTGGGACTAGACGTGGGTCGATGTGGGTGGTCTATTTTAGTAAATACATTGAATATTAACCATTACAAAGAAACCAAATATTATAAGACTAATAAAATGTATTGTCAAAACAATAGAATAGCATATTTTGAGTTGAACGATGTTCCTGGTCTGTGCAGTCTATAGGCTACATGACTGCGCCATACACAGGAAATCAATAGTTACACATCAACACATATGTTTTATAGTAGGCTTCAAATACAAGGAAATATAACAGAATAAAATACAATTCCTATTTTTCCCACACAACTCGCGTCACGGCTAGTGTAAACATGTGGAACCACTGTCATATAAAAGAAAATGTGATCTTTTAGAACAGAGCCAATGCTTTTTTGATCCACGCTTCATCTCTTTCCTACCCTCACACCACTTTGTTAGGGACCAGGCGTGGGGTCTTACATTGAGAGGATCATGATACTGACAGGAAATAATAGCTATCCTATTGTTAGATATTACTGCACGGTCGGAACTAGAAGCACAAGCATTTCGCTACACTCGCATTAACATCTGCTAACCATGTGTATGTGACCAATACAATTTGATTTGCTCTTCTCATGTTTATATTTCACAACCTCCACAGGCTTTTGAAGTTGCCTGTACTGATCGAGCAAAATAATAGCCCTACACTTGATTTAGGCTACGTTATTGCATGCTAAATGTTTCTGATCAGTGATTTAGGCTACATTATTGCATGCTAAATGTTTCTGATCAGTGATTTAGGCTACATTATTGCATGCNTGATCAGTGATTTAGGCTACATTATTGCATGCTAAATGTTTCTGATCAGTGATTTAGGCTACATTATTGCATGCTAAATGTTTCTGATCTTAGATGAGCTATACCACTTCCACTATAGCCCAGCCAGAGAAAAACAAATATACAGACAGAGATTTAGTGAAACAAAATCACATTGATTGGTTAAGATAATTCATAGGGTCGGTAGAAGGCCTAGGCTACTAAGCGACTGTGAGTGAAGAGCAAAATAATCCACTTGTTAAGCTACATAACGTGCTGGCAAAATGTTCTGATCAGAGATAATACATGATCAAACTAAACAAGATAATCGTGAGCAGCACTCACCTCAATTTAGCTAACATTTCCACAGCCTAATTGTAGTCTAATCAATATCCAAATGGAGATTCAGTGAAAAGAAAAATCTGACATGGACTTATCAAGTCCCCACACTAGTCTCAAAGAAGTACGAAACGGTTCAGAAACAGTTTACCACAAATAGGCTATTGCTTCAAATGTATTAGAACACTTGGATGACTTTGATGCCTTTCAAAAATGTGATGCCTTCGATTGCATTAGCATATACTTTATTCCAGTATTTTCGTCACTCAGTAATATTTATTCCCACATTAATTAATTCCGGATCCATCCAATTGTGGTTAAGAAAACAATGCGTGTGGTGGGCTACGAGAAGAGATGGGTGAAGTGACATTAAGATCCTTTTTTGGTCAATTGTACACAAAGTCCTGTGCCTTCCGCTTTCAACCCAACCGATGGTTCGCCGCCTCAGCATAACGGTTACATTTCAAACTAAGCCGTAGGCAGAACTTTACCGCAATCATGACTAGGTCGGGTGGCGGAAATTAAAGTAGAGGCTTTGTTGTTGGCAATACCTTTCATATTACAGTGCCCAATTTTGTTAGTTTACAGACTTATTCTAAAATGTATTAAATTGTTTTTTCCCCCTCACCAATCTACACACAATACCCCATAATGACAAAGCAAAAAGTATTTTTTTTTTWATTTGTGCAAATGTATAAAAAATTGAAAAACTGAAATATCACATTTACATAAGTATTCAGACCCTTTACTCAATTGAAATTAGCGTGGGCCACCTTTGGCAGAAATTACAACCTTGAGTCTTCTTGGGTATGACGCTACAAGCTTGGCACATCTGTATTTGCAGATCCTCTCAAGCTCTGTCAGGTTGGATGGGGAGCGTTGCTGCAGAGCTATTTTCAGGTTTCTCCAGAGATGTTCGATCAGGTTCAAATCTGGGCTCTGGCTGGGCCACTCAAGGACATTCAGAGACTTGTCCTGAAGCCACTCCTGCGTTGTCTTGGCTGTGTGCTTAGGGTCGTTGTCCTGTTGGAAGGTGAACCTTCATCCCAGTCTGAGGTCCTGAGTGCTCTGGAGCAGGTTTTCATCAAGGATCTCTCTGTACTTTGCTCTGTTCATCTTTTCCTCGATCA
The DNA here is from genome assembly GCF_002910315.2 of Salvelinus sp. IW2-2015. NCBI lineage: Eukaryota > Metazoa > Chordata > Actinopteri > Salmoniformes > Salmonidae > Salvelinus > Salvelinus sp. IW2-2015. The sequence goes on along the minus strand of NC_036875.1, from coordinate 35,742,188 downwards.
TGACTAGTCTCCCAATCCCTGCCGCTAAAAAACATCCCCACAGCATGATGCTGCCATCGCCATGCTTCACCGTAGGGATGGTGCTATGTTTCCTCCAGATGTGACGCTTGGCATTCAGGTCAAAGAGTTCAATCTTGGTTTCTTCAGACCAGAGAATTTTGGTGGTTCCAAACTTCTTCCATTTAAGAATGATGGTGGCCACTGTGTTCTTGGGGACCTTTAATGCTACATAAATGTTTTAGTACCCTTCCCCAGATCTTTGCCTCACCTCAACACAATCCTGTCTTGGAGCTCTACGGACAATTCCTTCAGCCTCTTGGCTTGGTTTTTGCTCTGGCATGAACTGTCAACTGTGGGATCTTATATAGACAGGTGTGAGCCTTTCCAAATCATGTGCAATCATTTACCACAGGTGGACTCCAATCAAGTTGTAGAAACATCTCAAGAACGATCAATGGAAACAGGATGCACCTGCCCTCAATTTCGAGTCTCATAGCAAAGGGTCAGAATATTTGCAAAAAATTCTAAAAACCTGTTTTCGCTTCGTCGTTATGGGGTATTGTGATGTCATTATGGGGTATTGTGATGTCATTATGGGGTATTGTGTGTAGATTGATGAGAACTTGTTTTATTTAATCGATTTTAGAATAAGGCTGTATGTAACGTAACAAAATGTGGAAAAAGTCAAGAGGTCTGAATACTTTCTGAATGCAGTGTATCAAGAAAAGTCTGCAAAAAGTTGGCGGGATGCTAAAGTGTGGCGGGAAAACGTCTTGGTTTGAAAGGTGTGTGAGAGTGACAGACATTCTGGTCGCTTTAAAACCATCTAGACTTGTGATAAATGGTATTTGCATTTCAGAATTCCTCTCAAAAACACTTCACAATTACACAGAAGAGCACGAGGAAGATTTTTAGACCCTGTCTTGGTGACCATGGTTGGGTGGTAGAAGACCTGTGTGGTGACATGGTTGGGGTAGAAGACCTGTTTGGTGACCATGGTTGGGGGTAGAAGGCCTGTGGGTACGGTGACCATGGTTGGGGTAGAAGACCTGTCTTGGTGACCATGGTTGGTAGAGACCTGTTGGTGGGTGGACCATGGTGGCTAGTAAGACTGTGTGTGACCATGGTTGGGGTAGAAGAATGTGGTGGTGACCATGGTTGGGTAGAAGACCTGTGGTGGTGACCATGGTTGGGGTAGAAGACCTGTTTGGTGACCATGGTTGGGGTAGAAGACCTGTGGTGGTGACCATGGTTGGGGTAGAAGACCTGTGGTGGTGACCATGGTTGGTAGAAGACCTGTTGGTGACCATGGTTGGGGTAGAAGACTGTGTGGTGACCATGGTTGGGGTAGAAGACCTGTGGTGGTGACCATGGGTTGGGGTAGAAGACCTGTGGTGGTGACCATGGTTGGGGTAGAAGACCTGTGGTGGTGACCATGGTTGGGGTAGAAGACCTGTGGTTGGTGCATGGTTGGGGTAGAAGACCTGTTTGGTGACCATGGTTGGGTAGAAGACCTGTCTTGGGACCATGTTTGGGCTAGAGACCTGTGGTGGTGACCATGGTTGGGGTAGAAGACCTGTGGTGGTGACCATGGTTGGGGTAGAAGACCTGTGGTGGTGACCATGGTTGGGGTAGAAGACAGGTACATACAGAAGTTCTACTATCCTCACTCAGAGGAACGATGGTTCATTAGTTAAACTCAAACTCTGCTTTGCCTTGGTCTCCTCCTGAGTGCTCTGACTTTTCTCTTAATGCAGCACTTTCTTTCCAGTGACATACAGTATGTTTCTTGTTTCCAAGCTGCTGAGAGGCAGGCATAATTCACTGGACTATCTAAGGTTGTGCCTTGCCAACATCCGCTGTCCAAATGTTTGTATTTCAACACTGCATGTCATTTTCCACTTGTGGAACATTCACAGAGGCAACCGTATTGGCCAGAGGGGTAGATTATGAACAGAAAGGTTCGACTGAATGTGTATGTATGAAAGCTTATCTGCCACCAAATTGAAAACAGCACAGGACATTTTTCTTGAAGAGACTGAATAGTAATCAACAATGTGGGCCATGATATGAAGTTTATTCAAACAACTTGTTTTATTCTACTCTAATTGATTATGTATTGGTGAATCAGGTGTTATTTACTTCGTTGTTCCTCTGTTTTATTCTTTCTCTAATCTGTCCTCAAGCCTCTGTCACAAATCTCAGCTTGGATGTTTTATCTGTAAAAATATTTTCCTGTTTACGTTTTTATTTCGTAAGCATGCTTCCTCTCTTCCMTTGCTGAACACCATCACAGATTAAGGGCAAGAACCTTAGCACCATGTGATGTATTAGTTTTGATCAAATCTGGGGTCTCTCTATGCAGTATGCATAATGCAGCCTTTGAATATGCAATACGCTTTGAAGAAATCTAAAGGCCTTGGGCAGAGGAAGGGGATGGAGGAGATTTGATAAATACAACACTCTCAGTATTCACTGCCTTCTGAGTCTTACACTACACTTCAGTTTAAATTAGCTGCAGGCAGGGTGTGTTCTCATGTAAAATAGCATCTTTCTGTTCTTAATAGTCGAGGTGAAGAAGGAAGACCTTTGTCCCTCTATGGCCATGCCTCCAATAGACACAGGTTCTAGGTGTTCTTAGAACACTGTTCATCTTAGAACAGCCATTCAGGGATTTCACACTCAACACAGTACAGTGTAACCTTAAAGGTCCTCTGGTAAAATTGCTGTGAGGTGAGAAGCAACTCCGAACATTTTCTTTAACGAAAGAGAGATCTGATCGATAATGCTGATGGTTGATGATTGCAAACGGGTCATTTTCTCTCTAATATAAGTTGTTGCTATTTCCAGGGTAATTACCAAGTAGGCTTTGATAAATGAAGACAAACATTTGTGAAATCAACACCAATAATGCAGTAAAGTTCAGGTTTAAATACTCATCCCAAGAGATTGTGTATTAAAAAAAGACATTAGGCCCAGTATAATCAATTTCTATAACCATAGTGAAGCACAGTGTTTTGTTGTCACTGCATCTTTGAATTTGGGAGCACAGTACCAGCAGTGAGGATCACGGTCATAATCTGGTTTTGTCATTGCTGTGTTGTATAATCATCTGGTGGGTTATCAGCAACACTGCACGTAGTCGTCTGATGTCAGGACACTTTTTAGAGGTTGTAAACAAGTCTATTTCTCATTCTTGCTATTAATACTGGCATGTCCTCATCCCCTTCTCACTCCGTTTACTTCCAGTTTTATGGGTCATTCACACTCAAAGATACAGGACTTCATCAGCTACACGCACCAATACACAAGTCACACACACTCATTCAAGTTCAAGTTCCAATTCAAGTTCAAGTTTGTCATATCCATGATACACATGGCGTACCCAGTCCAACGAAATGCTGACTTGCAGGTTCAGTCTCGATAATGCGACGACAATAAGAAATAATAGATAAAGTAAAGATGAAGGTCAACGGAACAGAATAAACATGTAGCAGAAGTATAAATACAGGGAGGAAGTCAACAATTTACAGTACAATTGTCACGTTCCTGACCTGTTTTCTGTTATTTTTGTATGTGTTAGTCGGTCAGGGCGTGAGTTTGGGTGGGCAGTCTATGTTATGTGTTTCTATGTTGGTTAATGGGTGACCTGATATGGTTCTCAATTAGAGGCAGGTGGTTTACGTTTCCTCTGATTGAGAGCCATATTAAGGTAGGTGGTTTCACATTGTTTGTTGTGGGTGGTTGTCTCCTGTGTCTGTYTATGTTGCGCCACACGGGACTGTTTCGGTTTGTTTGTTCGTTCGTTTGTGTAGTCATTTTTCCTGTTCGTGCGTTCTTCGTTGTATTGTAAGTTCTTACGTCCAGGTCTGTCTACATCGTTTTGTTATTTTGTTTATTATCAAGTATAATTCGTTTTTCGTCTTGTTTAAATAAATATCATGTCATTTCACAACGCTGCGTTTTGGTCAAATCCCTACAGATTTGATCCCTCTTCAGACGAAGAGGAGGAGGAAAATCGTTACAACAATATTAAACATCTGGGGGAAGGGGGGGATTTGGAGAGCAAACTGTTTAAAGTGTTCAGTATTTACAGTAACACATATAAGTTTAGTAGAATAAGTCATGATGTTTGTGTAGCATGCCAGTCAAAAGTTTGGACACACCTACAGTACACGTTCCAGGGTTTCTCTTGTACATTCTCCAGGGTTTCATGAGATAGGTGACTACCTCAAAAAGTTGGTTGAGAGAATGCCAAGAGTGTGCAAAGCTGTCATCAAGGCAAAGGGTGGCTACTTTGAAGAATCTCAAATATAGAATATATATTTTGATTTGTTTAACACTTTTTTGTTTACTACATGATGTTATTTCATAGTTTTGATGTCTTCACTGTTATTCTACAATGTAGAAAATAGTAAAAAATTAAGAAAAACACATGAATGAGTAGGTGTGTCCAAGCGTTTGACTGGTACTGAATGTGTGTGCGTAGCATGAATGTATGTGTGTGTGGAAGACATTGACAAACCATTTAATCAAAAACCTCTCTCTTTCTCATCATCTGTTGTTGATTGTTTCCCTCTTTGGGGCCAGTCGTGAGGGCCAGTCGTGAGGGCAGGTCTAGAGGGCCGGTCCTGAGGGCCAGTCGTGAGGGCAGGTCCTGAGGGCCGGTCCTGAGGGCCAGTCGTGAGGGCAGGTCTAGAGGGCCGGTCCTGAGGGCCAGTCGTGAGGGCCAGTCGTGAGGGCAGGTCTAGAGGGCCGGTCCTGAGGGCCAGTTGTGAGGGCCAGTCGTGAGGTCAGGTTTAGAGGGCCGGTCCTGAGCCCGTGTCTGTTCTTCAGGCCTACTCTCCTGTCAGTCTGTATGTGGTACATACTTGATGTTGACTAGCAATGAGCTTCAATTACCCATCATGGTATCTGAGGGCCAGAAAGTTCAGACGAGAGGTTGATTACCCATGGTGATCTGTCAATCTTTCCTCATGACACTTAGAGTAGCTGCCAGAATACAATTGATGGAGAGATGTAGCTAGAGACAGGTAGGAAGGGAGAGATAGAGAGAGGGGAGAGAAAGAACAAAAATATGTGATAATAGCATTGGCTGGTGAGTCACACTGTCGCCATTTGAAAAGGTGTTGCTTACTAAACCCAGTCTGTCAGCGTTAATTAGAGAAGTCTTCATTGTTCTCTCTCTCCACTCTTTCTCTCTCTCTTTTCTTTCTTTCTCCTGTACACACTGTGCTATGCCAGCTTCGCACTCTGCTGTCAGTACCCCCAGCTTGTGTCAATGCATTTCAGCATTAGCCGCATCAATTTAAAGTAACAAGTTTGTCTTCATTGATAAAAGGCTGAAAATGCCACCCCCCCCAGACTAGAGACTGGGTCGCCAGAACTGAGACAGCTTACACACAGAGGACAATAGAACATCATGGAGAACAAGTCATGAAAGAGCTTGGTGTCTTTCTGTGGAAGTGTGGTGGGAATGATTAATTTCTACTACAGAAAATATATCTGAAGTGGGAGATTTTTAAGCATTCTCTGTTGACAATAACAGGGTTCTCTTAAAGTATTCTAAACAAATGAGCCAGCTAACAGTATGTCATGGAGTTGGCTGCTTGAGAGACCAAATGAATATTTTTAGCCAGCATCCATCATTTTGCCCTATGTTTCTACAAGGGCTGTGAGGATACCAGTATTGCAATATTTTTTCCATGGCAAAAATGAAAACACAAAGCAGACCAAACTCTTTGATCCTTTAAAAACCTGCTGTATGTAGAATATTGTGCTCTAGCACAACATAATGATGTTTGTTTCCAACATTAGGGCTGTTTTCATTAAGAAGTTTGCTTGCCACGGTACTAACTAATATCGCAATACTGGTATCGTCCCAGCCCTACCCACTGGGCACAGTAGGTAGGGCACAATTCAATGTCTATTCCACGTTGGTTCAGTGTAATTTCATTGAAATGAAGTGGAAACAATGTTAGTTCAACCAGTGTGTAGTTTCTACTCCCCCCAGAGGTTCAGTCTGGGCCAGAGGTTCAGTCTGGGCCAGAGGTTCAGTTTGGGCCAGAGGTTCAGTTTGGGCCAGGGGTTCAGTTTGGGCCAGAGGTTCAGTCTGGGCCAGAGGTTCAGTTTGGGCCAGAGGTTCAGTCTGGGCCAGAGGTTCAGTTTGGGCCAGAGGTTCAGTCTGGGCCAGAGGTTCAGTCTGGGCCAGAGGTTCAGTCTGGGCCAGAGGTTCAGTTTGGG
>NC_036875.1:35726287-35735920 GCF_002910315.2 Salvelinus sp. IW2-2015 | reverse complement strand
CCAGAGTTCAGTTTGGGCTGGCCCTGAACTGGCAATTTTTAAATTCCTCCCCTACCGTTTTAGATATCTCTATGGAACCTCTAATACGGTGTTCTTTTCCCTGCTCTCGAGCCCTGGGGGCAGTTAATGCACATATGAGTGCTATGCTGCTTGGGAGTGAGAGTGTATTTTGTGCCCTTTTGTTAACAGTTTAAAGCAATTTCCCAAATCCAGCCAGCCGCTTGTTCAAACAGGTGAGAGAACGACCACCACCTGTCTGTAGGAGTTGTAAACAGCACTTAGAAACCTGTTTCAAAGCCACCCGCCTCTGCAGCTTTCCACAGGAACTCCAGCATTACGTTTTAAATGCCCAGCACCTTGTCAGGAGAGATCCAACAGTGCTCTGTGTGGATCTCAGGAGATATAATGTTAAATGGTTGTCCTCTGTTTAATTATAGAACATATACAAGTGTAGGATTCCTAATTGATCACCCTGTTGCAGGATAACTTTCCTGCAATGCAGGAAAATTTAAATGTGTGTATTTGCAAGTTTAAAAAAGGCATCTAAAAAGGCAAGTTTACTGCTATTCTAACCCTGTTCTCTCTCTCTCTTCTCCTACCCAGCTTTATGCCAGTCTGTGCTGCGGTGATTGGCGGTGCAGTCGGGACCTATGACTTACGATCATCGAGGGGAGTTTGTCTGGGGAGAATTCAGACTGGACATGAAGGAACTGACCAGCAATCGTGGTGCAAGCTGGAGGACACAGTGGAGTTGTAGCATTCTTATGTAGCATCTATGTAGTATCATCGTGTTAGTATTCTATGCTGAGCACATCTATTGTTCTATCATTGTAGTATTCTATGTAGAAGCCTTTTTGTGTGCCAGCTATTAAGTATTATCATATACTATGTGTATTCTTGAGTAGCATCTGGGAGGATTCTGTATAACCTTGCAGTATTCTTATGTAGCACCCTAATTTACTTGTCTATGTAGCACCTATGTAGCATCTATAGTAGATTCCTATATTCTATGTTGTCGCATCTATGCTAGTATCCTGATATTCTATGTTAGATTCTGACTATGTCTATGTAGCACCTATGTTAGCTCGTATGTAGTATTCTGATATTATTGTAGCATCTTATGCTGTATACCGTGATATTCTATGTAGCACCTATGTACGCATCTATGGTATTATTTGATATCTCTATGTAGCACCCAATCCATGTCGTATTAACAGTACAGTCAAACTCCTTCTGTATAGAACGATAATAGGGATACTGCTAAAGCTTGTATTTAATCATGTGTGCACAACCTTTGGTCTTGCGTTAATACTTAGCCAATTTCCAAAATGCCAGCCGATAGGTTCTTCACCTTTTTAACTCTTGCCCTCTTTTTCTTCGCGTATTGTCCCACATTAATTATCAAACTCTTGGAGGCGTGGACCAAAATGATTCAGGCTTTAAACAGCCACCAGCTGTCACCGAGTCCCACATCAAACCTACAATATTTAGCCAATATCACGGCGGAGTCACTCAGCAGCAGCAGCCGCAGCAGCGCAGCCATCTCTCAGGACAGTTTAAACCACGGCAACATCCATTATTGTTTAGTTCATAATGTCAAGTTCAGGGAAGGTCGGCTCCTTCTCTCCTCGTTCAGTGATGGTTGGAACGTTTTTGGGGTGGATCTGGATTGCGCGTTAAGGCGGGCTATTAACTTACAGCAGCAGCATCTGATTGCGAGGACGGGGGCTGTCTCCCAAAGTGGCATTTCTATTGATTTTAGTACACTACTATCAACCAAAACCCTATGGGTCCTTGGTCAAAAGTAGTGCACTATATATGAGAACTAGGTTTGCCATATTGGACACATCCTTCAGGAGAGTGCGAAGCAGAGGCAGAGACTCGTGCAGTTGTTCTCCGTAAAAGGATAAGCTATTCCTGCAGATGTGACGCAAACCAGCACAGAATGATCTTGAATGATTCCCACCTGTCTTTTAACTGAGATTAAGACAGGGAGATCCTGGGGCTGCTGATTCTGAATGCCCTCATATAGTTATGTGGACTAGCCAAACAGCAGCTGCAATTCATTGCCTCATGTTGGGACTCTTCCATTAGAAACATTACTGAACACTCGTAGTTACCCAAACATTGTCATCAGATACAAAACACTAAAGCATACTATTTGCTGCTATACACTACTCGAGAACCACATATGCTAGTATACACCCACTACGGTGGTCATCGTCTAGTCTTCTTTTCTCCATTGAACCAGGAGATGCTGCGGTAGATACGGTGGGATGTTGCCTGCCTTTGCGTCCTGTCTGCCACCAATGGCTGGGGTTTGTTGTTTTCCTCTGTGGTATGGTAATGTTAGTCTGGATTGTGTCAAGCGGGGCTTGTGGAGTGACACTGACATCCCAGCTGTCAGAGCAGGGCCTTCCCCTGTCAGAGTGGACAGAAGAGTCCCCTGTCCCCCTCACCTTGCCACAGGGAGGACAGTCTGTCTAGCTTACATCAACATGATTTTTACTCTCCCTGTCTCTCTCGACACTTCTCTTCTTCTCTCTCCTACCCATCGTCCTCCTCTCCCTCGACCAGTACTCTCCTTCGCGTCTCCTTCCTCTCCCTCAACCCGTCTCTCCTCTCCTTCTCCCATCTTCTCCCTCTACCCATCTCTCCTTCTTCTCTCTCATAGCCCGTCCTCCTCTCTCTCTTCTCTACCCGTCTCATCCTTTCTCTCTCTCTACCCGTCTCTCCTTCTCTCCCTCGACCGTCTCTCCTTCTCTCCTCGACCAGTCTCTCTCTTCTGCTCCTACTTACCCGTCTCTCCTTTCACTTCCTCGGACCAGTCTCCCTTCTTCTCCCTCGACCAGTTCTCTCCTTCTCTCCCGTTCTACCCATCTTCTCCTTCTCTCCCTCGACCCGTCCTCTTCATCTCTATCTCTACCCATCCTCCTTCCTTCTCACTCTACCCGTCTCTCCTTGCTCTCCCTCGACCAGTCTCTCCATCTCCCTCGACCCATCTCTCCTCGACCCCATCTTCATCCTTCCTCCCTTCGACCGTCTCTCCTTCTTCTCCCTCGACCCGTCTCTCCTTCTCTCCCTCGACCCGTCTCTCCTTCTCTCCCTCGAACCCGCGCTCTTCCTCTCTCTCTACCCGTCTTCTTCTCTCCTCGACCCGCTCTCTTCCTTCTCTCTCATTACCCGTCTCTCCTTCTCTCCCTCAATCAAGTCTCTTCCTCTTCCCTCTACCCGTCCCTCCTCTCTTCCCTCGACCTAGTCTCTCCTTACTCTCACTCTACTCATTCTCTGCCTCTCTCCACTCTACCCATCTCTCCTCTTCTCCCTCGACCCGTCTCTTCATCTCTCTCTTCTACCAATTCTCTTACCTTCTCTTCTCGGCCCGTCTCTCTTGCTTCCCTCGACCCATCTCTTCCTTCTCTCCTTCTCTCTCTCTACCCGTCTCTCCTTCTCTCTCACTCTACCCGTCTCTCCTTCTCTCCCTCGACCAGTCTCTCCTCTCTCTCTACCCGTCTGCTCCTCTCTCCCTCGGACCCATCTCTCCTTCTCTCCCTCGACCAGTCTCTCCTTCTCTCCCTCACCGTCTCTCCTTCTCTCCCTCGACCGTCTCTCCGTCTCTCCCTCAACCCTCGTCTCTCCTCTCTTCCCTCGACAGTCTCTTCCTTCTCTCCCTCGACCCGTCTCTCCCTTCTCTCCCTCAAACCTGTCTCTCCTTCTTCTCCCTCAACCCGTCTCTCCTCTCTCTCCCTTCGACCGCGGTCTCTTCCTTTCCTCCCTCGACCCGTCTCCCTTCTCTCTTCCCTCGACCGCGTCTCTCCTTTCTCTCCCTCGACCCGTCTCTCCTGTCTCCTCCCTCGACCCGTCTCTCCTTCTCTCCCTCGACCGCGTCTCTCCTTCTCTCCCTCGACCGTCTCTCCTTCTCTTTCCCGTTCGACCCGTCTCTCTTCTCTCCCTCGACCAAGTCTCTTCCTTCTCTCTTCTCAACCCGTCTCTGCCTCTCCCTATCTACCCGTCTCTCCTTCTCCTTCCCTCAAACCCGTCTCTCCTTCTCTCCAGATCGACCAGTCTCTCCTTCTCTCTCTCAACCCGGTCTCTCCTTCTCCTTCTACCCATCTCTCGCTTCTCTCTCTAAACCCGTCTCGGTGCCTCTCCCTCTGACCCATCTCTCCTTCTTCCCCTCTACCCGTTCTCCTTCTCTCCCTCGACCAGCTCTCCTTCTCTCTCTCAACCGTCTTCTCCTCTCCTTCTACCCATCTGCTCCTTCTCTCCTTCTCAACCCGTTCTCTCCTCTCCCTCGACTCATCTCTCCTTCTCTCCCTCAACCTGCTCTCCTCTCTCCCTCGACCAGTCTCTCTCTCTCTTCTCAACCCGTCTCTCCTCCCCTCGACCCATCTCTCCCTTCTCTCCCTCTACCACGTCTCCCCTGTCTCTCCCTCGACCAGTCTCTCCTTCTCTTCCCTCGACCCGCTCTCCTTCTCTCCCTCGTACCCATCTCTCCTTCTCTCCTCGACCCATCTCTCCTTCTCTCCCTCGACCCGTCTCTCCTCTCTCTCTCTTACCCGTCTCTCCTTCTCTCCCTTGACCAGTCATCTCCTTTCTCTCCCTCGACCAGTTCTCTCCTTTCTCCCTCGACCCAGTCTCTTCCTTCTCTCCCTCGGACCCGTCTCTCCTTCTCTTCCCTCGACCCGTCTCTCCTTCTTCCCTCTTACCGTCTCTCCTTTCTCTCCCTCGACCTCTCTCCTTCTCTCCCTCGACCAGTCTCTCCTCTTCCCTCTGCCCGGTCTCTCCTTCTCTTCCCTCGACCAGTCTCTCCTTCTCTCCCGTCTACCCGTCTCTCCTTCTCTCCTCGTGCCGTTTCTCCGTCTCTCCCTCGACCCGTTCTCTTCATCTCTCTCTCAACCCGTCTCTTCCTTCTCTCCCTCTACCCAGTCTCTCCTTCTCTCCCTCAGACCCGTCTCCTTCCGTTCTTCCCAATCGACCCAGTCTCTCCTCTCCCCTACCCGTCTTCTCCTTCTCTTCCGTGACCAGTCTCCCTTCTCTCCCTCTACCCTCTTCTCCTTCTCTTCCCTCTACCTGTCTCTCCTTTCTCTCCTCTAACCCGTCTTCTCCTTCTCTCCCTCGAGCCCGTCTCTATATCTCTCCCCTCTACCGTCTCTCCTTCTCATCCTCGAAGCCCGTCTCTTCATCTCTTCTCTAAACCCGTCTTCTCCTTCTCTCCCTCTACCCGTCTCTCCTTCTCTCCCTCAACCCGTCTTCTCCTCTCTCGCCTCTATCCGTCATCTTCCTTCTCTCCCTCGAGCCCGTGCTCTTCATCTCTCTCTCAAACCCGTTCTCTCCTTCTCATCTTCTCATCTCGGTCATGAGGCTGGAAAATGCTTTAGGGAGTTCAATGTGGGGATTTCTCATCGGGGGAGTTATCAGTAAAACGATGTGTTTCCAAATTCAATTGTGATATGGCTGCACTTATACAGTGCTCAGGAGACGTACAGCTGAAGGATCTCATATGGACCTGCCGCATCACAGCAGAACATCCCCAGTCAGCCACAAGGACATGACTGTACCACACCAACGTAGAGCTGTCTCGGATGTACTATTTTCGCTATGATCACACCAGAAAATAAAACACCACTGGGCGATCCAAGTCGTATTTTTAAATAGCATCGGTTGTGGTAAGCTCGCTGCCATTGGACTCTGGGACCCGTAGAAACTCGGGGTTTAACGTTGGTGAGTGTATGAAATATCACCACTAGTCACTCGCATCTGAAAGGTCCGACGTCAGTTGGGTTGCGCGGAGGATATAAACACTAGCCTAGGAAGCACGGCTACTGCCCAAGATGTAAAGGTTTATAAACACAAGTGCCAAACTGTGAAGTTTAATTGGAGAGGATAATGGACCTGGGGTTGGTTTTATTTCATGGGTTTAGTAGCTACGAGCACTCCCGCTTGTTCCGCGTTATAAGGTGTTATAATAAACACACTGGAGAAATGGTTAAGACGCTCGGAGAGACAAATTCAAATGCACATCTTGCTATATGATTTCTGTGCTTCCACTTTGGTGGTAGGGGAATAAAGAGCCAACACCATGTTTGGGGAGGCCTTTTCCTGTTTCAGCATGGGACAATGCCTAGCCTGTGCGAGCAGAAAATTTTGACACACTGGGGAGGGGGGTAATTACAGAAAATGGATAATATATGTACTAGAGTGGACCGCCCGGGGTTGTGGAGAACCTGACTGGCCTGCTACAGGAGCCCTGACCTCAAACCCCATCGAACCCTTTTGGATGAATTCGGGAAACGGCCTACTAGCGAGCATTACGGTAGCATCCAGACAACACTCCACTAACTTGGCTCTGTGTGGTGTGAGATGGAAGCAAGCCCCGCAAGCAATGTTCCAACAGTGCCTATGAGTGGAGAAAAGGGACATAACTCTCCCAGACAACTGAAGTGAAGCTTGTTATAGCAGACCAAACTCCATTGTTAGGTGACACGCGCAAATTAGAATTCATCTCGCAGAGTGAGATGTTGGCGTTAGGGGAAAAAACACACGAGCAGGTGACTTCAGGCATACTTAGTTGTGTAGAATTTATAAAACACTGATTTAGACATTGCCAAGCAATGTGAATAAGGCATTACAAACGACAAGAGAGTTATTTCAAACACTATCTCTTGTGGTTCTGTCTCTCTGCTCTCTTCTTGATGCCTGTCTCTGCCTCGGTAAGGTTATAAACACACTGTCGCTCTGCCTCGTGTTGTCTACACGTTCTGTCTGTCTCTCTCTGTCTTACTGAAAATGCCCATCTAACTTCCTCTCTTCTCCACCATCTTTTTTTTCCTTCTTGTCGGTCATAGAGCTGTTTTCCTAACTACATTCCTCATTTCTCTTACACACCACACCACTCTCCTACGCACACACATTGCGTATGCGTGCTCGCTCGTTCTCATAAAAAACGAAGTACGTCTCGACTCTATTATTAAACACACGTGGTAGAGAATAAAGCCAACACTGGGTTAGTCTCCCTCCTCAGGCGGGAATAAACACACAGGGTAGGGCCTCTATAATAAACCACCACCTGGTCCGGTAGGCGAATCAACACACTGTTGGTAGTGATGTCGATGAAAAAAAGCATAAACAACCTCACTGTTAGTCAGACCGCCCTAGTGGGCAGAAGAGTTAACTACCATGGCACTTTTTTATGACGCCTTGCATCAGTCGCCCTGTGGCTTTAAGTTGGATGAGACCTGTCGTGCTGATCTTACAAAGAGCTCATAAACACTAGCTGGTTCAATGTAGAAGCACCACTGGGGCCCAGCCGTCCAATTTACTGTCACGAACGTGAAGGGTTACAATATTCAGTGTGACTGACACGGGTAAGTATAAACACGTCCCAACATGTGGTACGGTCATAGTGAATACTACTAATCACGCTTAGGTAGGGGTGCACTAACATAAACCAGTACCACATATTCTGGGTAGGGAATAAACACACTGGTAAGGAGATATAAACACACTGCGCTAAGGTGACAAGAGCCACTAACCTCCATAGACGGCACTGTGGCGTCAAAAAGTAGTGCATTTGATAGGGAATAGGGTGGTGCCATTTGGGGAATAGGGAATCAGATACACTTCAGAAATCAACCAGATCATGTGTAGTGTGAGATAAGCGTTTTAATCCCACGCAGTGGGATCATATGAACGGAGTGTGTATATTGTCTATTGTGGGGTATTAGGTGACTACGTCATTATTAACACAATATGCCCTGTGAATGATTTTGATGGTAGGTAGGTAGTTTTATTACCTCGTTGACGTCCTTGTAGTCGTTTTTTCATAAGAGGAGGTACTTCCAGCTGACACAGGCTGACTGATTAATGCTACCCTGTCATTCGCATTTGCTATGAACTTTTACAAAGATTGAAAAAGAATCTTCCCAGAAGAACCAAGGGACTCATCTTCCTGGGACTTCGTTTGTACCGGTGTGGTTTCAGGTGGAGGTAGATCGATGAGTGGGGAAGTCCCAATAGGGACTGTGAAAGTTAGGATTCTTATAGCCTACGACACATTCGGTGCCAACCAACAATCTAACGAGCCTGCACCACCAGCTGCAGAATACGCGCTATGATCACTTGGGCTACATAGCTTAGATGCCTGCCGGAATGCCACATGAATACATTATCCCAATCTAATACTCCCCACCACACCAGGTATAGTATTTGATACTGCACACTTTTGTCATTAGTTCTCGCCTGTGTTTTATCTGTCGGCCTCTGTTGTTTTAACTGGTAGACATACATGTGTGGTAGCTCAATCCCCGCAATCCCTCTCCGTTCACACAATCGAAATAATAATAAAACCACTTCCCTATGACCCTTATACCGAATACGTCGCCTCAGTTGGGCTTCGTGTACCTAGGCTGCTTGCTGCTTTAATTCTGTTGCAACTCTCTTCTTCTTCTCATCCTTTTGGGCCAGAGGTTCAGTCTGGGCCAGAGGTTCAGTTTGGGCCAGAGGTTCAGTTTGGGCCAGAGGTTCAGTCTGGGCCAGAGGTTCAGTCTGGGCCAGAGGTTCAGTTTGGGCCAGAGGTTCAGTTTGGGCCAGAGGTTCAGTTTGGGCTGGCCCTGAACTGGCCAATTTGTTAAATTCCTCCCCTACCGTTTAGATATCTCTATGAACCTCTAATACGGTGTTCTTTTCCCTGCTCTGAGCCCTGGGGCAGTAATGCACTATGATGCTATGCTGCTTGGAGTTGAGAGTGTATTTGTGCCCTTCTAACAGTTTAAAGCAATTTCCCAATCCAGCCAGCCTTGTCAAACAGTGAGAAACGACCACCACCTGCTGTAGGGTGTAAACAGCACTTAGAAAACCTTTCAAAGCCACCGCTCTGCAGCTTTCCACAGGAACTCCAGCATTACGTTTTAAACTGCCAGCACCTTGTCAGGAGAGATCCAACAGTGCTCTGTTGGATCTCAGAGATATAATGTTAATGGTTGTCCTCTGTTTAATATAGAACATATACAGATGTAGGATCCTAATTTGATCACCCTGTTGCAGGATAACTTTCCTGCAATGCAGGAAAATTTAAATGTGTGTATTTGAAGTTTAAAAAGGCATCTAAAAAGGCAAGTTTACTGCTATTCTAACCCTGTTCTCTCTCTCTCTCTCTCCTACCCAGTATGCCAGTCTGTGTCGGTGATGGCGTGCAGCGGGACCTATGAGTACGTCATCGAGGAGTTCTGTCTGGGGAAATTCAGACTGGACATGAAGGAACTGGACCAGCATCGCTGGTGCAGCTGGGAGGACACAGTGGAGTGAGCATTCTATGTAGCATCTATGTAGTATCATTGTAGTATTCTATGTAGCATCTATGTAGTATCATTGTAGTATTCTATGTAGAACCTTTGTGGCAGCTATTTAAAGTATTATCATATACTATGTAGTATTCTTAGTAGCATCTGGGAGGATTCTGTAGTACCTATGCATTATTCTATGTAGCACCTATTTACTTGTCTATGTAGCACCTATGTAGCATCTATGTAGTATTCCTATATTCTATGTAGCATCTATGTAGTATCCTGATATTCTATGTAGTATTCTGATATTCTATGTAGCACCTATGTAGCATCTATGTAGTATTCTGAT
>NC_036875.1:35712429-35725732 GCF_002910315.2 Salvelinus sp. IW2-2015 | reverse complement strand
TCTATGTAGTATTCTGATATTCTATGTAGCATCTATGTAGTATCCTGATATTCTATGTAGCACCTATGTAGCATCTATGTATTATTTTGATATTCTATGTAGCACCCCATCCATGTCATTAACAGTACAGTCACTCCTCTAGTGATAGAACGATAATAGGGATATGTAAAGTTTATTTAATCAGTGTGTGCACAAACCTTTGGTCTGGTAATACTTGCAATTTCAAAATGCCAGCGATAGGTTTTCACCTTTTTAACTCTTGCCCTCTTTTTACTTCCTATTTGCACATTATTATCAAACTCTTGGAGGGTGACCAAAATGATTCAGAGTTTAACAGCACCAGCTGTCACCAGTCCCACATCAAACCTACAATATTGAGCCAATATCACGGGAGTTCACTCAGCAGCAGCAGCCGCAGCAGCAGCCATCTCTGCAGACAGTTTAAACCACGGCAACATCCATATTTTAGTCATAAATGTCAAGTTCAGGGAAGGTCGGCTCCTTCTCTCGGTTCAGATGGTTGAACGTTTTGGGGTGGATCTGATTGGCTTAAGGCGGGCTATTAACTACAGCAGCAGCATCTTGATTGGAGACTGGGGCTGTCTCCCAAATGGCATTCTATTGCATATTTAGTACACTACTTTCAACCAAAACCCTATGGGTCCTGGTCAAAAGTAGTGCACTATATATGGAATAGGGTGCCATATGGGACACATCCTTGGAGAGTGGAGCAGAGGGCAGAGACTCGTGCAGTTGTTCTCCGTAAAGGATAAGCTATTCCTGAGATGACCCAGCAAACACAGCACAGAATGATTTGAATGAATTCCCACCTGTTTTAATGAGATTAAACAGGGAGGATCTGGGGCTGCTGTTCTGAATGCCTCATATAGTATGTGACTGCAACAGCAGCTGCAATTCATTGCCTCATGATGGGACTCTTCCATTAGAAACATATACTGAACTGTAGTACCCAACTATTGTCATCAGTCCACTAAAGCATACTATGCTGCTATACACTACTCGAGAACCACATATGCTAGTATACACCACTACGGTGGTCATCAGTCTAGTCTCTTTTCTCCATGAACCAGGGATGCTGGGTWGACACGGTGGATGTTGCCTGCCTGCTGCCTGTCTGCCACAATGGCTGGGGTTTTGTTTTTCCTCTGTGGTGGTAATGTTAGTCTGGATGTGTCAAGCGGAGGCTTGTGGAGGGTGACACTGACATCCCAGCTGTCAGAGCAGGGGCCTTCCCCTGTCATGGACAGAAGAGTCCCCTGTCCCCCTCCACCTTGCCACAGGGAGGGACAGTCTGTCTAGCTACATCAACATGAATTTTACTCTCCCTGTCTTCCTCGACACTTCTCTTCTTCTCTCTCTACCCATCTCTCCTCTCCCTCGACCAGTCTCTCCTTCTCTCCTTCTCTCCCTCAACCCGTCTCTCCTCTCCTTCTACCCATCTCTCCCTCTACCCATCTCTCCTTCTCTCACTCTACCCGTCTCTCCTTCTCTCCCTCGACATCTCCATTCCCTCCATCCTCCTCGACCCCTCATCTCCCTTCGCTCTCTCCTTCTTCTCCCTCGACCCGTCTCTCCTTCTCTCCCTCGACCCGTCTCTCCTTCTCTCCCTCGAACCCGCGTCTTCCTCTCTCTCTGACCGTCCTTCCCGTCTCTCTTCTCTCCTCGACCCGTCTCCCTTCTCTCTCATCTACCCCGTCTCTCCTTCTCTCCCTCAATCAAGTCTCTGCCTCTTCCCTCTACCCTCCCTCACTCTCCTCCCTCGACCAGTCTCTCCTACTCTTCACTCTACTCATCTCTCCTCTCTCCACTCTACCCACTCTTCTCCTTCTCCCTCGACCCGTCTCTTCATTCTCTCTCTACCAATTCTCTAGCCTTCTCTCTCGGCCCGTCTCTCTTCTCTCCCTCGACCCATCTCCTTCTCTCCTTCTCTCTCTTCCACTCTCTCTTCTCACCCGTCTCTCCTTCTCTCTGACATCTCCTCTCCTACCCGTCTCTCCTTCTTCCCTCGAACAGTCTCTCCTCTCTCTCCCTTAACCCATCTCTCCTTCTCTCCCTCGGACCCATCTCTCCTTCTCTCCCTCGAACCAGTCTCTCCTTCTCTCCCTCGACCCGTCTCTCCTCTACCTCCCCTTACCTGTCTCTCCTCTCTCCGTCTCCCTCTCTCTCCTCTCTTCCAACCGACAGTCTCTTCCTTCTCTCCCTCGACCCAGTCTCGTCCCTTCTCTCCCTCAGGACCGTCTCTCCTTCTCTCCCTCAACCCGTTTCTCTCTCTCCTTCGACCGCGTCTCTTCCTTCCTCCCTCGACCCGTCTCTCCTTTCTCTCCCTCGACCCGTCCTCCTTTCTCTCCCTCGACCCGTCTCTCCTGTCTCTCCCTCGACCCGTCTCTCCTATCTCTCCCTCGACCGTCTCTCCTTCTCTCTCTCACTGCCTCTCTCCTTCTCCTTTCCTCTCTCAACCCGTCTCTCTTCTCTCCCTCGGAGTCCTCTTCCTCAAGCTCTCTCCTTACCATCTCTCCTTCTCTCTTCTCAACCCGTCTCTCCTCTCCCTCTACCCTCTCTCCTTCTCTCCCTCAACCCGTCTCTCCTTCTCTCCGTCGACCAGTCTCTTCCTTCTCTCTCTCAACCCGTCTCTCCTCTCCTTCTACCCATCTACTCGCTTCTCTCTCTACAACCCGTCTCGTGTCCTCTCCCTCTGACCCATCTCTCCTTCTTCTCCCTCTACCCGTTCTCCTTCTCTCCCTCGACCAGTCTCTCCTTCTCTCTCTCAACCCGTCTTCTACCTCTCCTTCTACCCATCTGCTCCTTCTCTCCCTCAAGTCCTCTCCCTGCCCTTCCCTCCTCCTCTCTCTCCCTCGACCAGTCCTCCTTCTCTCTCTCAACCCGTCTCTCCTCCCCTCGACCCATCTCCCCTTCTCTGCCCTCTACCCGTCTCCCCTGTCTCTCCCTCGACCAGTCTCTCCTTCTCTTCCCTCGACCCGCTCTCCTTCTCTCCCTCGACCCATCTCTCCTTCTCTCCCTCGACCCATCTCTCCTTCTCTCCCTCGACCCGTCTCTCCTCTGCTCTCTCTACCCGTCCTCCTTCTCTCCCTTCGACCAGTCTCTCTTTCTCTCCCTCGACCAGTTCTCTCCTTTCTCCCTCGACCCAGTCTCTTCCTTCCTCCCTCGGACCCGTCTCTCCTTTCTCTCCTCGACCCGTCTCTCCTTCTCTCCCTACTACCGTCTCTCGCTTTACTCTCCCTCGACCCTCTCTCCTTCTCTTCCCTCGACCAGTCTCTCCTCTTCCCTCTGCCGGTCTCTCCTTCTCTTCCCTCGACCAGTCTCTCCTTCTCTCCCTCTACCCGTCTCTCCTTCTCTCCTCTGCCGTTCTCCGTTCTGCCCTCGACCCGTTTCGTCATCTCTCTCTCAACCCGTCTCTCCTTCTCTCCCTCTACCCGTCTCCTCTCTCCCTCTCGTCTCTCCTTCCCCCGACCCGTCTCCTCCTTCTTCCCATCGACCAGTCTCTCCTCTCCCTCGACCGTCTCTCCTTCTCTCCCTGACCAGTCTCCCTTTCTCTCTCCCCTTACCCTTTCCCTCTCTCTCTCTTTCTCTCCTCTACCCGCTCTCCTTCTCATCCCTCGACCCGTCTCTATCATCTCTCCCTCTACGTCTCGTCCTCTCTCCTCGAAGCCCGTCTCTTCATCTCTCTCTAACCCGTCTTCTCCTTCTCTCCCTCTAACCCGTCTCTCCTTCTCTCCCTCACCCGTCTCTTCCTTCTCTCCCTCTACCGTCTCTCCTTCTCTCCCTCGACCCGTCTCTTCATCCTCTCTCAACCCGTCTCTCCTTCTCATCTTCTTCTCTGTCATTGGGCTGGAAATGTTAGGGATTCAATGTGGGGACTTCTCATCGGGGGAGTTATCAGTAAACGATGTGTTTTCCCAAATTCATTGTGAATGGCTGCACTATACAGTGCTCAGGAGACGTACAGCTGAGAGAGGATCTCATATGGACCTGCCCTCAGCAGAACAATCCCAGTTCAGCCACAAGGACATACTGTAACACACCAAACAAAGTTAGAGCTTGGACATACTGTCACAAACATCCAAAGACAATACAGATAAACACACTGGGTAAGGTTTTTAAAAAACAACACTGGTAAGGTTATAAACATCACTGGGTAGGAATAAAACCCACTGGTAAGGTTATATACAACACACTGGTAGGGTAACACGTCTGGTTTATATAAACACACTGGTAGGGATAAGCATGGAGGTAATAAACACACTGGGTAGGGGAATACAATGGTAGAACTGAACACACTGGGTAGGGGAATCTACAAACACCACTGGATAGGGATAATAACACACTGCGGTGGGGAATAAAACACACTAGGGTGATACGCACTCAGGATGGATAAACCACTGGAAGTGGACTCTTGGTAGGGAATAAACACACTGGGTCAGGGAGAATAAACACACAAGCGGTAGGGGAAATAACACACTAGGGTATGGGGAATAAACACATCTGGCAGTAACCATGGTCAGGGAATAAACACACTGGGCTAGGGGAATACAACACCTGCGGTCAGGAATAAACACACTGGGTAGAGTAATAAACACACTCGTAGGGATAAACAAGGTAGTATAAAACACACGCATAAAAACGGGTAGGGGAATAAACACACTGGTCAGGGAATAACACACGACTAGGTAAACTGATAAGGAATAACACTAGGTGCGAATAAACACACTCTAGATACACGCGGTAAGGATAACATGCTAGGGAATAAACACACTGGGTAGGGGAATAACACACGGGTAAGATTATAAACACACTGGGTTAGGGGAATAAAACACCTGGGTAAGCGTTATACCGTTTATACCCGTGCTAGCTTAGTGCGGCTAACCTGCTCCATCCTACGGCTTGCCCCTGGACACTATGTCACTTGGCTACATAGCCTGATGCCTGCCGCGACTGTCCATTAATTCACGGTATTTCTGTTATTTGTGTTTTATCTGTCGGCTCTGTGTTTTAACTCAGGCTCTGGGTGTTAGTCAAATCCGACCCTCTCTGCCTAGTCGTCGCCATTTTAACCGTGCTGTTGCGTGTTAGCTGACTAGCTGTGTTATCGTCACCTGTTGTTTTAGCTAGCTCTCCCAATCAGAGTACCTGCAATCACCTTTATGCCTTACTGTATGTCTCTCTCAATATTCAATAGCCTTGATATACTGTTGTTTCAGGCTAGTTATCTTGTTTTGGTTTGCAATGGACCCCGTCAGGGTTCCACTCTCCGCTACTCTGTACCTCCTTTGTCCCACCTCCCACACGATGCGGTGACCTCACCCATTGAGACCAGCATGTCGCAGAGATACAACCTCTCTTATCATCACCCAGTGGCCTGGGCTTCCTCCGCTGTACCGTGCCCCACATACCCCTGTCTGCACATTATGCCAGAATCTATTTCTACCACGGCCATAAATCTGCTCCTTTTATTCTTGTCCCAACGACTCTAGGCGACCAGTTTTGATAGCCTTTTAGCCCGCACCTCATCCTACTACCTTCCTCTGTTCCCTCGGGTGATGTGGAGGCAAACCCAGGCCCTGCATTCCCCAGGCCCCTCAGTTTTGTTGACTTCTGTGATCGAAAAAACCTTGCCTCATGCAATGCAACGTTCAGAAGCCTCCTCCCTAAGTTTGGTCTTACTCACCGCTTTAGCACACTCTGGCCAACCCTGATGTCTTGCCAGTGTCTGAATCCTGCTTAGGAAGGCCACCAAAAATTCTGAGATTTCTTCATACCCAAACTATAACACTTTCCGTCAATGATAGAACTGCAAAGGGAGGAGTTGCCAATCTTACTTGCAGAGATAGCCTGCAAATTCTGTCATACTTTCCAGGTCTATGCCCAAACATTTCGAACTTCTAATTTAAAAAAATGTAATCTCTCCAGAAATAAGTCTCTCACTGTTGCCGCCTGCTACCGACCCCCCTCAGGTCCCAGCTGTGCCCTGGCACACCATCTGTGGAATTGATCGCTCCCCATCTAGCTTCAGAGCGTTGTTCCGTTAGGTGACCTAAACTGGGATATGCTTAACACCCCGGCAGTCCTACAACTAAGCTAGATGCCCTCAATCTCACACAAATCATCAAGGAACCCACCAGGTACAACCCTAAATCCGTAAACATGGGCACCCTAATAGACATTATCCTGACCAAACTTGCCCTCCAAATACACCTCTGCTGTCTTCAATCAAGATTCAGCGATCACTGCCTCATTGCCTGTATCCGCTACGGTCCGCGGGTCAAACGACCACCCCTCATCACTGTCAAACGCTCCCTAAAACACTTCTGCGCGACAGCCTCTTTCTAATCGATCTGGCCCGGGTACCCTGGAAGGATATTGACCTCATCCCGTCAGTTGAGGATGCCTGGTCATTCTTTAAAGTTACTTCCTCACCATATTAAGACAAGCATGCTCCGTTCAAAAAATGCAGAAACTAAGAACAGATATAGCCCTTGGTTCACTCCAGACCTGACTGCCTCGACCAGCACAAAAACATCCTGTGGCGAACTGCTAATAGCATCGAAGAGCCCCCGCGATATGCAACTGTTCAGGGAAGTCAGGAACCAATAACACGCAGTCAGTCCAGGAAAGCCAGGCCAGCTTTTTCAAGCCAGAAATTTGCATCCTGTAGCTTCTAACTCCAAAAAGTTCTGGATACTGTAAAGTCCATGGAGAACAAAGAGCACCTCCTCCCAGCTGCCCACTGCACTGAGGCTAGTAACACGGTCACCACCGATAAATCCGTGATAATCGAAAAACTTCAACAAGCATTTCTCAATGGCTGGCCATGCCTTCCTCCTGGCGACTCCAACCTTGGCCAACAGCCCCGCCCCCCCCGCTGCTACTCGCCCAAGCCTCCCCAGCTTCTCCTTTACCCAAATCCAGATAGCAGATGTTCTGAAAGAGCTGGAAAACCTGGACCCATACAAATCAGCTGCGGCTTGACAATCCTGGACCCCCTATTTTTCTGAAAACTGTCCGCCGCATTGTCGCACCCCCTATTACCAGCCTGTTAACCTCTCCTTCGTATCATCTGAGATCCCCAAGCTGGATGTTTGGAAGAAGTACTGATGACCGCGGTCATCCCCCTCTTCCAAAGAGGGTAGACACGCCTGGACCCAAAACTGTTGACAAGACCTATATCCTATCCGTGCCCGTGTCCCTATATCTAAGGTTTTGGAGGACATTTCAAAGAACAGAGCAGCACAGGATACTACCTCCGAATTTACAGCCACACATACATTACATTGCAAGTCGACCACAGTGGACGGTTCGATACACTACGAATTCGAAGTCACAACGACCTTCCGTATGCTCCGTTTCGGAACCGGTCACGGAGTGCACTCCACGAAACTAGCTTAAAATCACTTTACGACCATCATAAAAGACATGTAACTGGTGCAGCCGTCTCATCGACCTGCGCCCAAGGCTTTCGAACTCTGTCAATCACCATGATTTCTTATCGGCAGGACTCACGTTAGCCTCGGGTTTTTCTAATGACTGCCTTGCCTGGTTCGACCAACTACTTTAGCAGAACGAGTAGGGTAAAATCACAATCGATTTCCTCGCATCTACGGTGTCCATATACCATCTTGCCTTGAGGCATGTTTGTTGACCGCGTCCTCTTGGCGAGTCTCTATGGAGGGTACCAACAGGAGTTTCAATTCTCGGGCCGACTCTTCCTACTATGTAATACTCAATGATGTGCTTTGCTGGTGCGATTACGCCTGAGGTCCACCTAACTACGCAGGCGACACCATTCGAGTATACTTCCTGAGCACTTGCCTTGAGGACACTGTGCATATCGTTAACCTCCAACACCGCAGCTTCAATGCCCATACATATCACTCCTTCCGTGGCCTCCAACTGCCTTCTTAAACGCTACGTATAAAAACCAAATGCATGGCTTTGTTCAAACCGTTCGCTGCCTGCAACCCCTAACGCAGCAGCCCGACTAGCATCACACACCCTGGACGGATTGACCCCGCCCTAGAATACGTGGACGATCACTTATAAGTAAACATTCAAGTATGCCTGCGTGTCTGGCGCAGTAGACTGCAAACTCTCTCTTCCAAGATCCCTAACACTATCAAACATCTCACAATTCCAAAATCAAATCAGGAAGTCGGCTTCTATTATCGCCAACAAAAAGCCTCCTTCACATCACGCCAGCCAATACCACTTAGTAAAAACTGACATGCTATCGATGCCCTGACCGACTTCCTCGGACTTCGTGTGCAAGACCTACGGTCATTCTACCAAAATTAAAGCCTCTCCAACTACTCTACTCACAAATACTGGAATTCGAAGTTTATCATCAGTGTCAATTGTCATCTTTGTTACTAAAGCACCTTATACTACCACACCACTGCGACCTGTATGCCCATACGTCTGGCTGGACCCTCGGCTACATGTTCGTCGTCTCAGATCCCACTGGCTCTCAGTCATCTACAAGGCTATGCTAGGAACTGAAAGTGCCGCCTTTATCTCAGCTTCATTGGTTCACGATGGCTACACCCACCCGCAGCACGCGCTCCACAGGTGTATGCTCACTGATCATCCCTAAAGCCAAAACCTCATTTGGACGCCTTTCCTTCCAGTTCTCTGCTGCCTGCGACTGGAACGAATTGCAAAAATCTCTGAAGTTGGAGACTTTTATCTCCCTCAACAACTTTAAACATCTGCTATCCGAGCAGCTAACCGATCGCTGCAGCTGTACATAGTCCATCTGTATATAGCCCACCCAATTTACCTACTTCACCCCCATACTGCTTTTATTTACTAAACACAGGTTGTTTCCTCAGGGCAGCAAGGACCGCCTGGAGTGTGTTCTGATGTACCCAGGGAGACATTTGCTTCTCAGTTTCAATCCTCTACAGTCTACATTGAGTCAGTTTGTTTATAGTATGGTGAGCTCACATCCTCTATCCTTCCTGTCTTTCTGTGCAGTAATGCAGACATAATTAAACTTTATTCCGTTTATCTGTGTGTGTGTGTCCAACCCCCTACATCAGTGATTCATTGTTTCCACTGCTACAGTAACTGTGAGGAATATTTGCTTTGATAGACAGAGTTGACCTTGACGGCGATGGCATGTTATTGTTGTTTTATGTTAGCGTTACCAACACCACTAGAACAAACAGCAGAGCAGGGTAAAAGTCACAGCCTCTTTGGTGATGATATATAATTTGTTGTAAGAAATGTATTTTATTTACAATTGTGTTATAACAATTTGACATGCATTTACTGACCTCATTTGATGATGTAGTAAAAAAGGAATGTCCATACAGTAATGTAATAATCTGCAGAATTCATGAGATATGTAACAACATTGTCACGGATCTTTTAACATAGGTCAGGCACTCATCTCTGTGCTCTGCTCAGAGGGGTCATAACATCTACAATAGGGATTTAAGCCACAAAAACCTGAACAGATTTCAGATAGGCGACTGGATACTGATAGTTGTTCATTCCTCCAGTTATTCAGACCAGCCAGGGATAGTTTAGGATGAATGTTTAAGTGGTTAGCACCGTGCCTGGGCTCTCTGTGTGCGCTGTTTCGAGGTGAGGTGGTTATGCTTGGGTTGGGCTCCAGTCCCACTTGATCTCTCAGCCGTGAAAGGACTCATTAAAGTATGCATGGCCCCCGGGCCGGCGCCTCTGCCTCAGCAGCCCTGCATGAGGTCACCCACCCACCCACTGCTCAGCTCCTCCATAAAGGCGTCAGCTTGCTTCAGTTCAGCTGGCGCCTAGCCCAACTTCGCCAGCCGAACCGAATGAGTTGTATTCGCAAACTTACTTAAAAGTCCTTCGCTTGAAAAATTAGAAAACAGAGGAAATTGTACTGTTTGTCCATTTTGAGACACTGTAGCCAGTTTAAACTTCCTAAAAATAGTCAGAATTAATCCAAAATAACTCAATAAATCTGTAATTCATTTTGACGTTTTTGCTAAAGGGTAGGCCGAAGTTATGTCCTAAGTTATGAAAACTTAGGACACTAAGGAGGCTTTTCTACTGACTCTGAAAAACACCAAAAGAAAGATTTCAAGGGTCCCTGCTCATCTGCGTGAATGTGCCTAGTTGCGCAATTTTACATCTAACTAAGATGTTTGGTGCAGTATTTTTCAATAAAAAAATTGGCATGAAAACGGGTCGTCTCTCGTTAAATGACAACAAAATCTTTATTGAAGAATCRCTACTGTTGACCAATCACCGACGAAGGGGGTAGACTTCTACTCTGAACTTCGGCTTGCCTCCAGAAAAAATGTTGTGTGACCCAACAGCCATCATAATATATGCACTTTAGCACTGTTTTCAGGACAGTCAACATGTCACTGCAGACAGAGAACTGACTGCCAAGCAAGTTTAGTTAGCACTGATGGTGACTCAAGGAAGTCTGTCTAGCCCACATTAGCAAACCTGCACCAATGTGACTTGACAATAGAGCCCCAGACTCTTAGAACCTCACTGTTGTTGACAGTACAGAGAGCAGGAACTGTTGTTGTCAGTACAGAGAGCAGGAACTGTTGTTGTCAGTACAGAGAGCAGGAACTGTTGTTGTCAGTACAGAGAGCAGGAACTGTTGTTGTCAGAGTACAGAGAGCAGGAACTGTTGTTGTCAGTACAGAGAGCAGGAACTGTTGTTGTCAGTACAGAGAGCAGGAACTGTTGTTGTCAGAGAGATGGGCACCTTTTCTAGGTTATTTTCTATGTTCTATGACTTTTTCTGTTTCTCAGTCCCAACAATACAGACTGTGAAACCCGTTCACTATCACAGAAACACACATCTAGCAGAGGGCTGCACACCACTCCATTAGCATCATTATAGAGAGAACCCACTGGCCACAGTGTAGACTACATCACACACCCTGCAGTCTTCTAGCTAGCCTAGTGTTGCAGTGCTCTAAAGGTTCCTTCGTGTGTGAACTACATGGAGCCACGTCAGCTGCCCCGGGCCTGAGCTCTGTAGATTCTGCTACCAGACCTCTCATCTTCTCCCGGCAGAGTGCATCTCTCTCTCTCTGGGATTTCAGTGTGTCTCTGGGTTCCCCACATTAGTTCTGCAACTGGGGCAAACCATCTCTCTCCTCTCCCTCGCTCCTCTCCCTCGCTCCTCTCCCTCGCTCCTCTTCCTCCCTATTTCTCCCTCTTTTCTCTCCCCCTCTTCTTCCTCTCTCATCTCCCCCTACCCCTCTCCTCTCTCCATCTCTCTCTTTCTCTCAGCACGCTATAATGTCCAATGGGCTAACAAACTCCCTCAGCTGTTGAATCACACAGAACCCCCCCAGGACCATAACACCAGGGTGGATGACATGATGTAGAGAGGTGAGGAGAGAAAAGTGTTTAGTGCCCTACATTCACAGGATCCGTACATAGCAACAGTTGTGTATTTATCTTCTTTTCACCAGCCTCCTTTGATATGAAGGTTTGGTCTTCGGGTTCTGAGTATATGTGTTCTATGGTCATCTGAGATGTGCGAGGTGACCTGCTTAGCGATTAACAAAAATGTACCCCCCCCCCTCCATTTATAAAAATGTTTTGGTGAGCTCAGCGCGTCATTTCTGTAGCGAGAAATCAAAACAAGCACGAGAGAAATCAGATCGAGAATTGTGGGTCACTATGGGAAGTTGTAGTTTTCAACAGAAAAATATTCAACCTAGTTCAGCGCAGAAAATGTGGTAATTAACTACAATGCCCATAACCCATTGCACCTGTACTGCCTGCCCTGATGGCCCCTTGACAGACAAATAAGAGAGGAATGTACACAACACAACAACGAGAGAGAGGGATAGAGACAGTTTGTGAGGTAGCTCTACCCGATTGGTAGTTGTAGTACTTGGTAATTAGCAGTCATTTTAAGGTCATAATTTAATGTTTTTTTAAAGTGTTTTATCTAAATTGAAAATAGTGATTATTATTTATTACAAACTGAACTGAAACCGAACCAACATCAGAAAGCACTAACCATTCAGCACTACAAGCTAACTAACTAACTAACTAACTAACTAACTAACTAACTAACTAACTAACTAACTAACTAACTAACTAACTAACTAACTAACTAACTAACTAACCTACTTATTTTTCCTTCCTTTCCCTTTCATTCTCCATTCAGCTCTCCAGGTTCATGTTCTATATAGTTTATAATCTACTGTCTGTATCTCTATATATCAGACTGTTGAGAGCTGTGGCAGTCTGTCATGCCTGTTGGGGAATCATTCACGATGCAGACATGCCTGTCTGAGTTCACTGGCCAATAAGCTGCTACATCATATCTGATCCAAATCTTCAGAGTTCAGTTGTGTGGAAATAATTGAGGTTCTTGAACCACTATGATTGGATTGCTAATTACACTGTAACCAGAGGAATTGCATTGTGTTTGTACACAGCTCTCCAGATGGAGGCTGGCCGGGGAGTTTTATTCCCCCATGTCAGCATCCCAAATGGCACCCTATGGGCTCTGGTCAAAAGTAGTGCGCTGAATAGGGTGCCATTTGGCACACATCCTTATTCTCTGTCTCTTAATCCAAGAAGCTATACCTCTGTTCTCCCGATCAATAGCCAGAATGTTCACCTTGGGCCCTAATGTTCCCACTGGATTTCCATTCAGGGAGAAGGTAAAGCTGGATGCAATTGCCAGGGATATCAGAGGCTTGTCTTGTCTGTCTTCTCATCTCCCTGCCTGCCTTCAGATAAAATCACTATTCTGCTGAGAATCAAATTTGATGTGCAGCCCAAATGCCACCATATTCCGTGTATAGTGCAGTATGTTGGGCCCTGGTTAAAAGTATGCACTATAAAGGGGATATGGTGCTATTTGGGACGCAGGCTTGCTCAAGATCAGTTTCTCTGTCTGGTTCTGAAGGCTCAGCTTCGATCCCCCCTGCTGTTGGTTGATGAGTTTTGTTTTTTTGCGTTCTCTGTTCTGTGTGTGTAAGTCGACCATCTGGTTCTCCACAGCTAGGAGTGTGTGTGTGTGTGTGTGTGTGTGTGTGTGTGTGTGTGTGTGTGGTCCGTAGGGCAGCAGAACTGAGATTCTGTAGAGCAGCAGCTGAGATCTGTAGAGCAGCAGACTGAGATTCGTAGGGCAGCAGATGAGATTCCGTAGGCAGCAGAACTGAGATTCCGTAGGGCAGCAGAACTGAGATTCCGTAGGGCAGCAGACCTGAGATTCCGTAGGGCAGCAGAACTGAGATTCCGTAGGGCAGAAACTGAGATCCGTAGGCAGCAGAACTGAGATTCT
>NC_036875.1:35618143-35707550 GCF_002910315.2 Salvelinus sp. IW2-2015 | reverse complement strand
TGTGTGTGTGTGTGGGTGTGTGTGTGTGTGTGTGTGTGTGTGTGTGTGTGTGTGTGTGTTGTGTGTGTGTGTGTGTGTGTGTGTGTGTGTTTGTTCTCTCTCTCTCATCTGGCTAATGGAACAGTATGTTGAGGAACCAGCCGACCACTCTGCTTTGAGAGCTGCAAGAGGGGTGTGTTGAGTATTAGCAAAATGCCTTCATTGGCAGGCATAGTTAACACAGAATAACAGTATAGGATCGAGAGAGGCGGGGGGAGGGAAGGAAAAGAGAGAGAGGGATGAGAGGGCGGGGGGAAAGGGAGGAAAAAAGAGAGAGAGAGGGATCGAGAGAGGCGGGGGGAAGGGAAGGAAAAGAGAGAGGGGATCGAGAGAGGGCGGGGGAGGGAAGCGAAAAGAGAGAGGGATCGAGAGAGCGAAGGGGGAGGGAGGAAAAGAGAGAGGATCGAGAGGCGGGGAGGGAAGGAAAGAGAGAGAGAGGGATCGAGAGGCGGGGGGAGGGAAGGAAAAAGAGAGAGAGAGGGATCGAGAGCAGGCGCGGGGAGGGAAGGAAGAAGAGAGAGAGAGGGATCGAAGGCAGGGGAGGAAGGAAAAAAGAGAGAGGGATCGAGAGACGGGGCGGGGGAGGGAAGGGAAAGAGAAGCGAGAAGGATCGAGAGGGTTGCAGGGGGAGGGAAGGAAAAGAAGGAGAGGGATCGAGAGAGGCGGGGGGAGGAAGAAAAAGAGAGAGAGAGAGATCGGAGAGGCGGGGGGGAGGAAGAAAAGAGAGAGAGGGATCGAGAGAGGCGGGGGAGGAAGGAAAAGAGAGAGGGATCGAGAGATGCGGGGCGGGATAGAGAAAAGAGAGGAGGGAATTCGAGAGAGGGGGGAGGGAAGGAAAAAGAAGATGAGGGATCGATGAGAGGCGGGGGCGGGAAGGAAAAAGAGAGAGAGGGATGAGAGAGGCGGGGGAGGGAAGGAAACAGAGAGGAGGGGAACGAGAGGCGGGGAGGAAGGAAAAGAGAAGAGGGTCGAGAGAGGCGGGGGGGGAAGGACAGAGAGAGAGGGATCGGAGAGGCAGGGGGAGGAAGGAAAAGAGTGAGAGGATTGAGAGAGGCGGGGGGAGGGAATGGAAAAGAGAGAGAGGGATCGAGAGAAGCGGGGGAGGGATAGGAAAAAGAGAGAGAGGGATCGAGAGAGGCGGGGGGAGGAGGGAAGGAAAAGAGGAGAGAGGGATCGGAGAGAGGCGGGGAGGGAAAGGAAAAACGGAAAGAGGAGGGATCGAGAGAGGCGGGGGAGGGAGAAAAGAAGAGAGACACTATTAGCCTTCTTCAGGAATGGCCAACACACTTTAGTACTCTCGTCAGGAGGCACAGTTTTTATGTTGGTTGACTCGTGACTATTTGTGACATTTGACAATAAATTTAATTAACCTTTTAAAGATGATTTTTTCTACTTATTATATATATCTCTTGACTTTTCAGTTTGACTCGTGTCATATCGAATGTCTCCAACTATTGCCTCCAGATAATGATTTAATGTGAGGGACTAACACATACTATTACAGCTTCATGAATGTAAATGTTGTTGTCATAACGACAGAAATGCCAAGCAATCTTTAGCCTCTAGGCCTTTCTCTTCAACTCTATCTCTAGATTCTCATTTACCATCCCATGTTGACACACTTTACTGTAAGGCATTGAACTGTAGGTCAAGAGTAGAGCAGCAGGCCTGAGATTCTGTAGGGCAGCAGGCCTGAGATTCTGTAGGGCAGCAGAACTTTCCTCTGAACATATACTGAACAAGAATATAAACTCAACATGCAACAATGTCAATGATTTTACTGAGTTACAGTTCATAGAAGGAAATCAGTCAATTGAAATAAATTCATTAGGCCCTAATCGATGGATTTCACATGACTGTGCAGGGGCGCAGCCATGGATGGGCATAGGTCCACCCACTGGGGAGCCAGGCCCATCCACTGGGGAGCCAGGCCCATCCACTGGGGAGCCAGGCCCAGCCAATCAGAATGAGTTTTTCTCCACAAAAGAGGTTTATTAGACAGAAATAGTCCTCAGTTTCATCAGCTGTCCTGGSTGGCTGGTCTCAGACGATCCCACAGGTGAAGAAGGCAGATGTGGAGGTCCTGGGCTGGCGTGGTTATACAAGGTCTGCGGTTGTGAGGCCAGTTGGACGTACTGCCAAATTCTCTAAAATGACATTGGAGGCAGCTTATGATAGTGAAATGAACATTAAATRCTCTGGCAACAGCTCTGGTGGACATTAATGCAGTCAGCATTCCAACTGCACGCTCCCTCAACTTTGACATCTGTGGCATTTGTGACACATTTGTGTTGTGTGACAAAACTGCACATTTTAGACTGGCCTTTTATTGTCCCCAGCACGAGGTGCACCTGTGTAATGATCATGCTGTTTAATCAGCTTATTGAAATGCTCACTAACAGGGATGTAAACAAATGTGTGCACAGAATTTGAGAGAAATAAGCTTTTGGTACGTATGTAACATTTCTGTGAACTGTTATTTCAGCTCATGAAACATGGGACCAACATGTATCGTTTAGATTTTTGTTCAGTATAGATCTTAGAACTAGACAGTGGAGCTGTAGAACTATAGAACTGTCAAATTTGAGATTAAATTTGTAGAACTGCAGAACTGTAGATTAAAGCTGTGGAACTATAGAACTGTCGAATTGTAGATTAAAGCTGTAGAACAATAGAACTGTAGAACTGTAGATTAAAGTTATAGAACTGTAGAATTGTAGATTAAAGCTGTGGAACTGTAAATTACAGCTGTAGAACTATAGAACTGTAGATTAAAGCTGTAGAACTGTAGATTAAAGCTATAGAACTGTAGAATTGTAGATTAAAGCTGTAGAACTATAAATTACAGCTATAGAACTGTAGATTAAAGCTGTAGAACTATAGAATTGTAGAATTATAGATTAAAGCTGTAGAACCTTTCTACAGAACTCTGGTAGAACTAGATATTTGGTCGAGCTACACACACAGGAAAGAAAGGGACACAGGCATGTACTGTATCTCCCTCCCATCAAGTGCTGCAATGATACAGGCACCTAACTTGATGAAAAAATGAACACTTTGTCTCTAAGAGTTTGACAGAGTAGCCTGTTTGGGATGCTGAGGTTTGCAAGGAGTATGAGGAAGATAAGTAATCTAGTATTCTATGTGTGTGGCAAACTTTGTGAGGAGTGGTGACACAAATCCATTTAAGTTTCGACCCACAATCAAACGGGAAAAGTGCTTTGAAAGGCGGTTTTGGCGGGAGAAGACTCTCCTGACTGTCATCACACAGTTCCAGTTGAGCGACTGTACTTCAAAGTACTCCAATAACATAGATGCTTCCTTCAATTAAACATTTAGGGTTGTGAACAACCGCGCTGATGAGTTGAGCTTATAAAAGATGTCCCTTATCAAGAGTATATCAATGTGCATATAAGATTTACATCAAACATCATGCCCAGATGATATCTCTGTTTCCTCTGACTCCTCGCTACAATTGGTACGATTTAGACTCAAACACACTGAGGGAAGAACCCTTCAGGAATAAAGAAGTTCATGCAGAAGTTAGATGAAAGAAAATGAACATGGAAAAACTATAGACCTGAGTACTGAAGTGTAGGTACAAGCTGTCTTGTCCAGAGCTGACCATGTACTTCTTAGACTATTTACAGAATAACAAGTCCTGGATGCTTTTCTAGCAATAGATAATAATAAATCCACAGAGGCCGACCAATTGGATCCCGGGCTGCGTAAGTGTGCAGCGCCCATCATTGTTGGCATCAATAACCCACATTTTTCATTGTTATTTCATATTCCAAAAGTATGAAAAGTCAGGGTTTAGTACAGAGCACTATTACAACAACCACCTCAGTCAGGGTTTAACCCTGAAAAGAGCACTATTACAACAACCACCTCGGTCAGGGGTTAACCCTGAAAAGAGCACTATTACAACGACCACCTCAGTCAGGGGTTAACCCTGAAAAGAGCACTATTACAACGACCACCTCAGTCAGGGGTTAACCCTGAAAAGAGCACTATTACAACACTTTTTTTGGTTACTACATGATCCAAAAGTGTTATTTCATAGTTTTGATGTCCTCATTATTATTATTATGTAATAATAATGTAGAAAATAGTAAAAATAAGAAAAACCCTTGAATGAGTTGGTGTGTCCAAACTTTTGATTGGTACTCTATATATGTACAGTGCCTTCAGAAAGTATTCAGACCCCTTGATTTTTCCTTATCAATCTACACACAATACCCCATAATGACAAAGCAAAAACAGTTTTGTTTGAAAGTTTTTGCTAATTCATAAAAATAAAAATCACATTTACTCAGTAGTTTGTTGAAGCACCTTTGGCAGCGATTACAGCATTGAGTCTTCTTGGGTAGGACGCTACAAGCTTGGCACYCCTGTATTTGGGGAGTTTCTCCGATACTTCTTTGCAGATCCTCTCAAGCTCTGTCAGGTTGGATGGGGAGCGTTGCTGCACAGCTATTTTTATGTCTCTCCRGAGATGTTCAATCAGGTTCAAGTCCGGGCTCTGGCTGGYCCACTCAAGGACATTGAGACTTGTCCCGAAGCCACTCCTGCATTGTCTTGGCTGTGTGCTTAGGGTTGTTGTCGTGTTGGAACGTGAACCTTTGCCCCAGTCTGAGGTCCTGAGGGCTCTGGAGTAGGTTTTCATCAAGGATCTCTCTGTACTTTGCTCCATTCATCTTTGCCTCGATCCTGATGAGTCTCCCAGTCCCTGCCGCTGAAAGAAATCTCCACAGCATGATGCTGCCACCACCATTCTTCACCGTAGGGATGGTGCCAGGTTTCCTCCAGACGTGACGCTTGGCATTCAGGCCAAAGAGTTCAATCTTGGTTTCATCAGACCAAAGAATCTTGTTTCTCATGGTCTGAGGGTCTTTAGGTGCCTTTTGAAAACTCCAAGTGGGCTGTCATGTGCATTTTACTGAAGAATGGCTTCTGTCTGGCCACTCTGCCATAAAGGCATGATTGGTGGAGTGCTGCAGAGATGGTTGTCCTTCTGGAAGGTTCTCCCATCTCCACAGAGGGACTCTAGAGCTCTGTCAGAGTGACCATCGGCTTGTTTGTCACCTCCCTGACCAAGGCACCTCTTCCCCTGATTGCTCAGTTAGTCCGAACGGCCAGCTCTAGGAAGAGTCATGGTGATTCCAAATGTCTTCCATTTAAGAATGATGGAGGCCACTGTGTTCGTGGGGACCTTCAATGCWGCAGAAKTGTTTTTGTACCTTTCCCTAGATCTGTGCCTCGACACAATCCTGTCTCGGAGCTCTACAGACAATTCCTTTGACCTCATGGCTTGGTTTTTGCTCTAACATGCACTGCCAACTGTGGGACCTTATAAAGACAGATGTGTGTCTTTCTAAATCATGTCCAATCAATTGAAATTACCACAGGAGGACTTTGAATAAAGAAACTCAAGGATGATCATTGGATAGATACATCATGCACCTGAGATCAACTTCGAGGCTCATAGCAAAGGGTCTGAATATTTATGTAAATAAGGTATTTCTGTTTTTTATTTGTAGTAAATTTGCAAACATTTCTAACAACCTGTTTTCACCTTGTCGTTATGGGGTACTGTGATGTCATTATGGGGTATTGTGATGTCATTATGGGGTATTGTGTGTAGATTGCTGGGGAARWTTTTTTGGYTAATCTATTTTAGAATAAGGCTGTAACGTAACAAAATGTGGAAAAAGTCAAGGGGCCTGAATACTTTCCAAAGGCACTGTATATTTTGTGTATAATGTGTATATTTGTGTTGTATTGTGCAGAGCTTTTGAAAAAGAGACCTAGGTCTCAATATGTCTTTTAAAAACATGTATGTGACTGAACCAAACACTCGCTCCAGTTAAGATTCAATGGCCGGTATCTTGACGCTAAACTACAGTCACATTACCCTGTGTGTTGACGTTAGGCTTTGTCCCTCCTGACATTCAATCTTGTGAATTATGGTGGCAAAATGTGACAGAGGGTTTTCCCACCGCGTGTCCATCTGAATGGAGAGAGAAACATTTCCTGGACCTCCCTGTTTTAGACACAGACAGGAGAATCTAGAACAGTCTCTACACTGTGTTATTCTGCATCCGTTTTCAAAAACCACACTATATCTAAGACTCACTGAGTTAGCCTTGGCAGGTTTAGAGGTGAAAAAACACTTTTGCAAAGGTTAGTAGCGTATATCACCAAGCACACGTAATCTCATAAACCTAGAACCAAAATATTGCGTAATGTTGGGAGAGACTAAGGTCTAGATTCAATCCATAGCATGGAAGATCTGCGTTATAGCGCAATTAAAATTTAAAGGTAACTTCCGATTGAGCTTGCACACTGTATGCAGCGTTTACTGTGAATGCAGTCTCTGCTAATGTGGGAACATTGCCTTTAAATTCCAATCATCCTATAGCGCAGATGAATCTAGGCCTAAACTAGATGTTTGTTGTGATATTTCTGACAAAACTAACATGCTCAGCTTGCTCTGAGTGAAACATCCAACATATTTAAACAGATTCAACAGAAAACTTAAATTAGACAGATAGTAAAATGTCTGTCTTATTGTGACCTTTGAACGGAGGCCCGAGCCATGACCCATGTATTTTCTGCAGTTAAACTCTCACTGGGGATAATATCTTTCCACTGATGTGAGAGAAGAAATGACATGACATGGATCCGAGCTCTGCTACACAGCAGCATTCTTGTGTTTATTGCATGATCTGCCTGGCAGCATAATAGCCTCGTCATCCACAACACAAATATGAATATCCCAAAGGTATTTAGAAACACACTGGCCCATGATGACACAAACACAACAAAGTGGATGCTATGTCGCTCATCGAAGGCTGGTTCCAAGTACTCTCTAACATCCTAGTTTACTTTCTTATTTCAGGAAATAAGAAAATCTCCTTTATTTTTTTCATCCAAGCAGAAAACCAGAGAAAGGCATCAGGAGAATGTTTTGTAATACAATACAATGCACCAGTTGGCTTCTCACTGCAGCAACAACAAATAAAAGGGCTCCAATTTGCTTCACGCTTTGTTTGCCTCAGACTCCCACATGAGTTGTGTTTGTTCCCATTTGTTTCCAGTCAATGGAGCAAACAAACCCTAAACAAACTAAGCTCTTTCTCTAGCTTGTCAATTACCATCTCTCTGTATCATCCTCTGTTACAGAAACAAAGCTTTCAAAGTCATTCATTTGGATCATTTATGTAATGTCATGGGATGACATAATGGGTTCAGGAAACAGGTGATCTCTGGAGTTGAAAGATCTCTTTCAGTTGTTCAACATTCCGTTTTCAACAGCAAATATCAGCAGCACAGTCAGATATATGGCACTCCTAATCTCTGAGATTACAATCTTTCTGATGCCTGTTTAATAAAGATATTGAATGATGAATTGGCAGAGTCTGACATTGTATCTCAAAGTCTCAACCTTTACACTGCTGATTCAATATGTAACTATATGACTTTGTCATGAGGGTTGATGGGGGGGATGAGGAAAATCAGCTCTCAAGACATTATCCAGAGCAAGGTCTTCAGTAAATGTCACAGAGCCACTCACCCATTGATATGACTTACAAGGGGTTGCCCTCCTGCCCTTTTTAAATGTGGCGTCATGTCATTTCAAGTGGGCAGCTAGCATGTGACAGGTTCAGAAGAAAGGCGTGTAACAGTTCTGTATGCCAGCCTGGTCTCATAAACCAGACYTAACATAGTACTTTTAAATCCGGGAAACACAAAAAATTAGTATGATATGTTACATTTGGTATGGTTATATAAAACAGAAGGTTACTTAAGGCAAAAACAAAAGTAGGGTGGTTGGTTGGGGTGGATGGGTATATGTAAAACAACAACTTCCACAACTACTTACTAATTTTTAGCTACTACTTAGCATGTTAGCTAAACCTTCCCCTAACCTTAACCTAACCCCTAACCCTAGACCCATAGTTGTGAAAAGTAGGGGTGCTGAAGCACCCCTTGAAAAATCTGAATAAATACAAAATCTGAATAATTGTAAAAAACATTTTTTTTTACAAAAGTAGTGCACTGGGCCTAGTAGAGGACAGATGTAGACGTCTGTAGGGCAGGCCCCAAAAATATTTTGGCATCTCTGCTTTGGCAAAAAATGTAGGTGTATAATTAAGAACAGTATCTTGCAGGATTCAATAGTTAGAATTGTAAGAGTTGTTGCCCTGTCCCTTTCTCTGCGATTGTCATTCTAATTGAATCCAGAAAGAATAAAACTCTGTCCTCAAACATTTATATCAAAAGTTCCAAAGTTATGGGAAAAGACACAAAACATCAACATAAAATAAAATACTTTTCTTGATCGAATAACAAGAAAAACAACCACTTTTTGTGCAGTATTGATTTACCGTCCTTACAAACCACAATGTAAATGTGCATTACTGTATTGTACATAGGCTGGTGATCTAGGTTAGTACCTGTAGACTTTCCGTCACCATGAAGAACAATGCACAATACAGTAATTGAGTACATTGAGACAGCAAGTGGTTGGTGAGGATGTGGCTCAGTTGGTAGAGCGTGGCACTTGCGATGCTAGGGTTGTTGGTTCGATTCCCACGGGGACCAGTATGAAAATGTACGCACTCAAAATGTTGCACTGGATAAAAGTATCTACTAAAATGGAAAAGGAATGAATAAACCATTTCAATTTGTATTTATTTATTTTACCTTAATTTAACTAGGCAAGTCATTTAAGAACAATTTCTTATTTTCAATGACGGCCTAGGAACAGTGGGTTAACTGCCTTGTTCAGGGGCAGAATGACAGATTTTTACCTTGTCAGCTCGGGCATTCGATCTAGCAACCTTTCGGTTACTGGCCCAACGCTCTAACCACTAGGCTACCTGGCGCCCCACATAGAAATAAGTTGCACTAGCAACTGGAAAACATATCAAGCAAGTATTTTATATTCCACAAGCATTATATTATATTATATTAGCAGACCAATATAGATGTCTTAAGCGCACAATTTCTTCTTCTTCTCTGCAACCCCCCCCACAATCGCAGCACCCCCACCCTCAAAGAACTTCCCGCGGCTATGGCTTACCTTAACCCTAACCCCTAACCCTAATGGTTGCCACCTAGCTAACATTAGCCTTAGCCACCCAGCTAACGTTAGCCTTAGCCACCTAGCTAACGTTAGCCACAACACATTTTTATTCGTAACAAATAAGTTTAGCAAATTCATAACATACTGTATCATTGAAATTGTAATTCGTAACATATCATACCAAATGGATGATGGACCTCTWCAGATTAATACATACCATACGAAACATAACATATCATACTAATTGGAGCGTCTCGGATTGACATTTACTATGTTACGTCTACCCCTGAGTCCAGGTTGCAGCGGCTTCTGTACATCGAGGAAGGTTAGGGAACTTTTGACCACCTGTTGGTTTATAACGCACTTTTAAGTGCAAGGTGCCATTCTTTTTGTCCTGGAATGGGAACTGGGTGATCGGAGCGGAGGCAGTGAAATGTTAGCTAACCGTTTATAGCAAGCAATGTGGACACTAGGTACTGCTTTGTAGCGTGAGTCTTGTTTCGTGCATACATGGTGTATGTGTGACTGTGTGTCTGTGTGTGTGTGTGTGTGTGTGTGTGTGTGTGTCTGTCTGTCTGTCTGTCTGTGTGTGTCTTGCCATCAGTCAGTCTGTCAACAGCTTCCAAGGCCTCTCATGTTGCAGTATGAAAAGTAAACAGTAAAGAGTACATCGAAGAGGACAGTATGTGAGAGAGAAAGGAGGGGGTGGATTTAAACTGACATGTTCCCTGGAAGAGCAGGAAGGAGGGGGTGGATTTACACTGACATGTTCCCTGGAAGAGCAGGAAGGAGAGGGTGGATTTACACTGACATGTTCCCTGGAAGAGCAGGAAGGAGAGGGATCTGTAGAAATAATACAAGGGGAATAACACTAGCCACTGTTCTCTTCTGATGCGATATATAACTATAAGGACCCTTTTTTATAATTTTTTTATTGAACCTTTATTTAACCAGGTAGGCCAGTTGAGAATAAGTTCTCATTTACAACTGCGACCTGGCCAAGATAAAGCAAAGCAGTGCGACAAAATCAAACAACACAGAGTTACACATGGAATAAACAAGCMTACAGTCAATAACACAATAGAAAAAAMAAAGTCTATATACAGTGTGTGCAAAATGGCGTGAGGAGGTAAAGCAATAAATAGGCCATAGTAGCAAGTAAT
The DNA here is from genome assembly GCF_002910315.2 of Salvelinus sp. IW2-2015. NCBI lineage: Eukaryota > Metazoa > Chordata > Actinopteri > Salmoniformes > Salmonidae > Salvelinus > Salvelinus sp. IW2-2015. Next base: position 35,697,254 of record NC_036875.1, on the reverse strand, counting down.
TACAATAACTACCACACCTTCTGCATATACAAACCCCCACTACACATAGGTCAGCAGGTCACATAGCTAAACTGTATTAGAAGAGCCAGAGTATATATACTCCACATTAGGTCATGTAAAGAAGATAAGATCATACAGAAMAAATGATTACAGGTATATATATGTGTGTGAGTTCAGACAAGATAAGTTAATACTGACAAGGGAAGATGCAACCTCCTGTGTGTGTTGAGACAAGACACGTTAGCGGAGCTCTTGAAATTGTGCCATATCTGGGTTATTATAAATCTCTTAGTTCTCAGTACTGAATAGGTTCCAGTTATCAGGGGTGCCCTTGCCTTAGCCAATGAAGCATCGCCATAGGCCCTTAGGGGGAAATGTTTTGGAGAAACGTACAGGGAGAGAAAAGGGACTGTCTAGGAACGATTCATTTCCTCCGATGATGAAATGTTGCAGATGACGTGACTTTGGCAAGCGTGTTCTTCAATAAAGCAGCTGTAATATAAAGGTATTAAATCCTGTCATGTCAATAAATTGGTCATGGCCGTACATCTGTCGTGGATAAATGTGTGAGCAGAGAATAGGGGTTTGCTCATATTTCTATTCTTGCTGAGAGGTCTAATTTTACACTGTGTTCTCCTACACAGCATATCAACTATCACTATTTCTCTCTTCTCTTTCCTCTCTTTTTCATTCTTTCTCTCTCATCTCTCTCTCCCTCTTTCCTCTCTCTCTTCCTATTTCCTCTCTCTTCTGTTCATAATGATCATGATGCATGATTATAATGTCTGTCTGCCTTGGAAGATGAGCCAGATGGTCTGCCTTTTACCCTGTGTATCACTCTCCCACTGGGGGATCGGGTAAACTGAGACAGACATTACCCCTTGGTTGTGTTAGGGGAAACCTGTGGATTATAAAAAAGGTCCTAGCTATGCCAGGCATGCCACACCAGGGAGGATGTGGGTAGAAATAGTAGGCCATATGGAGGGCATGCTCTGAGGAGAGGGGGGAGAGCTCTTGTTCAGGAGGAGGGGAGGGTGGATGTGTGTCTCTGTGTGTGTGTTTTTCACTCTCTATCTGTCCTCTGTCATTACCAGGGGTCATTACTCTCAATCATGGCAGGCCTATACACACTAGGGAGCACACTCACACGCAGAGAGCTGTAAGAGGGAAAATATTGATTTGCACACGACGGTTGATTGCACCATTAGTGTGTGTACTCCGTTTGTGTATTTCATTTTCAKAGTCTCTCCCCTAACTTCAAATGAACATTGCCTACAGTACGTTCCYTTAAGGCAATCCAGGTAGATGTTAGAGGGCCCTTTTATTGAAGAATGTGTTTGTTTCATATGATTGTGTTTAGCTTCTTCGTGTTTTGGGGTTGCTTTTCAATGTATTGATGTGTATAAAGATATGTATAGTGTAATTGATGTGTATATAGATGTACAGTTGAAGTCGGAAGTTTACATACACCTTAGCCAAATACATTTAAACTCAGTTTTTCACAATTCCTGACATTTAATCCTGGTAAAAATTCCCTCTTAGGTCAGTTAAGATCACCACTTTATTTATTTTTATTTTTTATAAAATTTTATCCCTTTTCTCCCCAATTTTCGTGGTATCCAATCGCTAGTAATTACTATCTTGTCTCATCGCTACAACTCCCGTACGGGCTCGGAGAGGACGAAGGTCGAAAGCCATGCGTCCTCCGAAGCACAACCCAACCAAGCCGCACTGCTTCTTACACAGCGCACCTCCAACCCGGAAGCCAGCCGCACCAATGTGTCGGAGGAAACACCGTGCACCTGGCCCCCTTGGTTAGCGCGCACTGCGCTCGGCCCGCCACAGGGATCGCTGGAGCGCGTTGAGACAAGGATATCCCTACCGGCCAAACCCTCCCTACCCGGATGACGCTGGGCCAATTGTGCGTTGCCACACGGACCTCCGGTCGCGGCCGGCGTGCGACAGAGCCTGGGCGCGAACCCAGAGACTCTGGTGGCGCAGCTAGCGCTGCGATGCAGTGCCCTAAACCACTGCGCACCCGGGAGGCCCACCACTTTATTTTAAGAATGTGAAATGTCAGAATAATAGTAGAGAGAATGATTTATTTCAGCTTTTATTTCTTTCATCACATTCCCAGTGGGTCAGAAGTTTACATACACTCAATTAGTATTTGGTAGCATTGCCTTTAAATTGTTTAACTTGGGTCAAACGTTTCGGGTAGCCTTCCACAAGCTTCCCACAATAAGTTGGGTGAATTTTGGCCCATTACTCCTGACAGAGCTGGTGTAACGGAGTCAGGTTTGTTGGCCTCCTTGCTCGCTCACGCTTTTTCAGTTCTGCTCCCACAAATTTTCTATAGGATTGAGGTCAGGGCTTTGTGATGGCCACTCCAGTCCTGCCACAACTTTGGAAGTATGCTTGGGGTCATTGTCCATTTAGAAGACCCATTTGCGACCAGCTTTAACTTCTGACTGATGTCTTGAGATGTGGCTTCAATATATCCACATAATTCCCTTCCTCATGATGCCACTAATCCAAAACCACCATAAAAAAGCCAGACTTTGGTTTGCAACTGCACATGGGGACAAAGATCGTACTTTRTGGAGGATGTCCTCTGGTCTGATGAAACAAAAATATAACTGTTTGAGCATAGTGACCATTGTTATGTTTGGAGGAAAAAGGGGGAGGCTTGCAAGCCAAAGAACACCATCCCAACCGTGAAGCACYGGGGTGGCAGCATCATGTTGTGAGGGTGCTTTGCTGRAGGAYGGACTGYTGCACTTCACAAAATAGATGGCATCATGGAAATTATGTGGATATATTGAAGCAACATCTCAAGACATCATTCTGTATAGTGTAATTGATCTGTATATAGATATGTATAGTGTAATTGATGTGTATATAATTGTTGTTTATTGATGTGTTCTGTTCTTCTGCTCTTGGTCTCAGCATGACTCCCTGCTTAATTAAATAAAAGGTTCAATAAAAATTACACTGTAGGTCATGAAACTTGTGTTCAATTTAAAAACCACACTTTGGAGCCCCATTAAGAACCCCAAACTGTCCTAAATGTCTATTCAAAGGTGTAGGCTATTATTTACCCTCATTGTAATATACGGTATATAAACCTTGTCTTCATTCCATTAATGTGACCTCCCACTGTTCCTTTCCGTCTCTTCCTACAGACCTTACGGTGAGCTCACCAACTGCACCTACCTGATCGCCCTGAAGATGGACTGTTTCTGGCCCAACCGGCTGGTGGACGAGTTCTTCATCCGCATCCACAAGCAATACTTCCACGATTGCTCCCTGTCGGGACGGCTGCTGCGTGATCCGCCCAACCGTATCCTTGGGCCGTTCATCGTGGTGCCCATCCTTGTCACGTTGCTCATGACTGCCCTAGTGGTGTGGAGGAGCAAGCGCAGTGAAGGCATGGTGTAGGCAGGCCCAACCTCCAGGCCACCAGCCAGGGAGAAGAGGTCTAGAGGAGGCCCCCTTCACCTCCACCTCCACCTCCACCTCCACCCATGACAGACTCAGATACACATAACACTGCTGCTACCTACTACAGAACAGACATCATGGACCAGGTGAGGGACTGGGAGGACTATCTAAGCCTGTCTCAAGGATAACATTATAGAGCATCTCTGGTCCTATCACTCTGTTTGATAGGAGACCGAGCTAGAGGCACAGGATATAGGAAAGTACACGGACTACAAGATGAGAGTTCATATAACTACAGTAATTATACCCTGCAGGCGGACTGGTTTAAAAATGGAAGAGTGATTCCATTGCCCTTTATCTACTAAATCCAATCTGGCTGGAGAATCACAAGCTGTTTGCCATGAAGGACAGATGGTGTCTGATTGGTTTGAAGGACTTCCTGGACACATTAGGTAATTTCCTGTGCAGTGAGTTGAGACACTTTGGCACAGCTCCTGGAGTGGACTTCTTACAGTCAGTCACTGATTGGTTGACATAAAGCATCGCCCTATCATCTCTGTGCTTTATGGATGCTGTCTGTGCACTCTATACTCTCCMCATAAACACTGTCTGGACCCAACACCCTGTTCCTGTCCTTGCCCCTGRCTGTCAGAACCAACAGATTTCTACACTCACCCTTCAAGTCCTTACTTTGTGTACTGAGCCAAAGTACCTGTCAGTAACCAAAATAATTWAAAAAAATATTCAAATCAAATTTGTCCATGAATAGAAAGTGAATATGAAAAAGAMAATATTATTTTATTTTGTGATGTGTGTGAGACTGAGGTACAACATACTGTGCAAATGATGGATTAATAGCCTACTGTTGGTATTTCATAATGACTGTGTTCAATAAACTTGGATTAAAAACAAAGACGTGACATTGTGTATCGGGTGCTTTGTAACGGTGGTTTGGTGGGTATGACTTTTATCTTCGTAGTCACAAGGCTTAAGGCTAGTCGATTGTTTTGTAAGTTACTGACAAACTGTCGTGTCTGTGTAACATCTGCGTTTATTGGGTCTTTAGTAAGGCTAATGCTGTCATCACCAGATAGGCACATTGCCTTTAAGAGCAGAGCATCCTGCTAATGGCATTTTCTGACGTACTCTTCATCTTATTAGTACTGAGAGGCAAAGCGTCTGTGTGTCTGGCTGCCTTACAAATTGCCTTTATATTACTATGGCTGAGACACGGTCTTGCGGGCTACAAGATCTGAGCTCCCAATGCCTCCAAGTAGATACCTGCTTACTCTTCACAGGGCAATGGAAAACTATATATTTTTTCTCTCTCTCTGTGTGTGTGTCTCTCTCTCTCTCTCTCTCTCAAAGCACCTTGATTGCTTTAAGAGATATAATAAACCTTTGTGGTGCTCTACTCAGACCCTGTATTAAAACTCTCCCCTTCATTATGAGTCTAGTCTGGCTCCCGTGTAGAACCCAGTGTACTCTGGGAAACGCAGTTTAAAGACCTCCCAGAGGATAACTGACTGTTAGTCGTTGGGGATCCAATGAGACCGTTAGGGAATTCTTTAAGGCATTAAATATAGAGGGCATATTTATCTAATTATAATTTTATGGTGCTTTAATCTAGTCTGGGTACCAGTCTGTTTAGCTATCATTCCACTCCTTGCCACTCTGTGTCGTATGCCAAAGAGACTGGCAAATGTCACGGGAAATTAAAATTAAACCATCTTACTGATCTGAGAACGAATGGTTTCCTCCATATTCCTGTTTTTGTTTGAGGCTGAAGACAGCAGCACCTCTTAAAAAGGAATACAAGTCTGAGACAGGCTATTTAAATCCTAGTTTTCCTTTGCCTACTAGACAACAGCTATATTCAAGCCCAGTAGAGTAAATAGAGAAGAAGAAGCCGATATGACCTAAATCTCTCCATACAAATAAAAGGCTCCATCTGCTCTCAGTCCGATGCACAAGCATTGGATGTCCATTCTGCAATACTCTGCGCTTCGACATGCCATGTATTTAAGGGCTGGCCAGGGTTAGTTAGTCATGCCTTAGCTGTATTAAACGTGGCCGGTTCTCATGCAATTGATGAGATAACCATAAAACATGACAATTACCAGCAAATCAATAAAACAAAGAAAGCTTGAAGAAGGGACTATACTATAGCCTGTGGGTTGGGATTTTATGTTGGTGGAGTACATTTCATTACAGCACAGAGTGTAGGCAGAGTTAAACAGTGTCTCGTGTGACAGAGCTGGTACAGAGCTGACAGGGATGTGGGATTTCAATGTGCTTTATTTTCCCTGCCTGTGGCATGTTCCTGTGTCCCCCACATGAGTTTGCAACTGGGGTAAACCTCCGTCTCTCTCCTCTCCCTCTCCTCTCCCTTCTCCAGAACAGAGCATAGCGGAACAGAATAGAACAGAGAAGAAAAGAACAGAAGACCAGAGCAGAAGAACAGAGCAGAAGAACCGTGCAGAAGAAAAGAGAAGAACAGAACAGAGCAGGGAAAAACAGAACAGAGCAGAACTTGAAGAACAGAATAGAGCAGAGTAGAACAGAGCAGAGCTGAACAGAGCAGAATAGAACAGAATAGAACAGAGCAGATTAGAATAGAACAGAGCAGAATAGAACAGAGCAGAGCTGAACAGAGCAGAATAGAACAGAATAGAACAGAGCAGAATAGAACAGAACAGAGCAGAGCAGAATAGAACAGAACAGAGCAGAACAGAGTAGAACAGAGCAGAACAGAGTAGAACAGAACAGAGCAGAACAGAGACCATAAGATAATCCTAATGAAAGTGCTGCTCACTGTGACTGAAAAAGCTGAGATGGCACTTACACATTCATACACACTTTCACTCATGCTCTGATGCATACTGTAGGCACAGGCACGCACGCGCACACACACACGCACACACACACACACACACACACACACACACACACTATACCATATTGGGTTAAATAGAATATGCCTCAGAGAGACTGAGAAAAAAGTAGTCTGCCGTGTTTTGGTCTACTTTCTGGGATATATTCTATTCCCTCACAGGAGCACCTCAGGGAAATTTTGTTCATGACAGAAATATGCCTCACGGGAGACGAAGACAAATTGGATTCTGCCACACAGACTGAACACTGAGTGAGAATAAACTGATATAATGTGATGAAAGACAGACATCTGTAAATTATATTACAGACATTATATCCACTTTGTGACGACCCAGGGGGCCTAGTGCCCTCCTCTCTACAGAAACATCTCCCCTTGTCAGGTCTTCCTTGATGTGTCAGTCATAAGCTCACAATGACCCACAACGGCTATTGTCGTTAGATCGCTCACACTGAACCGATTCTGAAATCTTTATGAAAGAATAGGGGGGCAATAGAACATATGGTGGTAACCTATGTCCACACTACCACATTACAAAACCTTATCATGAATGGACAATATTACCCATTCTAATCACAACTGCAAGATTCTGTGTCAATACACACTTTTCACCTCGGGAGGGACAGTGTTTGACCATTCACGCTTCAACATGCTCTATCAGACGTTCAGTTGGTTATCTATAGTAACTCCTTCTGGACTTATCCAGACTGATACAGCATGGTGTCACGCCCTGGCCATAGAGAGGCTTTAATTCTCTATTTTGGTTAGGCCAGGGTGTGACTAGGGTGGGCATTCTAGTTTCTTTATTTCTATGTTTCTATTTCTTTGTGTTTGACCGGGTGTGGTTCTCAATCAGAGGCAGCTGTCTATCGTTGTCTCTGATTGAGAACCATACTTAGGTAGCCCTTTTTTCCACCTGTCTTTGTGGAAAGTTAACTTTGTTTAGGGCACATAGCCTTTAGATTCATGGTTTGTTTTTGTAGTGTTTATTGTTTTGTTCGGRGTCATTTMGATTAAATAAAGAAAATGTACGCTGACCACGCTGCACCTTGGTCCTCTCCTTTCAACAGCCGTGACAGAACTTCCCACCACCAACAACGGACCAAGCAGCGTGGTAAGGAGAAGCAGCGTGTCCAGAATTCCTGGACTTGGGAGGAGATCCTGGACGGTAAGGGACCCTGGAGGCAGGCTGGGGAGTATCGCCGTCCACGGGAGGAACTGGAGACAGCAAGAGCAGAGCGGCAGCGTTACGAAGGGACTCAGCTAGCAAGAAAGCCCGAGAGGCAGCTCCCCAATTTTTGGGGGGAAGGGGTACACGGGGAGTGTGGTTGAGTCAGGTTGGAGACCTGAGCCAACTCCCCGTGCTCACCATGGCGAGCGTCGTACTGGTCAGGCACCGTGTTATGCGGTGGAGCGCACGGTGTCTCCAGTGCGCGTGCACAGCCCGGTGCGCTACCTTCCAGCTCCCCGAAGCAGCCGGGCTAGAGTGGGCATCCAGCCAGGTCGGAGGATGCCGGCTCAGCGCATCTGGCCGCCAGTACGTCTCTACGGCCCGGGATATCCTGCGCCAGCTCTGCGCACTGTGTCTCCGGTGCATCTGCACAGCCCAGTGCGTCCTGTGCCTGCGCCCCGCATCTGCAGGGTGAAAGTAACCATCCAACCAGCACGGGTTGTGCAGGCTCCTAGCTCGAGACCTCCAGTGCGCCTCCACAGCCCAGTGTATCCGGTGCCTCTGCCTAGGACAGGGCCTCCTGTATGTCTCTCCAGCCTGGTGAGTTCTGTTCCTGCGCCTAGAACTAATCCTCCCGTATGTCTCCCCAGCCTGGTGAGCCCTGTGGCAGCTCAACGTACCATACTGCCCATACGTCTCCTCACTCCAGTGATGATCCATGGCACGAAGCCTCCAGTGATGATCCATGGCAAGAAGCCTCCAGTGATGATCCATGGCACGAAGCCTCCAGTGATGATCCATGGCCGAAGCTCCAGTGATGATGCCATGGCAAGAAGCCTCAAGTGATGATCCATGGCACGAAGCCTCCAGTGATGATCCATGGCAAGATTCTGTGTCAGTCAATACCAACTTTTCACCTCGGGAGGGACAGTGTTTGACCATTCCACGTTCAACATGCTCTATCAGACGTTCAGTTGGTTATCTATAAGTAACTCCTTCTGGACTTATCCAGACTGATACAGCACGGTGTCACGCCCTGTCCATAGAGAGGCTTTTATTCTCTATTTTGGTTAGGCCAGGGTGTGACTAGGGTGGGCATTCTAGTTTCTTTATTTCTATGTTTTCTATTTCTTTGTGTTTGGCCGGGTGTGGTTCTCAATCAGAGGCAGCTGTCTATCGTTGTCTCTGATTGAGAACCATACTTAGGTAGCCCTGTCTATCGTTGTCTCTGATTGAGAACCATACTTAGGCAGCCCTTTTTTCCACCTGTCTTTGTGGGAAGTTGACTTTGTTTAGGGCACAATAGCCTTTGAGCTTCACGGTTTGTTTTTGTAGTGTTTATTGTTTTGTTCGGTGTCATTTTGATTAAATAAAGGAAATGTACGCTCACTACGCTGCACCTTGGTCCTCTCCTTTCAACAGCCGTGACACACGGCAGATCCAGGCTGACCTCTTTTATGGCAGGAGGCCCAAGCGTAGCTCTATAAAGGACACATTGTCTACTTTATCCAGCAGTGATACACTGCTGGATCTGGTTGTTCTAGCAACAGCGATACACATATCTATCTTGTTGTTGTGTAACCTCAGCAAGCGCCGCAGTTTTTGTCTTTATCTCAGCGTCATGTCTTGTTATGGCTGCTGTTTCTCTCCTCTGGAAAGAACAATCTTGTACAGTGTATTAACTGTAACTMGCCCATGGTGACAAGCAGCATGTGTTCAACAGTCAAAACACACTACAGTCCATGACATCACAAAGATGACAGACACATTCAGAATCAATAAAATGACAGAAAGTGGAATCTCCTTGCTAATGATCCAAGGAGTCCTTAGTCAGTTAAGTGTCACAGGGTATATTTTCAATCACACGGCTTTTGTGTTATTTCTGGAGGAGGAGTCGAGAGGTCCCAAAGCTCTGAACGAGACAGAAACGTACAAATTACCAAAGAGACAGTTCCACAGGCAGACAGACAGGGACGAGGACAGAGATGGAGGGAGAGAGAAAGTATGAGAGAAACTGTGAGATAGAGGGAGATGAGTGCAGAACTCATAATTAGAGTGTAATTAGTCACTTTGATGCATTAGAAATCCGTAGAAACTGAACCCAGACCTGACCTTAGCTGATGACTTAAGTACTTTGTCTCATTTCAGAAGGGTAATTGGAGACTGGAAACGCAGCTTCACACGGTTTAATAATCAGACTGGGAACAAGTAACCTGACCGTTGGTGTGAATATTTGACATAACTTCTCATCCAGAACATACCTCATCATCACCATGAGATAAATGTTGCCAGAAAACAGAAATATAAAATAGTCAAACTCAAAGATGTGGTTTGACATGAATTCATTCTAAAACCTGTGATATGAATATATCTAATAATATCTAAGAACAAGACAACTGTGATAAAAAAAAGAATGAATCAAACTAAAGTAAACTCTTTGGATAGAGGAGTGCATGGATCAATGTCCTGGAGGAAGCGAGGAGCACAGCCTTTGTCTTCAGTAATATAATCTATCCCTCACACAGACAGCTCAGATTAGCTAGCGGAGGATGAGCACAAATTCAATTTTTCAATTGAGGCTATTGGGTGGGGCCTTGCAGCTATGTTCAGTGGCCCAGATCCACAAGGCAGGGGCTGAGACTGCTGACATCACAGGAAACTCACTTCTGCATTCTAAATGGTACACTATTCCCTTTGTAGTGCACTACTTTCGACCAGGGACCAGAAGTAGTGCATTATGTAATAGGGTTCCATTTGGGATGGAGGGTAATAGACTTTCACATTGGAGAGTATGCCACTCTCAAAGTACTATTGTAGGTCTATTCATTGTCACATTTCACTTCTCTGGGTATTACTTCTGCACCCCATGTGCTATTTCAGTGCAGTTATAATAACTTGTTATAATAACTGTCTTTGTGAATGGGGATTGCCTCATACAAAACCATGGGGCGATAAAGACAAAGGTATTGGAAGGTATATGAATATTAAAAATTGCATGAGGATTCTTTATCTGAAATAATACATTAGCATATGTTCAAAGTGGGAGAGAAAGAGAGAGAGAAAGCGACACAGAGACATAGAGAGAGAGAGAGCGAGAGAGAGAGAGAGACAAGAAGACAGAGAGAGAGACATAGGGAGACAGAGAGATAGAGAGAGACAGAGACAAGGAGACAGAGACAGACAGAGAGAGAGACAAGGAGACAGAGAGAGAGAGAGACAGAGAGAGAGTCCCCTCCTGTACTCCCTGTTCACCCACGACTGTGTGGCCAGGCACGACTTCAACACCATCATTAAGTTTGCAGACGACACAACAATGGTAGGCCTGATCACCGACAACGACGAGACAGCCTATAGGGAGGTCAGAGACCTGGCCGTGTGGTGCCAGAATAACAATCTCTCCCTCAACGTGATCAAGACTAAGGAGATTATTGTGGACTACAGGAAAGGGAGGACTGAGCACGACCCCATTCTCATCGACGGGGCTGTAATGGAGCAGGTTGAGAGCTTCAAGTTCCTTGGTGTCCACATCAACAACAAACTAGAATGGTCCAAAAACACCAAGACAGTTGTGAAGAGGGCACGACAAAGCCTATTCCCCCTCAGGAAACTAAAAGATTTGGCATGGGTCCTCAGATCCTCAAAAGGTTCTACAGCTTCTGTCATCAAGGCAAAGGGTGGCTACTTTGAAGAATCTCAAATCTAAAATATATTTAGATTTGTTTAATAATTTTTTGGTGACTACATGATTCCATATGTGTTATTTCATAGTTTTGATGTCTTCACTATTATTCTACAATGTAGAAAATAGTAAAAATAACAAAAATCCCTTGAATGAGTAGGTGTGTCCAATCTTTTGACTGGTACTGTATGTAAACATTAAGTTGTACTTAAATCAAATCAAAGTTTATTGGTCACATACACATATTTAGCAGATGTTATTACGGGTGTAGCGAAATGCTTGTAAATAAGGCGAGAACCGGGTGCATTTGAATGAATTCAAAGTTTGTGAACTGGTTGCTGGAACCGAGTCCCCTTTCCCACCGTGTGCAATATCCCTAATAAATTCCCCATTTGCATTCTAGTTGTGCTCCCTGTGCGTGTTTGGTTATTGAACTTGGCGATGTGGAAACTCCACACTCTTGAGCCTGCTACATATGATGGAGAATGCGGGCAAAGCAAACCCAGCTCAATAACAAAAAGACACGGAGCACAATGGAAGCATTGGTGAAACAGCTGGTGGAGGTGAACATAGCACAGCAGGCTATGCATCAGGAGCTGCTGGAGGAACAGTGTCAGCAGACTGCTCTCCTGCGAGCTGAACTCAACCAGCTGACAGCCGCCCAGGCCGGCGTGGCTGCAGGCGCAGCAGTTTCTCGTCCCAAACCCAGTATGTTTATACTGAAACTGACAGAGGCTGACGACATCGAGGCTTACCTCCAAGCCTTCGAGAGGACGGCGGCTAGGGGGAAATGGCCCCATGACCAATTAGCCAGCCTGATAACACCCTTCCTGCCAGGCATAGAAGACCTATCAGGATCTGACGGCTGACCAGGCGACGCATTACGAGGGTCTGAAAAAGGAAATCCTGCGCCGGTATGGTTACACCCTGATTAGCAGGGCGCAAAGATGCTGGTGGCATTGTCATGCTGCAGGGTCATGTCAGGATGAGCCTGCAGGAAGGGTACCACATGAGGGAGGAGGATGTCTTCCCTGTAACGCACAGTGTTGAGATTGCCTGCAATGACAACAAGCTCAGTCAGATGATGCTGTGACACACCGCCCCAGACCATGACGGACCCTCCACCTCCAAATCGATCCCGCTCCAGAGAACAGGCCTCGGTGTAACGCTCATTCCTTCGACCATCACCCCTGGTGAGACAACCGCGACTCGTCAGTGAAGAGCACTTTTTGCCAGTCCTGTCTGTTCTAGCAACGGTGGGTTTGTGCCCATAGGCGATGTTGTTGCCGGTGATGTTTGGTAAGAACCTGCCTTACAACAGGCCTACAAGTCCTCAGTCCAGCCTCTCTCAGKCTATTGCGGACAGTCTGAGCACTGATGGAGGGATTGTGCGTTCCTGGTGTAACTCGGGCAGTTGTTGTTGCCATCCTGTACCTGTCCTGGGTGTAATGTTCGAATGTACCGATCCTGTGCAGGTGTTGTTACACATGGTCTACCACTGCAAGGACGATCAGCTGTCCGTCCTGTCTCCCTGTAGCGCTGTCTTAGGCGTCTCACAGTACGGACATTGCAATTTATTGCCCTGGCCACATCTGCAGTCCTCATGCCTCCTTGCAGCATGCCTAAGGCACGTTTACACAGATGAGCAGGGACCCTGGGCATCTTTCTTTTGGGGTTTTTCAGAGTTAGTAGAAAGGCCTCTTTAGTGTCCTAAGTTTTCATAACTGTGACCTATTTGCTGTTAGTGTCTTAACGACCGTTTCACAGGTGCATGTTCATTAATTGTTTATGGTTCATTGAACAAGCATGGGAAACAATGTTTCTTTTTTTGATGAGTATATTATCTCTCACACATAAATGAACACTCATGCACGCACGCACATACAGTACACGGTCAGTGGGCTGCTTCTAGAGTACCCCACACACTCAAGTATTCTCTTCAATCTATCTACACTACAGGTCAAAAGATTTGGAACACCTACTCATTCAAGGGTTTTTCTTTATTTCTACCATTTTATACATTGTAAAATAATAGTGAAAACATCAAAACTATGAAATAACACATATGGAATCATGTAGTAACCAAACAAGTGTGAAACAAATCAAAATGTATTCTACATTTGAGATTCGTCAAATAGCCACCCTTTGCCTTGATGACAGCTTTGCACACTCTTGGCATTCTCTTAACAAGCTTCTCCTGGAATGCTTTACTACAGTCTTGAAGGAGTTCCCACATATGCTGAGCACATGTTGACTGCTTTTCCTACACTCTGCGGTCCAACTCATCCCAAACCATCTCAATTTGGTTGAGGTTGGGGGATTATGGAGGCCAGGTCATCTGATGCAGCACTCCATCACTCTAATTATTGCTAAAATAGCTCATACACAGCCTGGATGTGTGTTGGGTCATTGTCCTGTTGAAAAACAAATGATAGTCCCACTGATAGTCTTCATACTTGAGTAAAAGTAAAAGACACCTTAATAGAAAATGACTCAAGTAAAAGTGAGTCACCCAGTAAAATACTACTTGAGAAAAAGTCTAAAAGTATTTGGTTTTAAATATACTTAAGTATCAAAAGTATCTCCTGGTCGAGGATCCAAGGCCTCAGATCAGCCTGGCAAATGGCTGACGATAGCCAGACCCCCCTCTCTCCCATAGAAGAAGAGAAGGGGGGCTGGGCCAGTTTAATGAAACCTCGCACCAATCGTACACTATATGCAGCCCTCTTCTACTCTTCAGAACCCTCTTCTGCTCTTCAGTATCAACCAAAGGAATGCCTTTGTCCCRGCCCAAAAACTCTAACATCCAAAAAGTGGATCATGGAACAATAATTCTAACATAAAGAATTTGGGAAATGGTCAGTGGGGATCTAAAGAATAATAATGTCATATTACTTTTCATTTTGTGATGTTATTAAAACTGTATGAACCAAATACTGTAACTTAGGAAGGAAACTCCCTTCGGCTGTTAACTTCTCTAGGGTAGGGGGCAGCATTCGGAATTTTGGATGAAAAGCATGCCCAAATTAAACTGCCAGCTACTCATCCCCAGAAGATAATATATGCATATTATTAGTAGATTTGGATAGAAAACACTCTGAAGTTTCTAAAACCGTTTGAATCATGCCTGTGAGTATAACAGAACTTATGTAGCAGGTGAAACCCCGAGGACAAACCTCGGGGTTTCTTGGGAATCCAGATTTCTAAGGGACTTGCTTGCAGTTCCTACCGCTTCCACTGGATGTCACCAATCTTTAGAAATTGGTTGAGGTTATTCCTTTGAGTAATGAAGAAGTACGGCCATCTTGAAAAAGTGTCACTTCATGTGTACTGTTTGATAGAGGCGCAAGACCAGAAAGCATGCTTGAGATTGTTTTCTTCCTGTATTGAACACAGATCATCCCGTCTTCAATTTTATCGATTATTTACTTTAAAAAATACCTAAAGTTGTATTACAAAAGTAGTTTGAAATGTTTTGGCAAAGTTTACAGGTAACTTTTGAGATATTTTGTCGTCACGTTGCGCAAGTTGGAACCGGTGTTTTTCTGGATCAAACGCTGGACATTTTGGATATATATTGACGGAATTAATCGAACAAAAGGACCATTTGTGATGTTTATGGGACATATTGGAGTGCCAACAACAGAAGCTCGTCAAAGGTAAGGCATGAATTATATTTTTATTTCTGCGTTTTGTGTCGTGCCTGCAGGGTTGAAATGTTTTCTCTCTTTTGTTTACCATGGTTGCTATGCTCAGATAATAGCATCGTATGCTTTCGCCGAAAAGCCTATTTGAATTCTGACATGTTGGCTAGATTCACAACTCGTGTAGCTTTAATTTGGTATATTTCATGTTATGATTTAATGAAAGTTTGATTTTTATAGTAATTAATTAGAATTTGGCGTGCTGCATTTTCTCTGGCTTTTGGCCAAGTGAGACAGTAGCGTCCCGCCTAAACTCAGATTTTTGGATATAAATATGAACTTTACCGAACAAAACATACATGTATTGTGTAACATGAAGTCCTATGAGTGTCATCTGATGAAGATCATCAAAGGTTAGTGATTAATTTTAACTATATTTCTGCTTTTTGTTACTTCTCTCTTTGGCTGGAAAAATGGCTGTGTATTTCTGTGGCTATGTACTGACCTAACATAATCGCAAGGTGTGCTTTCGCCGTAAATCCGTTTTGAAATCAGACACTTTGGTTGGATTAACGAGAGGTTTATCTTTAAAATTGTGTATAATGCTTGTATGTTTGAGGAATTTTAATTATGAGATTTCTGTTGTTTTGAATTTGGCGCCCTGCAATTTCACTGGCTGTTGGTTAGGTGGGACGCTACCGTCCCACATACCCTAGAGAAGTTAAGTTTCCATCCAATATGATGTTGATTCAGTATGAAAAACGATGAAACTACATTGTTAAGATAGGAATGTGATTTTAGTTCTCTAACGAGAGCATTGTTTTCATGTCCATTGCACATTAACTAAACCACGCCCCGAATGAGGTCAGAAGAGCGTGTCAGTGTGATGTAACCGCCCTTAAAAGGACTTGCCAAGAATGAACATACCAGACCAGCAGATGTGAAGCGTGACCTAAACTTTACAAATGGTTGAAACTCCCAGACCAGAAAGCGTGCAGCTGTGGCTACACGTTGAAATGGTTGTAAACTCTGAAACTCATAATGAGGTGAAGAAGATAAACACACTAGACCAGAACATTTGACAGTCTGCAGCTGTGCATGTAGAGAGATCTAGAACTTTGACTAGCTACCTGAAAAAGAGGCAAGAAGCTCACCTCAAACAATCACGGGTGCATCTAAGTAGCTGCGCTGAAGAAACACTCCACTCCAAGCCAGGGCAACCAGAGCCTTACACCCATCGAGCCCTTCCCATAGAAGGATTGTTTGGTTTCAACAGAGAGACGATGAACAAAGACATCTACACGTAAATACTTTACATTTCTTACCCAAACGGGCGGTAGTTCGTGAGCAAAGTTTTATTATTACTTTGAGGGTAGTTTCTAAATGTACGATAAGTTCGACTCTCTTTGTCTCTCCCTCTCTTTATCTACTCCTCCCTCTCCATATGTGTAACAAGCCGTCATATCTTGTCAGTCCACTAGAGACTTTTGTCTCCTGTGTGTATGTGTATCCTGTGTTATTATTTAGTTAATAAATAAATAATTTGTGTAGTACTGAATAATCAGAAAAGGCTGGGGTTCTTGCGGATTCATGAAGTCTGCGACATTCAGAATGAGAATGAAATGACGTAATGATTAATACGTGACTTTTATCGATATATAATATATATGTATGTATATCTTTTAGAGTTGAATTCGGGAGATGGTAACTCTATAAACAACTTCTCCAATTGTGCCCCAAATTCCTAATGAGTTAATTGTGTTTAGTGAGTCTGCCAGGCAGTAGGGATGACCAGGCATGTTCTGTTGATAAGTGCGTGAATTAGACCATTTTACTGTCCTGCTAAGCATTCAAAATGTAACAAGTACTTTTGGGTGTCAGGGGAAATGTATGTAGTAAAAAGTACATTATGTTCAAAAATATAAATAGTAAAGTACACCCAAAAACTACTTAAGTAGTACTTTAAATTATTTTTACTTGAGTACTTTAAACCACATGGCCTAGCCATTGTAACCCACAGCTCTACTTTACTTCCTTACTACAGGGAGAAAGATTCCATTCAAGTGTCTCGGTGCCCATTTACCTCCACATTGTTTCCTCTACCCAATTCCTCACTATATTTCCTCTGTTTAAATTGACATCGCCAAGAGCTGTTTGTTTGTAGGAAGTCTAATCTCTCCACAATGCCTCCCACATGTGGAATAAATGTGTGGGTTTATTTTCCCTCACTGTCTCATTACATGTGGGTGACTTTGATGAGATGAAGAGAAAGAACCTGAGTAACTGGAGATTGGGTGAAGGGAAGCGTCCAGGTTGGTCGCTGCATGAGCTGACAAATCACAAAGACAACTTTCTCCATGAGGAACATAACCCCTGCATCATTGGTCATGTATTAGTCATATTGCCCAGTCAATATTTATACTTTCATGCACAGATTAACCATGAAATAAAAAAGAARATTCACTGCTTCAGTGACCCATTTCCAAAGACAGCTAAGCATTGGTGTCAAAGGGCAAAGTAGCAGGAAATCATAGAGTTGGACCCAGTCCCAACAGCTCAGTATAAACTAGTAAAGTGGTTATTTTATCCTGGGGAGGCTGAAACGGCGGTCAGAACACAAATGGAAATAGCTAACCTTTTCTCGCTAATGCATTTCACGCATGCACACACCACACTACATAATCTCCCAGTGATTTTTGGGCTGTTTCCTGACTGCTGTCGGACCGCTGGGGGCCAGGGGAGGTCACGGAGGGGCGTATCGATCTCCGCCCGGCTCATATTACACCTGCTCAGCAAATCCCATTGGTGGCGACCCCTAACCCTATCATATTACACCTGCTCAGCTCTTCCCAGTGGTGGCGAACCCGGCGGTGGTGTGAGGAATACAGTGTCCTCTTTCCCTGTGCTTAACTTTAAAGCAGAAAAGGCAAGCTTTAAAAATGTTAAAGACATGCCATATATTAGTGTTTCTTGGGATGGATACATGTGAGTGCTGTGGCAAAGGAGTCCCTTTAAAGGGGCAATTTACCACTCAACCAACCACTGGACAGAAGACAAGAGAGGACAAAACCCTACACTCAGGTATGGACACTGCATGCCGTTGGGGCTCCGGATCAACCTATGACACGGGGAAGGGACCTCCATTTGGTCCGGAAGGACGTCAACACTCAGGTGTGAAGTCCAACCCCTGGCCTGTGCCTTATTGCTACAGCATGTCTGTCAATGGCTATAAGAGGCTATGATGAACATTAGGTAACATAAGGGTAGATGGATTATGGAAGCCTCTTGTTTGCCCTGGTAGTGTCTCCGGCGGACAGCTTATAGCAAGTTTTATAATGCATTATAAGTGTACTGTATCATTAGGCATTATAAATGCAGGCATTTTGTGTGTGCCTTATTTTCCCTTTCCACAGTATGGCACACYGTCTCCTCTCCTGACCTGAGTGCTCTCAGTCAGAACAGTTTACACAGCTCGCTCCTGAAAGTCTGTGTCCTCTGTAAAAGCAGCTACTGCGTGACTAGGAATAATTCAGTTTTTTTTTTTTTTTACAGAGGCATAACGACCATGTCTTTAAATGCATCAAGTTTTATTGGGGTATTTTCTGTCTGAAAGGTTAACGGACCACGGAGACAATGCTGCAGAAATGTAGTACAATAAAAAACACTGCCAACATTAAGACTTGAACATTACCAGTGTCAATACCTTAAATGGGTAAATAGTTTGGTTCTAAAGCAAAGCAATGCAGTTTAAACTTCAAACAGAACAGATTCATGATTGACGCAGATACCAGTGTTAAACGCTACATGTAAAGTGTTGAGCTTATGTTTCGTGAGCTGAAATAAAATATCCCAGAAATGTTCCATACACACAAATAGCTTATTTCGCTCAAATTTGTTAGTGAGCATTTCTCCTTTGCCAAGATAATCTATCCACCTTACATATTCGGCATATCAAGAAACTGATTAAACAGCATGATCATTACACAGGTGCACCTTGTGCTGGGGACAATAAAAGGCCACTAAAATATGTAGTTTTGTCACACAACACTWTGCCACAGTAGTCTCAAGTTGAGGGAGCGTGCAATTGGCATGCTGACTTCAGGAATGTCCACCAGAGCTGTTGCCAGAAAATTGAGTGTTCACTTCTCCACCATAAACTGTGTGCAATGTCGTTTTAGAGAATTTGTCAGTACATCCAACCGGATTCACAATCATAGACCACGTGTAACCACGCCAGCCCAGGACCTCCACATCCATCTTCTTCACCTGCGGGATTGTCTGAGACCAGCCACCTGGACAGCTGATGAAACTGTGGGTTTGTCTGAGACCAGCCACCTGGACAGCTGATGAAACTGTGGGTTTGTCTGAGACCAGCCACCTGGACAGCTGATGAAACTGTGGGTTTGTCTGAGACCAGCCACCTGGACAGCTGATGAAACTGTGGGTTTGCAAACAAAGAATTTCTGCACAAACTGTCAGAAAGCATCACATGGAATCTGATCTGCGTGGTTGTCATCCTCACCAGGGTCTGACCTGACTGCAGTTCGGCATCGTAACCGACTTCAGTGGGCAAATGCTCACCTTCGATGGTCACTGGCACGCTGGAGAAGTGTGCTCTTCATGGATAAATCCCGGTTTCAACTGTACCGGGGAGATGGCAGACAGCGTGCATGGCGTCGTGTGGGCAAGCGGTTTGCTGATGTCAACATTGTGAACAGAGTGCCCCACGGTGGCGGTGGGGTTATGGTATGGGCAGGCATAAGCTACGGACAACAAAGACAATTGCATTTTATCGATGGCAATTTGAATGCACAGCGATACTGTGATGAGATCCTGAGGCCCATTGTCACACCATTCATCCGCCTCCATCACCTCGTGTTTCAGCATAATGAATGGCCCCATGTCTCAAGGATCTGTTCACAATTCCTGGAAGCTGAAAATGTTCTTTCATGGCCTGCATTTATCACCAGACATGTCACACATTGAGCATGTTTGGGTTGTTCTGGATAAACGTGTACGACAGCGTGTTCCAGTTCCCGCCACTATCCAGCAACTTCACACAGGCATTGAAGAGGAGTGGGACAGCATTCTACAGGCCACAGTCAACAGCCTGATCAACTCCATGCGAAGGAGATGTCACACTCCATGAGGAAAATGGTGGTCACACCAGATACGGACTGGTTTTCTGATTCACGCCCCTACTTTTTTAAAAGTACGGTATCTGTGACCAACAGATTCATATCTGTATTCCCAGTCATGTGAAATCCATAGATTAGAGCCTAATTAATGTATTTCAATTCACTGATTTCCTTAAACTGTAACTTAGTAAAATCTTTTAAATGATTGCATGTTGTATTTATATATTTGTTCAGTGTACCATCACATCTGTACTAGAAAAGAGGAGGGAATCGTTGTTCTGCTCCTGCTGTGAAAAAATGGCTACATCTGCCATTCCTTTTTCTGGGTTAGTGTGTGTGGGTTATCATCAAAGACAATTCTCCTGTTTCTCATGTGAAATGAGTGTACATGTCATGTTGAAAGCAGATAATGATGTAACAACACACTGTGCACTGCAGACAGCCTGTGGTTGGTTATTAGTGCTGGGTTTGGATGTGGTTGATGAGGATGATGGCTACCTACAGATTTGACTAATGACTCATACTACCACAATCGTCATTGTACTGTTTTTAGAAACGAGAGAGTGGGTGAGTGAGTGAGGGAGATGGGTTTGTACGGGTGTGGGCACAATGAAAAACACTTTCCGACAGGCTGACTGATGTTATCTGAGAAGTGTATTCTATTGCGCCAGATGTTATTCATTTCCTTGGGGACCGTCCAAAAAAGTGGCATCGCAGCGCCCCCTTGCTGTGGAAGGTTCCGTTGGGAAACAGATACCGCATCATTTCAATTTTTCCAAACTTTGCGTCATCTTTAGTGCAGCCAGATTCCGTCAACAGAACAGCAAGTTACCAAACCACAGAATAAGATGAAAATGTGTTTTTCAGCAGAATGGGATAGCTAGCGAGTAATATTTTATATAAATGTCAATACACATGGCCTGTTAAGCCAATTATACAGGACTGTTGCTTTCCATTTTTGTTTATTTTGATGGTACTGATGTTTGTAATGATAATGGCTCTCCTCCGTCTTGTCTTGCGTTGTGAAACCCTCCCTATGCTCTCAATCCAGTAGCGGAAGGAGATTGCATGAAGATGACGTATGGTGTAACAAAAACCTTTGCGATGTAAACGGGGCATGACTGATCAGAGCCCATGAGCTCCTATTTTAACACAATGTGGAGAGTTGTCCTGGTTTGTTCGCGTAAGACCTTCACTTCTCATTATCGAAACACTCACTGGAGTGGTGACAATCAATAAACAACAACATAATGGTATTCATTGAGTACATGAGCACCTCTTTAATGCTAAGAGCCTGGATTTGAATCACAAGTGAAAATGGAAACTACACCGAGTGTACAAAACATTAAGGACATCTGCTCTTTCCATGACACTGACCAGGTGAAAGCTATGATCCCTTATTGATGTCACTTGTTAAATCCACTTCAATCAGTCAGTGTAGATGAACGGGAGGAGACAGGTTAAAGAAGGATTTTTAAGCCTTGAGACATGGATTGTGTATGTATGCCATTCAGAGTGTAAATGGGCAAGACAAAACATTTAAGTGCCTTTGGGGTATGGTAGTAGGTGCCAGGTGCACCGGTTTGTGTCCAGAACTGCAACACTGCTGAGTTTTTCACACTCAACAATTTCCTGTCTATCAAGAATGGTCCACCACCCAAAGGACGTCCAGCCAACTTTACACAACTGTGGGAAGCATTGGAGTCAACATGGGCCAGCATCCCTGTGGAACACTTGACACCTTGTAGAGTTCATTCCCCAATGAAGTGAGGCTGTTCGGAGGGTAAAAGGGGGGGGGGGGGATTAGGAACTCAATATTAGGAAGGTGTGCTTAATGTTTTGTGAACATTGTATTTATCAGGGGAATCAGAATAAACATAATAAATACAATCTCTCCACTCTGCTTTGTTATGCTCCATTAGTGCTGATTCATACTATGGAAATAAACTAAATACTACATTTAGTTCATATCAGGGCTTTGCAAGGATCCAAAGAGTCATATTTTGAATAAGGAGGATTACAGTTAGTGGGTTGATACATCTTCGAGAGACATCTTCCCGACTCTGGTCTCTTTAAGGACACTCTCTGTGTGCGAGTACCTAATCTACCGACCATGACCGTCTGATTACCCACCGTCAGCGGTCCAGAGGAACCTTCATTCAGCCACTCTACACATGGCAGGTAGGAAGACGCGCTGCCAGGGTCAGTCAGTCATTGTGTGGACAGATAGTCAGCCAGCCAGCCAGTCAATAAATCAGTCAGAAAGCGTGGAAAGAGATTAGTACAACACTTAATAGATAAATAGATACCACCTCCTTCAGATGGTCGTGGACAAAGGGGCCACAAAAGGTTGGGGGAATCAGCTCTTTTGGTCAATAAAAACCTTGTCCCTAAGGTTGCAGTGTTGTAAAGAAGTTAAGGTCTACGTGCAGAGGAAGAAAGGGTGTGTGGGTGTATAGCTCTGGGTGTACACCGCTAGTTAAGGAGGCAGTAGCAATGAGAGGAATCTTTCATGGGGAAAGGAAGAAGCTTCGACCCAATGATGGTAAAATGGGTGTCTCAGGCTCAAGCAAGATGGCCGTAGTCCAACTGCTCCATCTGCCTGCCTCAGCACAGCAGTCTCCCCCTCGTTAGAAGAGAGCGTGGGGCGGAACAGCAGTCTCCCCCTCGTTAGAAGAGAGCGTGGGGCGTAACAGCAGTCTCCCCCTCGTTAGAAGAGAGCGTGGGGCGGAACAGCAGTCTACAGCCTCTCTGCCAGCCAGACCAACTCTCACAGCAAGGCAGAGGTTGCTCATACCTGCAGGCCAGTGTGACCATGTCAGTGTGTTGATGCTCCGGCCCAAGCCCAGAGACCCGGGAGAAGGTGTGTGTGAGTGATTGAAGAAGTCGGCTGAAGAAGTGTGAGGGGAGGGGAGTTTGTCCAGGCTGCTGACATTCTGACTGCCCTGTCTCTCAGGACACTGACTATCTGACAGCCTGGATTAACATTCTGCTATGGTCATCACATTCTATAGCACAGAGCTAGTGGACACTAAACAGAGCTAGTGGACACTAACCAGAGCTAGTGGACACTAACCAGAGCTAGTGGACACTAGAACAGAGCTAGTGGACACTAACCAGAGCTAGTGGACATAAACGAGCTAGTGGACACTTAAACCAGAGCTAGTGGACACTAAACAGAGCTAGTGGACACTAACCAGAGCTGAGTGGACACTAACCAGAGCTAGTGGACACTAAACAGAGCTTAGTGGACACTAACCAGTACTGTGTGAGACCTGAGGACTAGTGTACCATGATGAGTAATTAGCTTAAAATGTCACATTGTTGTAAATACAGTATTAACATTGTAGTTGAATCAACATTGATGGCAACAATCCCAACCCATGAATATGACAGGGACACAGACTATAGAATAAAATACTGGTTCATTTTCCTTATTATATCCTCTTTAATACATCTTAAAAAAACGATATACAATCTGAAAGCAAAGGAGGATTTGAACTGAGGGACAGACCCTCCTGAGCCTCACAGGGAACTAGGTAAAACAGTAAAACAAGGAGTGTGGGGCTAGGAACCAGAGCATGGTAACAAGTCAAATCTGAACCCGTTCATTTGAAAGCACACGCACACGCACACACTAGAATACACCACCTCCTGATCACATACACTTTGCCTCATGGAAACGTAAATACAATGTTTAATACAGTGATGA
The DNA here is from genome assembly GCF_002910315.2 of Salvelinus sp. IW2-2015. Taxonomy (NCBI): domain Eukaryota; kingdom Metazoa; phylum Chordata; class Actinopteri; order Salmoniformes; family Salmonidae; genus Salvelinus; species Salvelinus sp. IW2-2015. Next base: position 35,673,573 of record NC_036875.1, on the reverse strand, counting down.
CACTGAATGTTATGTTCCAATGTGCATACAGGCACAAAGCCAGCCCAGGCAAAGCATCAAACACACACACACACACACACACACACACACACACACACACACACACACACACACACACACACACACACACACACACACACACACACACACACACACACACACACACACACACACACACACACACACACACACCTCTCAAACACACACACTGCAGACAGACACACAAGGACATAGAAGAGAGCGAGACCACAGGCCCTCCCTTAGACAACTAATCAGAGGACTCATACACAACCTAGGAGAGGGAGAGCGCCCTGGTATTCCCCTACCTTCATGGGGGCAGAGGTGGGTGGGGCCTAAGAGGTGTGGAGGGAAAAGCAGCAGGATAGAGGGATGAAAAGGGTCAAGGGTCAAGTGTGGTTGTACAACTTTTCCTAGAAGCTTCATCTAGACCATGGGTGTCAAACTCTGGCCCGCGGGCCAAATTTGGCCCGCGAGACAATACCAAATTACTACTAGAGCTGGCCCGCCGGTATTATACAGCGCATTCACCGCTAATACTACGAATCCCATAATGCTCTGCTGTTGTTTTCGCGCGCCAATCAGGACAGGACCCAGAAACGCCCTCTCCTCAGTGACAGTAGTCATAGCAACATAGACGCTACAACTGTCAGCGCGCTATCCCTTCCCAAAAATGGCGAAAAGAAAGGCAGAAAACAGGAGCTTTCTGGACAAGTGGGAGGCAGAATATCTGTTTACATATGTAAAAGACAAACCTGTTTGTCTTGTTTGTGGAGTCAACGTGGCTGTAAGTAAGGAGTACAACATTAGACGACACACATATTCAATGTTAAAGCAAAACTTGTTTGGGTCCATATTAAAAGGTTCATTTGTTCAATGTTGGCCCGCGACTTTGTTCAGGTTTTACATTTTGGCCCACTGGGTATTTGAGTTTGACACCCCTGATCTAGACAGTGTTACAGTGCGTCTCGGGCACCGGTACATAGTGTTTCCCCTCTGGATGAGTGAACAGAACAGACAGGAAGTGGGCGTGTCTGAGGTGAGTCTAAAATGGTTCCCTATTCCCCATGTCCCTTGTATTCAACTCTGGACCTTCAAACCAGCTCCACTGCCCTTTCTCCATTCTAGACCTGGGACACCAGGTAGATAAAATTAATGATCAGGTAGAGCAGAAAACCAGCAGGCTTCGGCCCACGTAGGGTCAGAGTTGAATAACCCTGCCCTATATAATGCACTCACTACTTTAGACCAGGGCCTATAGGGTTGGGATTATTGGGATTATTAGGGTGCCTTTTCAGACATATCCAGAGCGAAATGGACAATATGGGGACTGACTGGAATGGGGACTGACTGGGTCAAATGGGGAATGACTAGAATGGGGACTGGGTTGGTGGCACTTGTCATTCACATGCTGTCTGGTGAGTTGGGGGTGGGCAGGAACGAGTGACATAACAGATATGTCGTTTTTCCAGCTGTGTGTTTGCATGCACAGCCAAGTGCTTTGTGTTGTGAGTAGCTAGTTGAGTATGTTTGTTTCTCAATGTGCGTGAAGGGATTCTGTGTGTGCGTGTGCGCTCGCGTGCATTTTCTTTGCAACACAAACATGGCAGGCACTAGAACTGAGAAAAACGAAACAGATCATCTTTCTCTTTGATTCGCCGATTCTTAAATAACAGATAACTGGATTGTTTAAATCCCGGGTCCTCACTGCCTCCGGCGCCCACTCTGATTGGCTCAGACACAACGAGAAGCCCAGTCATTGGACGATCCCTGTTGTGACAGATGATTACTCTGGTCCACTCAGGACAATAAACAAGTCCCTCCTCAAACTTAAAAAAAACGTGTTTAATCTTTTCTTCTTCCAGCGACGTCTTATTGCAGCCGGGGCGTGTCAGCGGTGCGCAGCGGTTAGTTGGTTGATGAGACATTAGGGACGGGATTCAGCTGCGCAGTCACAGACGTGGGTGTGGGAGGGGGGGGTTGCAGGCAGCCGGCGCAGCTGATGCAGTCATCACCTGGCGTAGTGCTTGATGTAATCCTGAACCTTATTCCGGAAATCCTCCTAGAGCAAGACACACAAACAACATCAGTGATCTTTTCTCTATCAATATCCTTGTTTCATTTTTACAAACATCTAACCCCCAATGGAACTGCTCTGAAAATCTTTAGGCCAATATACAGTGTGTTCATCAGTTGAAATTACGTTTATGGAGATATTCAATAAAAAAAATGCAGTAAGCGCCATCAGAGGGTTGATGCCAGTGATACAGTGGGATGAAAACATTACCCATAAACCACACACACTTCATGACAGAAAAACATGACATCCACTGCTCTGGCATCAGCCAAAACTATGAAAGAAATGGACCGCAGAGCGTCCGTCCAGCCGGCTAGGGAATACAGTCACCATAGCTAGACTGTGGAGATGGAGATAGATATGGATGCCACTACAGCAGCTCTGGCTCCCTCCGAGTAAACAGCCTCCAGCAACAAGATGTCAGAGCCTGAATAGAACCCAGGAGGGCTCGGGATTCTTCACACAGCTCTGCTGGCCCATTGCTCCATAACAAGTACCAGGCTGTAAATAACCCCAGTCTACATGGAGTCCTGAGGCACACAGCCTTTGCTATGATCTGTCTGTGACCACCTCTTTTCCCCCAGCTGGCGCATCCTTCTGAATGGTGTCGGACACTACAGTGAAGTACCTCCATTACAGGACATGAACGGAGAGCTGAATGGAGAGCCGGGGAGTTATAGCCTGGGTTCGAGTGAGTGTGTGTACATGATATAGAGAGAGTGCGTGTACTCTGTGTGTGTGCAGGGTTTAAATAAAATGAAGTCAAATCAATTCCCATGACCCCACTGGGGAAAGTGTTCCATGGTGCAGCTTGATGATGGATGGAGAGCAAAGGTGGAGCCAAGTTGGCATGGCAGCTTGATGATGGATGAAAGGGAGAGAGAGAAGTGGAGACAGGTTGGCATGGCAGCGTATGTAGCGGATGGTGGCGGGCAGTAACTCAAAGTGGTTGACATACTCTGTTTGTCTCTCCTGTGTCAGCTTTCCCCCTGCCCTTTCCCTTTTCCATGGCCAGCTATATTAAACCACACCACACCAGCATAGCACAGCACAGCACAGCACAGCACAGCAACAAACATAAAACGAAAGCCTACTTATTTTCTCACTGGTGGTCCAGGCTTTGGGTTCGATTGGACAGGGGAAGGAAGGGGGTGGTGCCCACTAAAAGACTACACAGCCCTGGTATCAGGAGCCAAGGCAAGTGAAGGGAGCAGCAARAGTAAACCCTCCTCCAATCTGCACWGAAACCTCCTATTGACATCAATGCATTATTTACCCATTAAGCTTCAGTTTCACAGATGCATGTTTCCCAAGATGGGATTCAGTTCTTAAGAGAATATGCTCAGAAGGAGGCTTGGCCAGGGCTGGAAAAGGTCAGGTGACTCTCAGCCAAGAACAACAAAGATGCCAACCATGACGACAACTTGATGTAAAAAGGGCTTTATAAATACATTTGATAGATGTGATTTAACTTAAGGAGATAAGACCAAGACATACTGCTTTGAAATGGAGACTACTTTAGGACAAATGTGTGTGGCTGACTTAGTTCCTAGCATACCATCTAAAGAGCCTGGGCCTGCTACTCTACAGCTTACTTTACCCTCATGGAAAGTCAATTAGCACTGCAGATCTCTTTCTCTCTCCGTCCAACATAGTTTAAAAAAACATTTATWTTAAATTGAACCTTTATTTAACTAGCAAGTCAGTTAAGAACAAATTCTTATTTACAATGACGGCATACACCGGCCAAACTATCCTATGGGACTCCCAATTACGGCCAGTTGTGATACAGCCTGGAATCGAACCAGGGTGTCTGTAGTGATGCCTCTAGCACTGCCTTAGACCGCCCCTCCAAAGGGGAGCTATTGCACAAAAGCTTATACAGTGCCTACAGAAAGTATTCAAACCCCTTGACTTTATCGACATTTGGTTGTTACGGACTGATTTTACATTTTGAATTTTGGTCACTGCCTACACACTTTGATGTCAAAGCGGAATTATGATTTTRGATTTTTTTGTAATACAAATTAATAAAAAATMAAAAGCTGAAATATCTTGAGTCAATAAGTATTCAACCCCTTTGTTAAGGTAAGCCTAAATAAGTTCAGGAGTAAAARGACAGTGTTAAACATGATTTTTGAATGACTACCTTATTCCTGTACCCCACACATACAATTATCTGTAAGGTCCCCCAGTCGAGCAGTGAATTTCAGACACAGATTCAACCACAAAGACCAGGGACAATTTCCAATGCTCGCAAAGGGCACTTATTGGTAGATCGAAAATAAAAAATGACATTGAATATCCCTTTGAGCATGTTGAAGTTATGAATTACAATTTGGAATGGTGAAGTTATTAATTACACTTTGGATGGTGTATCAATACACCCAGTCACTACAAAGATACAGGCGTTCTTCCTAACTCAGATGCCATAGGACAGTGGTTCCCAAGTTTTTTATAGTCCCGTACCCCTTCAAATATTCAACCTCCAGCTGCATACCCCCTCTAGCACCAAGGTCAGCGCACTCTCAAACATAAGAATGAGTGTGAGTTGTCGTCACAACCCGGCTCTTGGGAAGTGACAAAGAGCGATTACAGAACCAGGGCACAAATAATAATCAATAATATTGCTCTTTATTTAGCCATCTTATATATAAAACCTTATTTGTTCATCTAAAATTGTGAATAACTCACCACAGGTTAAAGAGAAGGGTATGCTTGAAAGGACGTCCATAACTCTGCAATGTTGGGTTGTATTGGAGAGAGTCTCAGTCTTACATAATTTTCCACACACAGTCTGTGCCTGTATTTAGTTTTCATGCTAGTGAGGGCCGAGAATCCACTCTTACATAGGTACGTGGTTGAAAAGGGCACCAGTGTCTTAACAGTGCGATTTGCCAAGGCAAGAAACTCTGAGCGCAGCCCTATCCAGAAATCTGGCAGTGGCTTCTGATTAAATAACATTTCCACAGAACCGCTTGTTGCAATTTCAATGAGGATCTTGTTCAGATATTGGTAAGTGGACTGGAAGCATGGCATGAAAGGGATAACAAATCCAGTTGTCTGTGTCATCCGTTTCGGGAAAGTACCTGCGTAATTGTGCACCAACTCACTCAGGTGCTTCGCTATATCACATTTGACATTGTCCGTAAGCTTGAGTTCATTTGCACACAAAAAATCATACAATGATGGAAAGACCTTTGTGTTGTCCTTGTTAATGCAAACAGAAAATAGCGCCAACTTCTTAATCATAGCCTAAATTTTGTCCCGCACATTGAATATAGTTGGAGAGTCCCTGTAATCCTAGATTCAGATCATTCAGGCGAGAAAAAACATCACCCAGATAGGCCAGTCGTGTGAGAAACTCATCATCATGCAAGAGGTCAGACTTGTGAAAGTTATGGTTAGTAAAGAAAACTTTAAGGTCGTCTCTATATAAAAAAAAAGTGTCAATAGTTTGGCCCTCGATAACCAGCGCACAACTCTGTATGTTGTAAAAGCGTTACATGGTCACTTCACACATCATTGCATAATGCAGAAAATACACGAGAGTTCAGGGGCCTTACTTTAATTAACTTCTTAGGGCTAGGCCCCTTTTTTCTCAATTTCCGCCTGAATGATGTGCCCAAAGTAAACTGCCTGTTGCTCAGGCCCTGAAGCCAGGATATGCATATAATTGGTACCATTGGAAAGAAAACACTTTGAAGTTTGTAGAAATGTTACAATAATGTAGGATAATAACACAATAGATATGGTAYGAGAAAATCCAAAGAAAAACACTKTTTTTGTTTTTGAGAGAGACCATCCTCTTAGAATGGCAAGTACAAGGTCATATTGAGAATTTGCTCCCTGGATGCAATTCATATGGCTTCCACAGGGTGTCAGCAGTCTATGTTCAAGGTTTCAGGCTTGTAACTCCAAAAACGAATAGGAAATATCAGTTTTAGTACAGGGACAACAGTACATTTTAGGGTATCTGAGGAGTAAATACAAACATATTTTGACTTGTTGAAACAAAGTTTAGGGGTAGATTTTCCGGATTCCTTTCTCTACACGTTGAACGAGTGGATTACTGAAATCGATCGAGCCAACTAAAACAGACTTTTTGAGATATAAAGAAAGATTTTATCTAACAAAACTACATGTTATAGCTGTGACCCTTTGGATGGCAAATCAGAGGAAGATTTTCAAAAAGTAKGTGAATATTTAAATCGGTATTATGAAACCTGTGCCGGTGGAAAAATATTTGATGTGGGGCGCCGTCCTCAAACAATCACATGGCATGTTTTTGCTGTAATAGCTACTGTAAATCGGACAGTGCAGTTAGATAAAAAATAATGTAAGCTTTCAGCTGATATAAGACACTTATATGTACCTAAATGTTTAATATACATAATTTTTATGATTATATATTTGAATTGCGCGCCCTCCAGTTTCACCGGAAGTTGTCTCGCTAGCGGGACGCCTAGCCCTTTAACAAAGTTAACCATTTTCACTGTAGTGTCCAAAACGTCTTACAAGCTGTCAGGTATTTCCTTGGCAGCAAGAGCCTCTCGGTGGATGCTGCAGTGTACCCAAGTGGCGTCGGGAGCAACTGCTTGTACGCGCGTTACCACTCCACTATGTCTCCCTGTCATGGCTTTTGCGCCATCAGTACAGATACCAACACATCTTGACCACCAAAGTCCATTTGATGTCACCAAGCTGTCCAGTACTTAAAAAATATCCTCTCATGTTGTCCTGGCTTCCAGTGGATTGCAGAAGAGGTCTTCCTTAATTGACCGCCCATAAACGGACATATACCAGGAGCTGTGCCAGGCCCGCCACGTCTGTTGACTCATCCAGCTGTAACGCATATAATTCACTGGCMTGTATGCAAAGCAGTAATTGTTTCAAAACATCTCCTGCCATGTCACTGATGCGTCGTGAAACAGTGTTTGATGAAGTAACTGTCTGTATAACTTTTTTGGCCTTTTCTCCCAGCATTGTCTGAGCCATATCTGCGGCAGCAGGAATAATGAAGTACTCCACAATAGTATGGGGCTTGTCTGTCCTAGCCACTCGGTAGCTCACCATACGATGCGTCTAGCCCKTTCTTATTAATGGTATCTGTTGCTTTTATACGTGTTACTACTCAAAAGTTGTCTTAATTCTCGTTCAAAAAACCCCCGTGACTTATTTTTCTAATTGTCATGTTTTGTTTCTAAATGTCTGCGCAAGAGTGAAGGTTTCCTGCGAGAGAGTAATGGTTAATGTGATTGGATGTTAATTATTTGACTAGACTACCTGTATTTGACATTGTGTTGTTATTTCGTTGAACACTAGATGGTTTAATTTTATTTTTGGCAGTGAAACGAGGCTACTCAMGTGAGAAAAAAACCTCACCCAAATGTATAGCCCCGTTGGAAAAAATAAATGTACTGTTTGAATATTTTTATGTGAATCACATTTTTATTTGGCGTACCCCTGACGGCATTGCGCGTACCTGCCGTAGAGCAAGGAAACTGCTCAGGGATTTCCCCATGAGGCCAATAGTGAATAAAACAGTTACAGAGTTTAATGGCTGTGATAGGAGAAAACTGAGGATMGATCAACAGCATTGTAGTTACTCTCCAAWACMAACCTAATTGACAGAGTGAAAAGGAAGCCTGTACAGAATAATAATATTCCAAAACATGCTTCCTGTTTGCAACAAGGCACTAAAGTAAAACTGCAAAAAAATGTGACAAAGCAATTCACTTTTTGTCCTGAATACAAATCAAATKAAATTTTATTGATCACATACACATGGTTAGTAGATGTTAATGCGAGTGTAGCGAAATGCTTGTGCTTCTAGTTCCGACAATGCAGTAATATCMAACAAGTAATCTAACAATTTCACAACAACTACCTTTTACACACAAATGTAAGGGATGAATAAGAATATGTACATATAAATATAGGGATGAGCGATGGCCGTGCGGCATAGGCAAGATGCAGTAGATGGTATAGAGTACAGTATATGCATATGAGATGAGTGAGGAAGGATATGTAACCATTGTTAAAGTGCCGTTATTTAAAGTGACTAATGATAAGCATAGGCAAGATGCAGTAGATGGTATAGAACAGTATATACATATGAGATGAGTAATGTAGGATATGTAAACATTATTAAAGTGGCGTTATTTAAAGTGACTAGTGATACCTTTATTAAGTCCATTTATTAAAGTGGCCAGAGTWTTGAGTCTGTATGTTGACAGCAGCCTCTCCATGTTAGTGATGGCTGTTTAACAGTCTGATGGCCTGTTTTTCAGTCTCTCGGTCCCAGCTTTGATGCACCTGTACTGACCTCGCCTTCTGGATGATAGTGGGGTGAACAGGCAGTGGCTCGGGTGGTTGTTGTCCTTCGATCCGATCTTATGGCCTTCTTTGACATCTGGTGCTGTAGGTGGCTGGAGGGCAGGTAGTTTGCCCCCGGTGATGCGTTGTGCAGACCTCACCACCCTCTGGAGAGTCTTGCGGTTGAGGGCAGTGCAGTTGCCGTACCAGGCGGTGATACAGCCCGACAGGATGCTCTCGATTGTGCATCTGTAAACGTTTGTGAGTGTTTTAGGTGACAAGCCAAATTTCTTCAGCCTCCTGAGGTTGAAGAGGCGCTGCTGCGACTTCTTCACCGCACTGTCTGTGTGGGTGGACCACTTCAGTTTTTCCGTGATGTGTATGCCGAGGAACTTAAAACTTTCCACCTTCTCCACTACTGTCCGTCGATGTGGATGGGGGGGGGGGGGGTTGCTGCATCTGCTGTTTCCTGAAGTCCACGATCATCTCCTTTGTTTTGTTGAGTGAGAGGTTGTTTTCCTGACACCACACTCCGAGGGCCTTCACCTCCTCCCTCTAGGCCGTCTCGTCATTGTTGGTAATCAAGCCTACCACTGTAGTGTCGTCTGCAAACTTGATGATTGATTTGMAGGCGTGCATGGCCACGCAGTCGTGGGTGAACAGGGAGTACAGGAGAGGGCTGAGAACGAACCCTTGTGGGAACCCAGTGTTTAGGATCAGTGGGGTGGAGATGTTGTTTCCYCCCTTCACCACCTGGGGGCAGCCTGTCAGAAGGTCCAGGACCCAATTGCACAGGGCGGGGTCGAGACCCAGGGTCTCAAGCTTAATGACGAGTTTGGAGGGTACTATGGTATTAAATGTTGAGCTGTAGTCAATGAACAGCATTCTAACATAGGTATTCCTCTTGTCCAGATGGGATAGGGCAGTGTGCAAGTGTGATGGCGATTGCATCTTCAGTGGACCTATTGTGGCAGGGTGGGGGAGGGCTTTGTATGCATCGCGGAAGTTAAGTGTAGCAATGATCCAGAATGCTAGCAGCCCGTGTCGCACATTCGATATGCTGATAGAATTTAGGAAGTCTCGTTCTCATGTAAGCTTTGTTAAAATCCCCGGCTACAATAAATGCAGCCTCAGGATGTATGGTTTCCAGCTTACATAGAGTCCAATGAAGTTCTTTCAGGGCCAACAAGGTATCTGCTTGGGGAGGGGGATATACACGGCTGTGACAATAATCGAAGAGAAATCTCTTGGAAGATAATGCGGTCGCATTTGATTGTAAGAAATTCTAGGTCAGGTGAACAAAAGGACTTAAGTTCCTGTATGTTATTGTGATTACACCATAAGGCATACACCCCCGCCTTTCTTCTTACCAGAGAGATGTTTGTTTCTGTCGGCGCGATGCGTGAAGAAACCATATGGCTGTACCGACTCTGACAACATATCCCAAGTGAGCCATTTTTCCGTAAAACAGAGAACGTTACAATCTCTGATGTCTCTCTGGAATGCAAATCGTGCCCTAATTTAGTCCACCTTGTTATCTAGAGATTGGACATCGGCGAGTAATATGCTCGGGAGCGGTGGATGGTGTGCTCGCCTTCTGAGTCCGACCAGTAGGCCACTCCGTCTGCCTCTCCTGCGGCGACCTCATTGTTTTGGGTTGGCCTCTGTGATAATATCCCATGTCTAGGYTGGAGGCCCTTTCGGGAAAGACATATTCCTGGTCGTAATGTTGSTAAGTTGTCATCACTTTTATATCCAATAGTTCTTCCCGGCTGTATGTAATYACACTTGAGATTTCCTGGGCTAACAATATAAGAAATAATACATAAAATAATACATTAAAAAAACAAATAATTGGACCTGAAGCGAGGCGACCATCTCTGTCGGCGCCATAACAAGTGTTATGTTTAGGGCAAATCCAATACAACACATTACTGAGTACCACTCTCCATATTTTCAAGCATAGTGGTGGCTAAATCATGTTATGGGTATGCTTGTAATGGTTAAGGACTGGGGAATTTTCTGAATAAATAAAGAAATGGAGCTAAGCACAGGCAAAATCCTAGAGGACAACCTGGTTCAGCCTGCTTTCCACCAGACACTGGGAGATGAACTCAACTTTCAGCAGGACAATAACCTAAAACACAAGGCCAAATCTACACCAGTTGCTTACCAAGTGAATGCTCCTAAGTCGCCGAGTTACAGTTTTGACTTAAATCTAGGGTTGCACATTTTGGGGAATATTCAGAGGTGGAAACTTTCCGTGGGAATTAACGGGAATATGTGGAAATTAACGGGAATATATGCAAATTAATATTAATACAATTTAAATGTAGATGTTTTTTGCATTGGATATATTTACCATATCATATGGAGACAGAAACAAACATTTTATCATAAGTAGACATAATTGCAAATGATTAAATCCTTCCAATAGAAATAAAAAACTATTTAGTTACGAATTGAACTTTAATTAAATGAGTTGACTCTTCACATGGGATGATTTCACTGAACAAAAAGGAATATTGAATGATCCCCAATGATCCATCACATCTCCCCAAAAATGTTTTCAACATACATCTGTAAAATGATAGTCTAGAAACTAAAGCTTTGCTTGTCTTCCTCTCAGGCTTCCATGTCTTCTCCCTGGACCTCCTGAATGTCCACCTCTTGAACATCAGACTCTGAGGCCTCATCTTCACTGTCACTTTCCAACCTTGTTGAGGATGGCTCATTGTCAGGCTCAAAAAGCCTCAAATTTGCCCAGATGGTCACCAATTTTTCAACCCTTGTATTGGTCAGCCTGTTGCGTGCTTTGGTGTGTGTGTTCCCAAACAAGGACCAGTTGCGCTCWGAGGCGGTTGATGTTGGTGGGATTTGGAGGATGATGATGGAGGCAACAGGGGAAAGAGCCTCAGATCCACAAAGTCCCTTCAACCAGGTGTCGGATGAGATATTTTGGCACGACTGCCATATTGCATCTCCATCCCAAAGCCCTTGCTTGGAAGTGTACTTCGCCAGACTGCCAAGAACCTTGCCCTCATCCAGGCCAATGTAGCGAGACACGGTAGTGATGACACCATAGGCCTTGCTGATCTCTGCATCAGACAAGATGCTCTTGCCAGCATACTTGGGGTCCAACATGTACGCTGCTGCGTGTATGGGCTTTAGGCAGAAGTCTTKATTTTGATGTATTTCAGAACTGCAGTTTTCTCTGCTTGGAACAACAATGAAGTGGGCAGGGCAGTACGGATTTCTTCTCTTACATCTGCAAGCAGAGTCTGAACATCAGACAGGTTGGCATTGTCTCCCTCAATCTGTGCAATGGCTACTGCTATAGGTTTCAGGAGTTTCAGGCTGCTTACCACTCTCTCCCWAAATACGTCATCCAGGAGGATCCTCTTGATGGGGTTGTCCATATCGGCAGACTGTGATATGGCCATTTCTTGGAGAGACTCCTTTCCRTCCAGGAGACTGTCAAAGCATTGTCTGTCACCAGTGCAAATACCTTCTGTGGTCCAAGGTCATTGATGACTGCCTTCAACTCACCTACAATGTAGAGACCGGTGTGTCTGTTGTTCCTTGTGTCTGTGCTCTTGTAGAATACTGGTGGAGGGGTGGAGATGATGTAGTTAACTTCACTAGGGTAGGGGGCACTATTTTCACTTCRGGATGAAAAGCGTGCCCAAAGTAAACTGCCTGCTACTCAGGCCCAGAAGCTAGGATATGCATATAATTGGTAGATTTGGATAGAACARTCTAAAGTTTCCAAAACTGTTAAAATAATGTCTGTGAGTATAACAGAACTGATTTGGCAGGCGAAAACCTGAGAAAAATCCATCCAGGAAGTGGGATTTTTTAAATGTTTGTAGTTTTCTATTGAATGCCATTACAGTATCCATTGACTTWGGACTCAAATTGCAGTTCCTATGCCTTCCACTAGATGTCAAGTCTTTAGAAATTGTTTCAGGCTTGTATTCTAAAAAATGAGAGAGTAAGACCACTCTGAATGACTGGACCCTACAGTGTCCCAGAGGTTTTTCATGCGCACGACCGAGAGCGCGCCTTTCTTGTTTACCTTTTATATTAACGACGTTATTGTCTGGTTGAAATATTATCAATTATTTAGGCTAAAAACAACCTGAGGATTGATTATAAACATCGTTTGACATATTTCTACGAACTTTACGGATACTATTTGGATTTTTCGTTTGCCTGTTGTGACTGTGTTTGAGCCTGTGGATTACTTAACAAAACGCGCGAACAAAACTGAGGTTTTTGGATATAAACAGGGACTTTATCGAACAAAACAAACATTTATTGAGTAAATGGGAGTCTTGTGAGTGCAACCATATGAAGATCATCAAAGGTAAGTGATTGATTTTATCGCTATTTCTGACTTGTGTAACTCCTACTTGGCTGGTAACTGTTTGTAATGGGCGCTGTTCTCAGATAATCGCATGGTATGCTTTCGCCGTAAAGCCTTTTTGAAATCTGACACCGTGGTTGGATTAACAATGAATTAATCTTTAATCCGATGTATAACACTTGTATGTTTTATGAATTTTATAATGAGTATTTCTGTTTTTGAATTTGGTGCTCTTCAATTTCACTGGATGTTGGCCAGGTGGGACACTAGCGTCCCACGTACCCTAGCCCACGAACATTCAACCACCCATCAGAGATGATTGCAATACAGTCTGCTTTCTCTTTGATTTGCTTGACCTTCACTTGAGCTCTGTTGAACTCTGCATCCAGCAAATTAGTAGATAAAGCATGTCTGGTTGGAGGGCTGTCTGGTTGGAGGGGTGTATGCTGGGCGAAGAACATTCAGAAATCTCTTCCATTACACATTGCCTGTGAGCATCAGAGGTGAACCAGTTGCATACACAGCTCGAGCAAGACATTCAGCAACATTTCTGAGTACTTTCCTCCACGGAGTCAAAAAAACATCTGATTCCAGGACCATGAGCTGTTGCTATTGATAAGGTGTCTGATTCATAATTTTCACCTCAAATAGAAGTAGAGGGACTTTTGTCAGAGGTTGCTTGTTGTGAGCGCGGAGGGAACTTTATGCACTTGGCCAGATGATTCTGCAGCTTTGTTGCATTCTTCACATATGATTTGGCACAGTATTTGTAAATGTACACAGCGTTTCCTTCTACATTAGCTGCAGTGAAATGTCTCCACACATCAGATAGTGCCCGTGGCATTTTCCTGTAAAGATTAGAAAAAAATAGTAAAGAAACCCTAATACAATTCCATGTACAGATAAATAGTTAAGCAGTTATCTTACAAAGGAGTTGTTTAATCTAAATGTTTTAAAATGAAACATGTATGGAACAGGTGAATTCTTTTTATTTCACCTTTATTTAACCAGGTAGGCTAGTTGAGAACAAGTTCTCATTTGCAACTGCGACCTGGCCAAGATAAAGCATAGCAATTCGACACATACAACAACACCAGAAGTTACCATGGAATAAACAAAACATAGTCAATAATACAGTAGAACAAAAAGAAAACAAAAAGTCTATATACAGTGAGTGCAAATGAGGTAAGATAAGGGAGTTAAGGCAATAAATAGGCCATGGTGGCGAAGTAATTACAAATATAGCAATTAAAACACTGGAATGGTAGATGTGCAGAATATGAATGTGCAAGTAGAGATACTGGGGTGCAAAGGAGCAAGATAAATAAATACATACAGTATGGGGATGAGGTAGGTAGATAGATGGGCTGTTAACAGTAGGGCTATGTACAGGTGCAGTGATCTGTGAGCTGCTCTGACAGCTGGTGCTTAAAGCTAGTGAGGGAGATATGAGTCTCCAGCTTCAGAGATTTTGCAGGTTCGTTCCAGTCATGTGCGAGCAGAGAACTGGAAGGAAAGACGACCAAAGGAGGAATTGGCTTTGGGGGTGACCAGTGAGAGATATACCTGCTGGAGCGCGTGCTACGATGTGGTGCTGCTGTGGTGACCAGTGAGATTAGATAAGGTGGGGCTTTACCTAGCAGAGACTTGTAGATAACCTGTAGCCAGTGGGTTTGGCGACGAGTATGAAGCGAGGGCCAACCAACGAGAGCGTACAGGTCGCAATGGTGGGTAGTGTATGGGGCTTTGGTGACAAAACGGATGGCACTGTGATAGACTGCATCCAGTTTGTTGAGTAGAGTGTTGGAGGCAATTTTATAGATGACATCACCGAAGTCGAGTATCGGTAGGATGGTCAGTTTTACGAGGGTATGTTTGGCAGCATGAGTGAAGGATGCTTTGTTGCAAAATAGGAAGCCAATTCTAGATTTAATTTTGGATTGGAGATGCTTAATTGTGAGTCTGTAAGGTTTACAGTCTAACCAACAACCTAGGTATTTTAGTTGTCCATGTACTCTAAGTTAAAGCCGTCCAGAGCAGTGATTGCTGGACGGGCGAGCAGGTGCGGGCAGTGATCGGTGAATAGCATGCATTTAGTTTTACTTGCGTTTAAGAGCAGTTGGAGGCCACGGAAGGAGAGTTGTATGGCTTTGAAGCTCGTCTGGAGGTTAGTTAACACAGTGTCCAAAGAGGGGGCAGAAGTTACAGAATGGTATCGTCTGCGTAGAGGTGTATCAGAGAATCACCAGCAGCAAGAGCAACATCATTGATGTATACAGAGAGAAGAGTCAGCCTGAGGATTGAACCCTGTGGCACCCCCATAGAGACTGCCAGAGGTCCAGACAACAGGCCCTCCGATTTGACACACTGAACTCTATCAGAGAAGTAGTTGGTAAACCAGGCGAGGCAATCATTTGAGAAACCAAGGCTGTCGAGTCTGCCAATAAGAATGTGGTGATTGAGTTGAAAGCCTTGGCCAGGTCGATGAATCCGGCTGCACAGTAATGTCTCTTATCGATGGCGGTTTATGATGTCGTTTAGGACCTTGAGCGTGGCTGAGGTGCACCCATGACCAGCTCTGAAACCAGATTGCATAGCGGAGAAGGTACGGTGGGATTCGAAATGGTCGGTAATCTGTTTGTAAACCTCTCTAGGGTACGTGAGACGGTAGCATCCCACCTCTTAACAGCCAGTGAAACTGCAGGGCGCCAAATTCAAAACAACAGAAATCCCATTAAAAAAAATCCTCAAACATACATGTATTTTACACCATTTTAAAGATACACTTGTTGTAAATCAGCCACAGTGTCCGATTTCAAAAAGGCTTTACGACGAAGCAAACCAAACGATTATGTTAGGTGAGTGCCTATTCACAGAAATACACAGCCATTTTTCCAGCCAAAGAGAGGATTCACAAATGCAGAAAATAGATAAAATTAATCACTAACCTTTGATGATCTTCATCAGATGACACTCATAGGACTTCCGTCTTCAAGAGAGCGAGAGTTGCACCCCTTTGAAAAAACCTACACTCGATCCCTCCGATGTCAACAACTACAGACCAGTATCCCTTCTTTCTTTTCTCTCCAAAACTCTTGAACGTGCCGTCCTTGGCCAGCTCTCCCGCTATCTCTCTCAAGAGACCTTCTTGATCCAAATCAGTCAGGTTTCAAGACTAGTCATTCAACTGAGACTGCTCTTCTCTGTTACACGGAGGCGCTCTCGCACTGCTAAAGCTAACTCTCTCTCCTCTGCTCTCATCCTTCTAGACCTATCGGCTGCCTTCGATACTGTGAACCATCAGATCCTCTCTCCACCCTCTCCGAGTTGGCGATCTCCGGCGCGGCCCACGCTTGGATTGCGTCCTACTGACAGGTCGCTCCTACCAGGTGGCGTGGCGAGAATCTGTCTCTCACCACGTGCTCTCACCACTGGTGTCCCAGGGCTCTGTTCTAGGCCTCTCCTATTCTCGCTATACACCAAGTCACTTGGCTCTGTCATAACCTCACATGGTCTCTCCTATCATTGCTATGCAGACACACACAACTAATCTTCTCCTTTCCCCCTTCTGATGACCAGGTGGCGAATCGCATCTCTGCATGTCTGGCAGACATATCAGTGTGGATGACGGATCACCACCTCAAGCTGAACCTCGGCTAGACGGAGCTGCTCTTCCTCCCGGGGAAGGACTGCCCGTTCCATGATCTCGCCATCACGGTTGACAACTCCATTGTGTCCTCCTCCCAGAGCGCTAAGAACCTTGGCGTGATCCTGGACAACACCCTGTCGTTCTCAACTAACATCAAGGCGGTGGCCCGTTCCTGTAGGTTCATGCTCTACAACATCCGCAGAGTACGACCCTGCCTCACACAGGAAGCGGCGCAGGTCCTAATCCAGGCACTTGTCATCTCCCGTCTGGATTACTGCAACTCGGCTGTTGGCTGGGCTCCCTGCCTGTGCCATTAAACCCCTACAACTCATCCAGAACGCCGCAGGCCCGTCTGGTGTTCAACCTTCCCAAGTTCTCTCACGTCACCCCGCTCCTCCGCTCTCTCCACTGGCTTCCAGTTGAAGCTCGCATCCGCTACAAGACCATGGTGCTTGCCTACGGAGCTGTGAGGGGAACGGCACCTCAGTACCTCCAGGCTCTGATCAGGCCCTACACCCAAACAAGGGCACTGCGTTCATCCACCTCTGGCCTGCTCGCCTCCCTACCWCTGAGGAAGTACAGTTCCCGCTCAGCCCAGTCAAAACTGTTCGCTGCTCTGGCCCCCCAATGGTGGAACAAACTCCCTCACGACGCCAGGWCAGCGGAGTCAATCACCACCTTCCGGAGACACCTGAAACCCCACCTCTTTAAGGAATACCTAGGATAGGATAAAGTAATCCTTCTCACCCCTCCCCCTTAAAAGATTTAGATGCACTATTGTAAAGTGGCTGTTCCACTGGATGTCATAAGGTGAATGCACCAATTTGTAAGTCGCTCTGGATAAGAGCGTCTGCTAAATGACTTAAATGTAAATGTAATGTTACACAATACATGTGTGTTTTGTTCGGTAAAGTTCATATTTATATCCAAAAATCTGAGTTTACCATGGCGCCTTACGTTCAGAAGTTCCAAAACATCCTTTGATTTTGCAGAGAGCCACATCAATTTGACGGAATACTCATAATAAACATTGCTAAAAGATACAACTGTTAAGCATGGAATTTTAGATGCACTTCTCCTTAATGCAACCGCTGTGTCAGATTTCAAAAAAGCTTTACGAAAAAAGCAAACCATGCATTAATATGAGTCGGCGCTCAGAGCCCAATCAAGACACAAATATATACGCCATATTATGCAGTCAACAGAAGTCAGAAGTGACATTATAAACATTCACTTACCTTTGATGATCTTCATCAGAATGCACTCCCAGGAATCCCAGTTCCACAATAAATGTTTGTTTTGTTCGATAATGTCCATAATTTATGTTCAAATTCCTCCTTGTTGTTCTAGCGTTCAGTACACTTTCCAAACTCACAACGCGCGGGCAGGTCCAGCGGAAAGTACGGACGAAAAGTTAAAAAAGTTATATTACAGTCCGTAAAAACATGACAAACGAAGTACTGAATCAATCTTTAGGATGTTTTTAACATAATTCTTCAATAATGTTCCAACCGGAGTATTCCATTGTCTTCAGAAGTGCGATGGAACAGAGCTCGCTCTCACGTGAAAGCGCATGGTCAGGGCATGTTCAGGTCATGATAGACCTGACTCATTCCTCTCTCATTCGCCCCCACTTTACAGTAGAAGCATCAGACAAGGTTCTAAGGACTGTTGACATCTAGTGGAAGCCGTAGGAAGTGCAACTTTACCAATATCCCACTGTATCTTCAATAGGAGCTGAGTTGAAAATCGACCAACCTCAGATTTCCCACTTCCTGGTTGGATTTTATCTCAGGTTTCTGCCTGCCATATGAGTTCTGTTATACTCACAGACATCATTCAAACAGTTTTAGAAACTTCAGCGTGTTTTCTATCCAAATCTACTAATACTATGCATATTCTAGCTTTTATGGCTTTGTAGCAGGCCGTTTACTCTGGGCATGCTTTTCATCTGGACGTGAAAATACTTGTCCCTACCCCAAAGAAGTTAACTTGGCTTTCGAAGACCTTAGAAAGACAGGGTAGAATAGATATAGGTCTGTAGCAGTTTGGGTCTAGAGTGTCTTCCCCTTTGAAGAGGGGGATGACCGCGGCAATTAACACTCCTCAGTTAGCAGGCTCAAGCAAGCTAAAACCCACATGGTAGCAAAAAACTAACTAGCAGAAATTGCTAAGTTAGAAATGATTTAAACACACTTTGCTGTAGGCTACTATTTACTAGTTAAGAAAAAATGATGTCATATAAAATATATCCACCCCACCTAGTATTGTAATCAAAACTTACCAAAAAGCATGTAGTCCTTAGCTCAGACAGTGTAGTAGTGTGGGATCAATAGCATCTCATTAGTGAGCAAGATCTTGAGAATCAGCTGTACATGTGATGGAAGAATGCACTGTACATGTGATGGAAGAATGCCCTGTGCATGCAGAGGGTTGCAATTCCATTGAATTGGGTTCATCAAAAAAGGTTCATTGTTATGAGCTACCTTTTTTGATGCATTTAAGCAAAATTTCCGGGCTTAAAAATTACGTAAATTTACCGGAAAGTTTCTGACTCTTTGCTTAAATCTATTTGAAAATCTATGGCAATACCTTAAAATGGTTGTCTAGCAATGATCAACAACAACAACCAATTTAACAGCGCTTGAAGAATTTTGAAAATAATCATGGGCAAATGTTGTACAATCCAGATGTGGAAAGCTCTTAGAGACATACCCATAAAGACTCACAGCTGTAATTGCTGCCAAAGGTGCTTTTACAAAGTAGGGCTGTGAATACTTATGGAAATGAGATATTTCTGCATTTAATTTTCAATAAATGAACAAACATTTCAAAAAACATGTTTCCACTTGGTCATTACTGGGTATTGTGTCCATATGGGTGAGAGAAAAAAAATCTATTTAATCAATTTTGAATTCAGGCTGTAACACAACAACATGTGGAATAAGTCAAGGGGTATGAGTACTTCCTGAAGGCTCTACTTCCTGTAAATCCACTCTAAACTGTGGATGAAAATCACAGTCAGACGGCTGGTTGGAAACCTGCTATTTGAGTCATAATCTACTGGATCTCCTCAGTCCTTAGTGAAAGCCATATAAATTCCCCTTTAAACAGTAATACCTCAAATAATGACTGGGGACCTGACCTCAGGGCGAAACGGAAGGGGCAGTTTTACTGAGAGATTATTACGTCTGTCTGTTACTTGAAACTGCAAGGACGTGGGGAGGACAGAAACAGGAACTGATATGAAAGCAACGCGCTAGGTAGGAAACCAAACAAACGAGGCATGTAGTTGAAACAGACTGACTGTCCAACTAACGTTAGTGGTCATTCCTTAGTGAACTGAACCATGTCACCTATCCTACCCAATTAGCTCTTCCTCCCAGCAGGCAGGTACACCAGTGTTCAAAACACATCTTCAAGAGGTAAATTAATGAATGCAAATGGCTGTACTTCCCCTTGGGTGGAACGCGCTACAGATTTCTAGTCCGACTAGAGCAGCAGAGCAAAGCAAACAGCACTAAGTTAAAGAGCCCTCAGCACAGCTAAGCAGACAGAACAGAGACTTAGAACTAACAGTTAGAACTGGAACCTCGGAACACTCTGATCCCACCATGCTGAGACCCCCGGGAATTCCACTGCTGCACCCCAGTCCCACCCCTGCCCCCTCCAACCCCCCGCTCCACCTCTTGCATAACGCTGCAGCCCGCTAAATATTTTGGCAGTAACTCAGTGAGCCAAGTGCAGCACAGAGTATTAAATAGCCCCATGTAATTATGCTTATTAATATGAATGTGAGGGGTGTCTGGTGGATTGTGGAGTTTTGGCTAAGCTGATTGGGCCATGCCTTTCTTCCCTGGCTAATTGCCTTTTGATACACCTCCATATGCAGTGTTACAAAGTGTTATAGTATTAGGCTTAACTACAACTAATCATAATGGAGATGAATGATGACAATCAGAACAGTTCAGACGTACACTCAGCAGACAGTTTATTAGGTACACCACTCCATTCACTAAAATGGTTCGCTCCTACAGACAGTGAAAGACTYCATGGTCAATCCGATGTCTGCAGTGTCCGTACAGGATTTACTGTGAAACGGCCTATGTAGAAGTCAGGGCATTCATGCTTCTTGCGCTTTGCAGAGCAGAGCTGTTGTGAAGGAAGTTGTCAAGAAAGTGATTGTGTGTTTATACAGGACCTCCCGCCCCCACCTACCGTCAACCAATCATGTCAGTGCGGAGCTACACGGAGCCCTCTGCATTGCTACAAAAATTGGGAGGCGTATGGCAGTAAAGGGCTCGATTTGGCCTCTGCAAGCCTCCACAATTGCATCACACCCTCCATGCTGCGCCTCCAGAGAGCATTACCGGATCAAGCATAAATCAGCTATGAGTCACGTCAGGCATTGAGGCATTCAGTTAGATTAAACGTAAGAATGGGCAAAACAAGTGACCTAAGTGACTTTGAGCGTGGTTCTGTATGATAGTATCTCAGAAACGGCTGACCTCCTGGGCTTTTCACACACGACAGTGTCTAGGGTTTACAGAGAATGGTGCGGCAGACAAAAAACATCCAGTCAGCGGCAGTCCTGTAGGCGTAAACAGCTCGCAGAATGAGAGGTCGAAGGAGAATGGCAACAATTGTGCAAGTTAACAGGCGGGCCACAAACAGACAAATAACGGCGCAGTACAACAGTGGTGTGCAGAACGGCATCTCAGAACGCACAAGTCGTCGGTCCTTGTCACGGTAGGCTATTACAGCAGATGACCACACCGGGTTCCACTCCTATCAGCTAAAAACAAGAAGAAGCAGCACTGGACAATTGAGGTGTGGAAAAACATTGCCTGATTCGATGAATCAAGCTGATGGCAGTCAGGATTTGGCGAAAGAGGCCATGGACCCAACCTGCCTGGTGTCAACGGTACAGGCTGGTGGCGGTGGTGTACTGGTGTGGGGAATGTTTTCTTAGCACACGTTAGGTCCCTTGATACCAATTTCCATGCCACAAAGATTTCAGGCTGTTCTGGAGGCAAAGGGGGGGTCCGACCCAGTACTAGATGGGTGTACCTAATAAACTGGCCATTGAGAGTACAATGTCCTCAAACGACTTCAAAAGTAAAACTGAAGTGACTGAACATAATCATGCAGATTTGTAAACCATTTTCCTCAGGGAATAAGTAAAAACGACATACTGTCCCTCCCCTGGTAGAGAATACAGGGAAAGAGACAAGCAGAATTTCCTGTCAGATCTCAATGTCAGTGTTCAGACTCCCAGGCGATGATTGAGTGAGCTGTCATTGATACGGCACATTTGTTTATTAGACTCAGATGGGAGAGATGACATTATTTGGTTTGGCCATTTAGAAGTTTTCAGACACAAAAATGACCAATCAATGACATTCAGTGACCCTGTGACATAATTTCTTACACCAAACAAGGTAACGTCAGGACACAGGCCTGCATGGCTCCTCTTCTCTCCTCCCTATCCAGGCAGAGATAACAGGTGACTTGACCTTTTTACTTAGTGAGGAGCACGTCATCCAGAGATGTTCTATAGTTCTATATGTTCTATATGTTCTATAGACAGTTTGGACCATCTGCAGAGTGAGAGACCATCAAACACTCACTCCCCCTCCAGCCTAAATAGTCTGATAGCCCAAACTGGATGTGCACTGTCCAGATGGTACCAGACAGCCCAGCATTAATGTGATTCTGCTGTTAACTGCTCTTCTCTCCTGACGCCACTGTGTACACCACAGGCAGGAAACAACATATATCATAGCAGTGTTGCAACAGGGCTTCCTGGGTAGTGGAACACTACCGTGTCTGGTACACCCTATCAGCTCAGAGGCCCAGGCATGCTGTACACCACTATTGCTGCAGGCAGGAGCAATAGTCTGGTTATGTAGCGGTAATAACATCACCTGAACACCCTCTCAGCAGAGGCTGTCATGATAGGCAGTGGAAGGATGGGAGGGATGGAGAGGTGGATGGGAGGATGAAAAAGAGCGGGTGGCCAATAGAGAGATAGATATGTGGTGAGAAAGGACACCTCACGGCACTCATCTCTCACTTTTATCACTGTTAATCCCCTCTACCGACACAGCAGGGCTACTGAGAAAACATTCCGGAGGCCAATGGCTCACCTGGTAGATGGGATCGATTCAGGTCAGATCAGGTCAGGGTTGAAGGTGGCTTACAACCACCAAMGTGTTAAACACTAGACAGACAGTCTGACATCACACAGGTCAGATCAGGTCAGGGTTGAAGGTGGCTTACAACCACCAAMGMGTWAAACYCTKYACAGACAGTCTGACATCACACAGGTCAGATCAGGTCAGGGTTGAAGGTGGCTTACAACCACCAATGTGTTAAACACTAGACAGACAGTCTGACATCACACAGGTCAGATCAGGTCAGGGTTGAAGGTGGCTTACAACCACCAATGTGTTAAACACTAGACAGACAGTCTGACATCACACAGGTCAGATAGTGAATTCACAGAATGATTGACAGAATGAAAATAACTATTTCTACACCGTCCAGATTTTCACTTCATGAAACAGACATACATGGCGTTAATGACCACTGTGTAGAACCATGTAGAACCATGTAATGCAGAACCATGTAGAACCATGTAATGTAGAACCATGAAGAACCAGATCCGACATGCAAACAAACAGTTGGTTAATTGGCTATTAATCCAGTGAGACAAACTGGTCCTGTGCTGGATGGAGATCCATAGACTTGCATTAGGATGCAGTCAGAAGACCACAGGGTTCCTCATGGTTCCTCAGGAGAACCTTGTGTAAAGGATTCTCTAAGCCATCGGACTGGGGCTCATTAATGGTGCAGAATGGCTGACCATGCTAGAGTGACTTATCACTGGAAATGTTGCTGTTAGTTTGCTGTGGCCAACTTGAAAATCAACTGTTTTCTGTGGCATTGCTATAGCTAGGTGTATACCACATTGACGTATAGGTCCAATATTATTTTGTGTTTGTTAAAAAACATACAGTATGAAGGTCAAGACAGACATCTCGCCTGGCTAATCATCGGTTTCTTTAGGCGCTATAGTTTTAAGGTCAACGGTCAAATAGCAGTCTATTCCATTTTGGTATGTTCCATCTCTCACACAGAACTACTGTATGACCCCCATGGAGGTGTCCTGTCCACTCTGAAAGAGGGAGGTAGAGGGAGAGAGAGAGAGAGATGAGGGGAGAAAGAGAGGGTGTGAAAGAGACAGAGAGAGCGAAAGAGTGCGAGAGAGAGCGAGAGTTTGAGGCCCAGCTGCCTGTGAAGAGACACCACAGGGGAGTCAGTAAGCAGGGCAAATGATGCATCAGTATGGTCATTACATGGTCATTTAGCATTAGTGAGGCAGACGTGCTATGTGGCGGACGTGTGAGTTGTGGTTCCCCAGTTCCCTCCTGCACAGAGACTTGATGTTCAGTCGGCATGCCACTGCTACAGAGTCAGGGGAGACCCAGATTGGACACTGCTCACATATGCCCCCGCCCTCACGTCGAGAACCACAGACCGTGGACATCACACTCGGCAGGGGGTGGGAGAGGCAGCTGGGACAACTACTACAGATCTGTGTTAGCGTGAGGAAGCATGTACAATGTTCCCTCTAAGCTGCATGCGCACCCCGAGACTGCGGCGCAGAAGAAATACTCTATCAGCCCACGGAGAGAAGCATGATATTAAACTTCACTCAACATTCTAGAGTTGTCCCTGTTAGTTAACACTATCAATGTTTCCCTTTACTGTGGCAATTGGGATTGAATCCACACAATATTATCCACTTTGAATGCAACATACCGAAACAAAACAAGCTACGCAATAGATTTTGCAGAACGCATCGGAGTAGGATTCTATTTCATTAACACACACGACTCCGCCCCTACTCTACACAGACTGGTGTGGCATAACCAATCACAGCTGCAGTAGGCCTATATGCAAATAGACCATTGCCATATATGGATCTGTGCCATTTACTTTGATCTGGACTGTGTTTACAGCTGTGGTCCTGAGTAGATGTGCTTGTTTTGAGATCAAAGCGAGAGCTGCATGTAGCCACGTGTGCACGTTTTGTTCATATCTTTTACTAGTTAGTGAGTTATGAGCCCAGTTACAGATCATTTTTAGTCAGCAATGGGGGAGGGATTGCTTCCTACAAGAGCACAAAACGTGTACATTCATAGACATCTTTGAATAGTGAGTCAGGTAAATAACTTTTTTTGTCTTAAAGTGGCAGTGTTGTATTTCGAGACATGCTTGAATAAGCTAAGTAGCCAATAGGGTTGGTCTGATTCTCTATAATAATGGTATGTGAATAGTAATGCTTTTTATTTTGTAAAGTGGTTTCTTTCTTCAAACAATACCATTTTCAATCACCTCCTTGTCTGAAGGACAAGTGGATAAACAGGTTAATGTCAAGCCCTGCATGTTGTTTTCTAAAGTCTCATGGAATGTAGGCCTACATTGAAACACCACACATTGGCTGCTACTGTAGGCTGAACGATAGAACAGCTATTTCCATGTAAAAATGTTATGGGCTGCATTTTCTACATTGTTTTTGATGGAAGGCCACTCTGGTAGGCCTTAGTTATGATCAAATTGCCACAATAGCCTACTTAGCCCCTGTTAAAACTAACAAAGTGGGTACAGCCTCAGTGTTCACAGTAAAAGCACACTGGAAGTTGCACAGAATTTTCACAACATTCAAGTCTGCGTGCAGAAGACCTGAAATTTACTCAGTGCTGAGAATTTGTTTGGGGAATATTGCATGAGCCACTGTTCCTTTGCTTTGATTGTGAACCTGACTCACACCAACACCCGACCTGGCTTCCCCGGCTGTTACTAGCGCAACTCAGCCATTTTCACCGCCACAGGGGAGCTGGCTTGAGAATCATTCTGACACAGCAGAAAACTTTTAGTTGGTCTGTTTTGAGAAACATTCCTGCTTATTTTCATTTTCCCATTTCCTGCAGAGTGGTGTGAATCAAATTGACCTTCAAATTCACTAAATAGGGATGATGAGACTTCAGGGAAGTGAGTTTGTCCTGATATGAAAAACAAATAGGTGCACCGGTACTGTCCAGGGGAACCTGTCATAGTAGTAATCACCGGTATTGTCCAGGGGAATCTGTCACAGTAGTGATCACCGGTACTGTCCAATGGAACCTGTCACAGTAGTGATCACCGGTATTGTCCAGGGGAACCTGTCACAGTAGTGATCACCGGTACTGTCCAGGGGAACCTGTCAAAGTAGTGATCACCGGTACTGTCCAGGGGAACCTGTCACAGTAGTGATCAACCGGTATTGTCCAGGGGAACCTGTCACAGTATGATGCACCGGTAACTGTCCAGGGAACCTGTCAAAGTAGTGATCACCGGTACTGTCCAGGGAACCTGTCACAGTTAGTGATCACCGGTACTGTCCAGGGGAACCTGTCACAGTAGTGATCATTGGTATTGTCCAGGAACCTGTCACAGTAGTGATCCCGGTACTTCCAGGGAACCTGTCACAGTAGTGATCGCCGGTACTGTCCAGGGAACCTGTCCAAGTAGTGATCGCCGGTACTGTCCAGGGGAACCTGTCACAGTAGTGATCGCCGGTACTGTCCAGGGGAACCTGTCACAGTAGTGATCGCCGGTACTGTCCAGGGGAACCTGTCACAGTAGTGATCGCCGGTACTGTCCAGGGAACCTCCCCCACCCGTCACAGTAGTGATCGCCGGTACTGTCCAGGGGAACCTGTCACAGTAGTGATCGCCGGTACTGTCCAGGGAACCTGTCACAAGTAGGATCGCCGGTACTGTCCAGGGAACCTGTCACAGTAGTGATCGCCGTGTAGCTGTCCAGGGGAACCTGTCACAGAGTTGATCGGCCGCGTACTGTCCAGGGGAACCTGTCACAGTAGTGATCGCCGGTACTGTCCAGGGGAACCTGTCACAGTAGTGATCACCGGTACTGTCCAGGGGAAGCTGTTCTAACACAAGGGGGTTTCTCAGTTCACAGTGTAGTTCACAGTGTAGCACCTTGTTTCCTGAGGGTTTTGGGGCCCACTGTGTAGGAAGCCCACTATGGCCTGTGGACACTACTCTCTTTGTAACTCTCTCTGTAGTTGGTGTGAATGGCTGCTCTGAACCACAACCTTACAGTTGCAGTGGTGTGTGAGAGATGAGTCGTCTCCCCAACAGAACCTTCCGCCTGCCCGGCCAGTTGAGCAGAATCATTCAGACAGACAGGATGGACAGACCATCACACAGACGGATCCATACTCCTAATGTGACCAAATGGCTGCCGCAGCAACACAGTTGGGATACAGCCCCAGATGCCTGTTTGGTAGAAAGGCTGAAGTACACAAAGCTGAGAAATATGAGGTTTGCAGAAGACAGTGGTTTTAAGTGAATATATCTAATTGTATGACTAACTCAAAATGTAAATAATATGCAAATACATGTCTGAATGCACAGCTCCAGGCATTGTACTATAGAGGCCATGCTAGAAGCTACAACTGGAAAACACATAAGGAAATGTATGGCCTGGATTAGTAATATGCAAATGATGTTGCATTCATTGAAGATATAAATAATTCTAAGAGCTTTAGGAGTTATTTGAAATAAACATTTTAATACTTAGTTGGCAACTCATCTAAGGATGTTAATAGCGCGGATGTTCATATTAAAGAATATATACTTTAAAGTGGATTAATAGTTTTCATACAAATATCCGCCACATATGCACATACTGCACTGGTTAATAACTACATGTCAACCCCTACTCCTACTGTAAAAGGTGGAAGTTTTAGGTGTGTAATGTTGCAGAACACAGATTCACTGCACAGGCCTTGCGACGGTTAGACAGACAGAACTTTAGAGACGAAAGACAACACCGGATCCCTCAAGATGTAGAGACCAGAGGAAACCATCAATTGAAATTAATACTTCCTGTAGGTCCTGCCTCCACTCCTGTCTCCTGCCTCCTCTCAGACATCAGTTTAGCATGTTCCTTCCTTCCCTCACATACTTTCTCCTGTCTCTTTTCCTCTAGTTTGTGTTCCTGAACAGGGCTTGGGGTGTTGGTGTGCGAAACAAACTGGTGTGAACCGGTCACCAAGCCAGGCAGTCAAAGCCTCCATTCTACACAGGAGGAGACGGTGGCGATATTGACCTGCTGCGAGTGGCCAACAGACTGAAGGCCTGACCTTTCCTGTATTTTATTTTTATTTCACCCTTATTTAACCAGGTAGGCCAGTTGAGAACAAGTTCACATTTACAACTGCGACATGGCCAAGATAAAGCAAAGCAGTGCGACAAAATCAAACAACACAGAGTTACACACAAATAAACTCACAGCCAATAACACAATAGAAAAATCTATGTACAGTGTGTGCAAATGTAGAAGAGTAGGGAGGTAGGCAATAAATAGGCCATAGATGCAAAATAATTACAATTTAGCATTAACACTGGAGTGATAGATGTGCAGATGATGATGTGCGAGTAGAGATACTGGGGTGCAAAAGAGCAAGAGGGTAAGTAATAATATGGGGATGAGGTAGTTGGGTGTGCTATTTACAGATTGGCTGTGTACAGGTACAGTGATCGGTAAGCTGCTCTGACAGATGATGCTTAAAGTTAGAGGGAGATATAAGACTCCAGCTTCAGTGATTTTTGCAATTCGTTCCAGTCATTGGCAGCAGAGAACTGGAAGGAAAGGCGGCCAAAGTAAGTTTTGGCTCTGGGGATGACCAGTGAAATTTATTTTATTTTATTTTTATTTCACCTTTATTTAACCAGTTGAGAACAAGTTCTCATTTGCAACTGCGACCTGGCCAAGATAAAGCATAGCAATTCGACACATACAACAACACAGAGTTACACATGGAATAAACAAAACATAGTCAATAATACAGTAGAACAAAAAGAAAACAAAGTCTATATACAGTGAGTGCAAATGAGGTAAGATAAGGGAGTTAAGGCAATAAATAGGCCATGGTGGCGAAGTAATTACAATATAGCAATTAAAACACTGGAATGGTAGATGTGTAGAATATGAATGTGCAAGTAGAGATACTGGGGTGCAAAGGAGCAAGATAAATAAATAAATACAGTGTGGGGATGAGGTAGGTAGATAGATGGGCTGTTAACAGATGGGCTATGTACAGGTGCAGTGATCTGTGAGCTGCTCTGACAGCTGGTGCTTAAAGCTAGTGAGGGAGATATGAGTCTCCAGCTTCAGAGATTTTGCAGTTCGTTCCAGTCATTGGCAGCAGAGAACTGGAAGGAAAGACGACCAAAGGAGGAATTGGCTTTGGGGGTGACCAGTGAGATATACCTGCTGGAGCGCGTGCTACGAGTGGGTGCTGCTATGGTGACCAGTGAGCTGAGATAAGGTGGGGCTTTACCTAGCAGAGACTTGTAGATAACCTGTAGCCAGTGGGTTTGGCGACGAGTATGAAGCGAGGGCCAACCAACGAGAGCGTACAGGTCGCAATGGTGGGTAGTGTATGGGGCTTTGGTGACAAATGGATGGCACTGTGATAGACTGCATCCAGTTTGTTGAGTAGAGTGTTGGAGGCAATTTTATAGATGACATCACCGAAGTCGAGTATCGGTAGGATGGTCAGTTTTACGAGGGTATGTTTGGCAGCATGAGTGAAGGATGCTTTGTTGCAAAATAGGAAGCCAATTCTAGATTTAATTTTGGATTGGAGATGCTTAATGTGAGTCTGTAAGGTTTACAGTCTAACCAGACACCTAGGTATTTGTAGTTGTCCATGTACTCTAAGTTAAAGCCGTCCAGAGCAGTGATGCTGGACGGGCGAGCAGGTGCGGGCAGTGATCGGTTGAATAGCATGCATTTAGTTTTACTTGCGTTTAAGAGCAGTTGGAGGCCACGGAAGGAGAGTGTCCACAGTGTCCAAAGAGGGGCCAGAAGTATACAGAATGGTGTCGTCTGCGTAGAGGTGTATCAGAGAATCACCAGCAGCAAGAGCAACATCATTGATGTATACAGAGAAGAGAGTCGGCCCGAGGACTGAACCCTGTGGCACCCCCATAGAGACTGCCAGAGGTCCGAACAACAGGCCCTCCGATTTGACACACTGAACTCTATCAGAGAAGTAGTTGGTAAACCAGGCGAGGCAATCATTTGAGAAGCCAAGGCTATTGAGTCTGCCGATAAGAATGTGGTGATTGACCGAGTCGAAAGCCTTGTCCAGGTCGAAGAAGACGGCTGCACAATACTATCTTTTATCAATGGTGATAATGATACCGTTTAGGACCTTGAGCGTGGCTGAGGTGCTCCCATGAACGGCTCGGGAAAGCAGATTGCGTAGTGGAGAAGGTACAGTGGGATTCTACATGGTCGGTGATCTGTTTGTTAACTTGACATTTGAAGACTTTAGAAAGGCAGGGCAGGATGGATATAGGTCTATAACAGTTTGGGTCTAGAGCGTCTCCCCCTTTGAACAGGGGGATGACCGCGGCAGCTTTCAAATCTTTGGGGATCTCAGACGATACAAAAGAGAGATTGAACAGGCTACTAATAAATAGGGGTTGCAACAATGGCGGCAGATCATTTTTGGAAGAGAGGGTCCAGATTGTCTAGCCCAGCTGATTTGTAGGGATCCAGATTTTGCAGCTCTTTCAGAACATCAGCTGTCTGGATTTGGGGGAAGGAGAAGCGGGGGGGGGGGCATGGGTAAGTTGTTACAGGGGGTGCTGAGATGTTGGCCGGGGTAGGGGTAGCCAGGTGGAAAGCATGGCCAGCCGTAGAAAAATGCTTATTGAAATGATCAATTATCGTAGATTTATCGGTGGTGACAATGTTTCCTATCCTCAGTGCAGTGGGCAGCTGGGAGGAGGTGCTCTTATTCTCCATGGACTTTACAGTGTCCATTTTGGAATTAGTGCTACAGGATGCAAATTTCTGTTTGAAAAAGCTAGCCTTAGCTTTCCTTATTGACTGAGTATATTGGTTCCTGACTTCCCTGAAAAGTTGCATATCGTGGGGGCTATTCGATGCTAATGCAGAATGCCACAGGATGTTTTTGTGTTGGTCAAGGGCAGTCAAGTCTGGGTTGAACCAAGGGCTATATCTGTTCATAGTTCTACATTTTTTGAATGGGGCATGCTTATTTAAGATGGAGAGGAAAGCACTTTTAAAGAGCAAACAGGCATCCTCTACTGACGGAATGAGGTCAATATCCTTCCAGGATACCCGGGCCAGGTCGATTTGAAAGGCCTGCTCACTGAAGTGTTTTAGGGAGCGTTTGACTGTAAACCACCTATAATAAAGCATGAGTCCATGGAGACAGTACAGTAGTCTTGCCCTGCTGTTGAGATTTTAAGCTGCTCTTTCCGTCTCTCTGCAGTGAATCACATGCCTGGCTGGGGACTGGGGACTGGGGAGCACCTGGGGAGTACTGCAAGCCCCAGCCGAGCACCATTTGGGAGGGAGTGTGAGTGGTCCCACCACAGTTTAATTATGGAGCGGTTGGAACAGCTGCTAGCTCTGTCTCTCTGCAATGGTGCTACTAGGCCAGGCTAGGCCTGCAGTATGGTTGGAGACACATCACAGTGAATCCAATCACTCATGTCAACAACAGTCTGATCCCAGACCAGCTCTTGGGGGGCTGGCTGTTCCGGTAGTCAGTGTGTCAGGATGTAAGTTCCTCTGGGATCTGAGGTTCCCAGATCACCTCTTGGGGGGCTGGCTTAGGGGCTCGCTGTTCCGGTAGTTAATGTGTCAGGATGTAAGTTCCTCTGGGAACCTCTGATCCCAGACCAGCTCTTGGGGGCCTGGTTGGCTGGATGTTTCAGCACCAGTGTGTACAACAGGATGTAAGTTAATCCACGTCGACACACTGGTCTGTCTCCTGCAGGGAGAATGAGACATAGGGTGCATCCCAAATGGCTCCCTATTTACTATATAGTGCCCTGCTTAGACATACAGAGTGAGACATACACTACAGCCCAGTCCCTAGTGGTTCTGAATGGTCCATTTGACCCACTCACAGTCCAGTGGTGGTGAGAGAGAGTTCTACAGAACTACCCCACATTCCACTTGTAGAGCTTTTCGACAACAATTCCAACGTCCTGCTGCTCATGTTAGGCCATGTACAGGATAGAGGGAAGATGACTTCCCTCCAGGTGGACTGGTTGGTGTCGTTACCTTATCACGCAGATGATGCTCGGCCGCGTCAATGTTCAATGGGTCATCAAAGTTAAGTAGATCCTGAGGGAAATGAGAGAGCGACAAAGAGAGACAGCGGAAGTTTACAAAAAAGCTGTTTAAATAAACAACAACCTGCTAACCAAGATTAAAACAAACAACCACTTGCCAGACTATTAGGTTTGTTGTTGTCTGATACTAACTGACAAAGTAGTGTAATAATCCTGTTGCCATAGAGACTGTGTGCATGGCGAGCGAGGTGCATTGTGTTATTAGGGAGATAAAATGGCGGCTAGGCCTGTGTGGCGAGCGCCTCACTTCCTGATTAAAAGCTACGCCTCAGGGCATGACTGAGCATCAGGCTGCAGCACCACCAGAGTCCGTCCAATATATCGGTTCACCGATATTAGTGGCTGAAATTGGCCTTTTACCGATATATTGGTATCGGATGAAAATGTCACAGATAACAGATTTTCAATAAAAATGATGAAAAAAGGACATTTCATGCTTATCTGATCATTTGCGACCATTCTCGTGATGTGTTATTATTTTACAATATAAGAAATAAACATTTTAAGCATATTTCTTGAACAATTTCTCTGTTAGATGGCAATTTGAGAACACGTGGGAAGAAATTACACTTTTTCATTTCCGTGCTGTAAAACAGTGTATCTGCAGAAAAATCTGAATCCGACCAACAACAAAAACATATGAGTCAGTCTCTTATCATTACCGTGGGACGCAGCCAACAAGCAACAGCAGCCATTCCAAAAACACTTAACTCGCAAATTCTCATTTACCCACCTGTATTCTCCTCAAAGTTTACACAAAATGCTTGGGGAATGTTAGGAAACGGGTTTATTTGTTTTTTGAAATAAGAGATTTTAGCATCCTCAGTCTACCTGTTCCTCATATATGGGCATACAGAGCCTTCAGAAAATATTCACACCCGTTGACTTTTTCCACATTTTGTTGTGTTACAGCCTGAACTTAAAATGGATTAAATTCCGTTTTTTTGTCACTGGACTACACGCAAAGTGGAATTATGTTTTTAGTCATTTATAAAAATGTATAAACAAATGAAATGTCTTGAGTCAATAAGTATTCAACCCCTTGGTAATGGCAAACCTAAATAAGTTAATGAGTAAAAATGTGCTTAACAAGTCACATAATAAGTTGCATGGACTCACTTTGTGTGCAATAACAGTGCTAACATGATTTCTGAATGACTACCTCATCTCTGTAACCAACACATATAATTATCTGTAAGGTCCCTCAGCCCTGCAGTGAATTTTAAACACAGATTCTATCACAAAGACTAGAGGTTTTCTAATGCCTAGCAAAGAAGGGCACCTATTGGTAGATGTGTAAATAAAACAACTAATTTGAATATCCCTTTGAGCATAGTGAAGTTATTAATTACACTTTGGATGGTGTGTCATTACACCCAGTCACTACAAAGATACAGGCGTCCTTCCTAACTCAGTTGCCGGAGAGGAAGCAAACCGCTCAGCGATTTAATCATGAGGCCAATGTTGACTTTCAAACAGTTTTTACTTAAATCGGCCTGAAAAGCTATGTCAACACTTTAAAATGTCTGTCTAGTGATGATCAACAACGAACTTGCCATAGCTTGAAGAATAAAAAAATAAAAAAAGTGCAAATATTGTACAATCCAGGTGTGTAAAGCTCTTAGAGACTTACCCAGAAAGACTCACAGCTGTAATCACTACCAAAGGTAATTCTAACATGTATTGACTCAGGGGTGTGAATACTTACTGTATGCAAACTAGATATTTCTGTATTTCACTTCCAATACATTTGCAAAAATGTCTAAAAACATGTTTTCACTTTATCATTATGGGGTATTTAGAGCAGCTGGGCAAGAAAAAAAATCACTTGAATCCATTTTGAATTCAGGCTGTAACAACAAAATGTGGAATAAGTCAAGGGGTATGAATACCTTCTGAAGGCACTGTATACCCTATGTGTTATGGTAATTGCTGTGGCACTGATCTGTCACCTCTGTGTGTTGCTGGTGATAGATCACCCATTACAGAAGGCACTGTACACCAAGAACGAACACATTTTAAGATAATTTTCAAATCAGTTTATTGATTAAAAGGTACTTACGGTAAACAAGGAGTTCAATCCCCAGACTACATCCTGAAAGACACAGAAACAGACAAAAACATAAACATTCATAGACCATCCTGAGACCATTCATAGATCATTCATAGATCATCCATAGACCATCCATCACATTTTATGTACCATTAAAATTGAAACTAAACTAGTCATTAATAACCAGGTCATCGTTGAGCATTTTCATTCCAACAAATTAACAAACAAAATTGTTGAATTCCCCAAATAGATTATAAAGCGGGGTCTTCTATCGTCTCTACAGTCACCATTGTATCTTACGAAGACAGGAACCTTCTGTGAATACGCAAGTGGATTGTCTCTCAGCGCATATTAGGCAAATTTCCTTGATGTTCAAACACTGTGAAGAAGTGATTATGATGGGTATTAATTAGCATATATATTTTGAGGACATTATAAAAGGATACTGGCATTTGTAATTGAGTATCTCAGAGGGGTGTGATTTCATGAATCATAAAGAGATTAATTAATTAAATTAATTAAACAACGTGTAAACAATTACCCTTAATACAGGTAACTGACAAAATAAAGGAAACACCAACAAAGTGTCTTAATAGGGTGTTGGGCCACCATGAATAAGAACAGCTTCAATGCTCCTTGACATATATTCTATAAGTGTCTGAAACTCTATTGGAGGGATGTGACACCATTCTTCCACGAGAATTCCATCATTTGGTGTTTGGTTGATGGTGGTGGAAAACTCTGTCTCAGGCACAGCTCCAGAATCTCCCATGTATTTAATTGGGTTTAGATCTGGTGACAGACGGCCATGGCATATCATTTTTTATTTTACCAGGTAAGTTGACTGAGAACACATTCTCATTCACAGCAACGACCTGGGGAATAGTGACAGGGGAGAGGAGGGATGAATGAGCTAATTGGAATCTGGGGATGATTAGGTGGCCATGATGGTATGAAGGCCAGATTGGGAATTTATCCAGGACACCGGGGTTAACACCCCTACTCTTACGATAAGTGCCATGGGATCTTTAGTGACCACAGAGTGTGAGGACACCCGTGTAACATCCCATCCAAAAGACGGCACCCTACACAGGTCTCCCATCCAGGGACCAACCCTGGTTGGTTACATCGTTTTCATGCTCATCAAACCATTCAGTGACCACTCATAACCTGTTGATGGGGTCATTGTCATCCTATAGGGGCATAGCCATGGTAGTCAAAATAATGGCCTGCCCAGCATTTCTATACATGCATGATGGGATGTTAATTGCTTAATTAACTCAGGAACCACACCTGTGTGAAAGTGCCTGCTTTCAATATACTTTGTATCCATCATTTACTCAAGTGTTTCTATTATTTTGACAGTTACCTGTAGATCTTAATGTATTCATGTATGCTACCTTCACTTCCAGGATGCCAGCACAGACAGAACAAGAAGCCACATGTTTCACCAGATGTAGAAATCTCAAGAATCCGGTTTGAATTTCCCCTCCCCACCAAATATGGTGAGGAGAGGAAGCCCAGTGGCCGGCAGTGGGAGAGTATGGAGCGAGATGGAACTGGGCCAACATTCTGCTGATTTTCTCATCGAAGAAAAGCCCGATGGCAATACAGTTTTCTGTTCTCAAAGCTAGAATCTGTTACGAACAAAGTGCACTAAGTTTTGTATATTTTCCAAAAAAAAAAAAAAAGCCAAACTAAGTTATTGCACACACACAGTTCACAGAGAAGAATATTCCCCAAAGGAAATATGCAAATATACATGCCAGAACGCGCCACTAGGATCGGCACTAGCTGTCATAGACTTGTCACACATGCAGGGCAGGATGAGAGTCTCAATAAGAACAAGAAAACATGACTGTTAATGGATACTATCCCTAATGGGGTTTTCTAATGGTAATAGATACACATTAAAACAGATATACGCCTCGCAGAAAACAAAGGCAATGAGCCAAATTTACTCTTATCACTTAGCCATTTCTTTATAAAACAAAGTGTGGTCCCATCAAAGAGCAGGACACAGTGAAGATGGGCCGATAAAACAGACATGGAATAAAACAACAAAGAATGTTTTCCAGGGTTGTGATGCAAACTGCTGTCAGACGCAATGATTGAAAGTTGGTGGAATTGCATTTAAATGAAATGGTCAATACCTGTCTCTACAGGACGTGCCCTCTATCTTATTTCTCTAACGAGATCCAGCTCTTGACCTTGAAAATACCATTGTGCATAATAAACCTGCAGTTGACTTTCCTTACCAAGATCTGTGGTTTGATTCTAATTTGTATTTTTATTTATTATGGATCCCCATTAGCTGCTGCCAAGGCCAAAGCTACTCTTCCTGGTGTCCAGCAAAATTAAGGTAGTTTATACAATTTTAAAAACATTACAATACATTCACAGATTTCACAACACACTGTGTGCCCTCAGGCCGCCACTCCACCACTACCACATATCTACAGTACTAAATCCATGTGTACGTGTGTAGTGCGTATGTTATTGTGTGTGTGTGTGTGTGTGTGTTTGTTCCATAAGGTGTATTTTTATCGTTTTTTTAAATAACATTTTACTGCTTGCATCAGTTACTTGATGTGGAATAGA
Organism: Salvelinus sp. IW2-2015; assembly: GCF_002910315.2. Taxonomy (NCBI): domain Eukaryota; kingdom Metazoa; phylum Chordata; class Actinopteri; order Salmoniformes; family Salmonidae; genus Salvelinus; species Salvelinus sp. IW2-2015. The sequence goes on along the minus strand of NC_036875.1, from coordinate 35,637,228 downwards.
GTTCCATGTAGTCATGGCTCTATGTCGTACTGTGCGCCTCCCATAGTCTGTTCTGGACTTGGGGACTGTGAAGAGACCTCTGGTGGCATGTCTTGTGGGGTATGCATGGGTGTCTGAGCTGTGTGCTAGTAGTTCAAAACAGACAGCTCGGTGCATTCAACATGTTAATACCGCTCATCAATCCAATTAGTGATGAGGTCAATCTCTCCTCCACTTTGAGCCAGGAGAGATATTAGTTATCTGTGTACATTCAAGAGACAGCCATGCTGCCCTGTTCTGAGCCAATTGCAATTTTCCTAAGTCCGTTTTTAGTCTAGGTGCGACAAAACTAGGGCCTGTAGGACCTGCCTTGTTGATAGTGCTGTTAAGAAGGTAAAGCAGCACTTTATTATGGACAGACTTCTCCCCATCTTAGCTACTGTTGTATCAATATGTTTTGACCATGACAGTTTACAATCCAGGGTTACTCCAAGCAGTTTAGTCACCTCCACATGCTCAATTTCCACATGATTTATTCCAAGATTTAGTTGAGGTTTAGGGTTTAGTGAATGATTTGTCCCAAATACAATGCTTTTATTTAGGACTAACTTATTCCTTGCCACCAACTCTGAAACTAACTGCAACTCTTTAAGTGTTGCAGATGTTTCAGTCGCTGTAGTAGCTGACGTATAGTGTTGAGTCTTCCGCATACATAAACACACTGGTTTTACTCAAAGCCAGTGGCATGTCATTAGTAAAGATTGAAAAAAGTAATGGGCCTAGACATCTGCCCTGGGGAATTCCTGATTCTACCTGGATTATGTTGGAGAGGCTTCCATTACAAAAACACCCTCTGTGTTCTGTTAGACAGGTAACTCTTAATCCACAATATAGCAGGGGGTGTAAAGCCGTAACACATACGTTTTTCCACCAGCAGATTATGATCAATAATGTCAAAAGCCGCACTGAAGTCTAAGAAAACAGCCCCAACAATCTTTATATCATCAATTTCTCTCAGCCAATCATCAGTCATTTGTGTAAGTGCTGTGCTTGTTGAATGTCCTTCCCTATAAGCATGCTGAAAGTTCGTCAATTTGTTTACTGTAAAATAGCATTGTATCTCGTCGAACACAATTTTTTCCCAAAAGTTTACTGCGGGTTGGTAACAGGCTGATTGGTCGGTTATTTGAGCCAGTAAAGGGTGCTTGACCATTCTTCGGTAGCGGAATATTCTAATGCAGACCCACAGCTTGATGTAGGTTAGCTAGAGCATGGTCAATAACTAAACTCAGGCGTAGTGGCCTACTGTACCACTTGTTAAGAATGCACTGTCCATTAGAAACCCTATCTGTACTGAATGATGAATAAGAGACCCAACAACACATGAATAGCTAAGAAGACAGTCAGTCACCTGTCCTTGCTCTCTATCCTTGACATTACGAAGGTGATATCTTACAGGAAAACTAACCCACAAAAGGCTCCATAACGCCACACAGCTGAGGGCTATGGGACTTATCCACCAACTAAACTAGATGTTTCAAGCCTTCTCTTGCTTGTGATTGCACTTAGCCTTCCTATACCACTCAGTTTGTTAAACAGGACTCTCCACTGGTTCAAAGAGGACTGAATCTATGGATACAGTATGTAACTATTGATCAGATCTGACTGCAACTACCAAAGAGCACCCCCCCACAAAGCGATAGCAGTCTATTTTTAAGTGAGTAGTAAGCTTTGTGAGATTGAGGGGGAGAACATGTGGGGGAGGAAGAATGAAGACTATTAAAGAGAAATGAGGACATGTTATGTTGGTAGAAGTTAGTTTTGGGCATGTCACTGGAGGTGAGTAGGATGGATAGACAAATGATTAAAAACTCCTCTTTTGTCAGGCTGCCAATTCAAAATGAGTCAAGCCCTGTGTGTGTGTGTGTGAGTGAGTGAGTGTGTGTGTGTGTGTGTGTGTGTGTGTGTGTGTGTGTGTGTGTGTGTGTGAGTGAGTGAGTGAGTGAGTGAGTGAGTGAGTGAGTGAGTGAGTGAGTGAGTGAGTGAGTGAGAGAGAGAGACTGAGCGAGAGAGTAAATGGCTAAACATGTAGGTGTGTGCCTATGTTTATCTATTGACACATGTTTTGTGCCTGAGTGAATGTGTGTGTGTGTGTGTGTGTGTTTGGGCTGCCTAGTGGAAGAGGAGAGAGATGAGAGGTGACAGTAGCTGTGTGGGTTGGAGCTGTGCTGCACAGTAGAGGTGACAGGAGCTGACAGTGAAGAGACAGGACATCGTCACCCTCTCGAACACACACACGCAATGCACTAATCTACACACCCACTCATTTGACATACACTTATCATAGAGAATGCCCCGGGCCAGGTTCTAACATACAAAAAAGCCTCACATTTTTTTACAATATAGGTTACTTCTGTCTACTGCAACTCACTGCTGAAAGGCACAGTACATTCAGAAATAAAAATGCAGAAAGCTGAATCTTCGGTTGATGCCAGTGATACATTACCCACAAACCACACACACTTCATGACAACCACTGAAATGGACCGCAGAGCGTCCGGCCAGCTAGGGAATACAGTCTCCATTGTCAGATTGTGGAGATTTGGAAAGGCACACACCTGTCTATATAAGGTCCCACAGTTGACAATATATGTCAGAGCAAAAACCAAGCCATGAGGAATTGTCTATAGAGCACGGAGACAGGATTGAGTTGAGGCACAGATCTGGGGAAGGGTACCCAGAAATGTCTGCAGCATCGAAGGTCCCCAAGAACACAGCGACCTCCATCATTCTCTCTGTAAAGTGTGTAAGCTGGATCAATCCCTCGCAGGTGGGAAAACAAAAGCTTCGTATCCAGAGAGCGCTTGACATTTGGAGCGATAGTCACTAAATGTTCTTGAATCTTAGGTTCAGAGAGAAGAGAGAGTACCAGTGATGCATACTGTATTGATTGGTGGGAGTAGGGTTGCAAAGGGAGGGTATACAACTGGAAACTTTTGAAGTTTACCAGTAACCTACCAGAACTTCGGTAACTTTCAAGGAATATATGCAATTTTATCAGATGGCATCTAGTGGCCTTTTTGAATACTTCAGATTATCACATTGGCCTAATTATCTCTGGCCCTCTGTGTGGCCTTATCACATGTCAAATATAGATTTTAAAATCTAATATGATATATAAAAAAAGCTTGAGGGTTTCAGCATGAAAAACCCTTTATGTATTTTTTTTACACACTTATTTATATCACTATGTCAATACGTCTTTGTTGTAAATGTTAATTTACAGAGTTAATTGAAACATTTGTTGAAAATAATGGCATTGTTCAATGTATGGTTTTTTCATTCATTAGGATTCTCTTGAACCACATGGTCTATCCACTAGAAAGTAATGGACAATATGGACACAGATATAAAAAATGAATACTATATATCAGGGGTTGGCAACTAGATTCAGCCGTGGGCCGATTTTTGTCTGAGAGCCGGAAAATAATTACAATAATTAGTACACTGCAAATTGACCACAACTAAGCCCAAAAAGAGATTGTAAACTCAGCTTATTTTCAGCAAACTTAACATGTGTAAATATTTGTATGAACATAACAAGATTCAACAACTGAGACATAAAATGAACAAGTTCCACAGACATGTGACATACAGAAATTGAATAATGTGTCCCTGAACAAAAGGAGGGGACACAAAATCAAAAGTTACAGTCAGTATCTGGTGTGGCCACCAGCTGCATTAAGTACTGCAGTGCAACTCCTCTTCATGGACTGCACCAGACATGCCAGTTCTTGCTGTGAGATGTTACCCCACTCTTCCACCAAGGCACCTGCAAGTTCCAGGACATTTCTGGGGGGGAATGGCCCTAGCCCTCACCCTCTGATCCAACAGGTCCCAGACGTGCTCAATGGGATTGAGATCCGGGCTCTTCACTGGCCATGGCAGAACACTGACATTCCTGTCTTGCAGGAAATCACGCACAGAATGAGCAGTATGGCTGGTGGCATTGTCATGCTGGAGGGTCATGTCAGGATGAGCCTGCAGGAAGGGTACCACATGAGGGAGGAAGATGTTTTCCCTGTAATGCACAGCGTTGAGATTGCCTGCAATGACAACAAGCTCAGTCCGATGATGCTGTGACACACCGCCCCAGACCATGACGGACTCTCCACTTCCAAATCGATCCCGCTCCAGAGTACAGGTCTTGGTGTAACGCTCATTCCTTCGACGATAAACGCGAATCCGACCATCACCCCTGGTGAGACAAAACCGCGACTCGTCAGTGAAGAACACTTTTTGCCAGTCCTGTCTGGTCCAGCTACGGTGGTTTTGTGCCCATAGGTGACGTTGTTGCCGGTGATGTCTGGTGAGGACCTGCCTTACAACAGGCCTACAAGCCCTCAGTCCAGCCTCTCTCAGCCTATTGCGGACAGTCTGAGCACTGATAGAGGGATTGTGCGTTCCTGGTGTAACTCGGGCAGTTGTTGTTGCCATCCTGTACCCGTCCCGCAGGTCTGCTGTTCGGATGTACCGATCCTGTGCAGGTGTTGTGCTCTGCCACTGCGAGGACGATCAGCTGTCCTTCCTGTCTCACATTACGGACATGGCCACATCTGCAGTCTTCATGACTCCTTGCAACATGCCTAAGGCACGTAAGCATCTTTCTTTTGGTGTTTTTCAGAGTCAGTAGAAAGGCCTCTTTAGTGTCCTAAGTTTTCATAACTAACCTTAATTGCCTACCGTCTGTAAGCTGTTAGTGCCTTAACGACCGTTCCACAGGTGCATGTTCATTAATTGTTTATGGTTCATTGAACAAGCATGGGAAACAGTGTTTAAACCCTTTACAATGAAGATCAGTGAAGTTATTTGGATTTTTACAAATTATCTTTGAAAGACAGGGTCCTGAAAAAGGGACGTTTCTTTTTTTGCAGAGTTTATTTGAAAATAACAAGAATTTCATACCTTGATTACACTGAGACAGTCACGTCTATTTTTGTATTTATGTGTGGAATACTTGGTGAACAGATTTCCTAAATGAAACAATTATTTTTGCAGATTTGAGTATTTTTGACCAAAAACAAAACAATTATTTTGTTGCCAAAAACCACAATGTACCTAACAAGACAATGTTGTTAGTGTGTGTGTGTGTCAACCAACACCTCCCCACCCACACAGTAGTTAATAGTCAGGTGCTCACTCTTAGCATTCATCGACCAGGGGACCAGGGACGGGGGATATCAATACCCTGATTGATTAGGCAGGAGGCTGAGGGGCCAGGAGATCCTGGGGCCCATCGAAGGACAGAAACACTGGTATCAATTACACCTGCAGATAGAACGATGGGCTGTCTGTCTGTTATTGTGCAAGGGTAGAAACTGGAGTCTGCAGAGCACAGCCGATAGTCTGGGAACAGGTTTAAGAAATATTTGAGCTGTGCCTTAAGACAATACCTTAAAGGGATTAAAGGGAAAGGGGGGATACCTAGTCAGTTGTACAACTGAATGAGTTCAACTGAAATGTGTCTTCCCGCATTTAACCCAACCCCTCTGAATCAGAGGTGCGGGGAAGCTAGCTCAAATTTTTTTTGTTGCTTTTATGTGATGTTGTTCATTTGATAATCAAAGGCAATCCAGGTTCCCATTCACATTCCTCTAATGAGACATTTAAGGGAAAAAAATTATGAAACTAGCATAGAAATAAAATTACTTCCTGTTTTGGCCAGTACTGTTTGTCATAGGAGGAAGACAGAACAGAGAGAAGAGGACAGGAGGACACGAGAGGATAGGAGGAGATCCAGACATCTTTATCTATCCAGGCTACAGAAACCGATAACTCTTTTTATAGGCTTGTGTTTGAGAGAAGGCTTTCAGAGGCTGATTGGCCATTGGTCACCGTCTGAGGATTGGATGATCGAGTCGCTTTTGTTTCGCTCACTCCACTTCAAGGTTGATGACAATGAAATCCATAATCCTTCCCCAGCAACAGACTCACATGATGTTCTAGAGGAGTTTGGGAAAAGAAGGACTGGTACAGTCACTTCTCGTCTCTGTTTAATGTGTATCCTGTGAGAAAGACGAGAGAGACCGAGCGAGAGAAAGAGAGAGCGAGAGAGGCTGTGTCTAGACTTCGGAAAACGTCATGCATCTACACCTACATGTAAATGTGTCTAGTGTGTCCTGATTCCCTTTTCCCGCGCTATATTCAAATGCCAGTATACATTCTATAAATGGTGGAATAGGCTAAATATGATAATAACACAACAACTGATGGCAGTAGCTAACTACTGGAGCTAACTATAGGTAGCAAGCAACGCTAAAAGGGATTGCAAACGGGTCAGCATAACTCTAGCCAAGCAAAAACATAAAAAAAAAATAATAATAGTAGCTAGCTGGCTAGCATTTAAGAGACAAGCAAACACGTTCCTCACACGCTAGTGGGGTATTTCCTCCAACGTTTTAATGAAAAGGTGCCTCTTAGTCCCAAAACACACGAGGAGACTTGTGGGAGGAGTGTTGATGACGTAGCCCACTGTATGTGCTTTCGGTAGCCTGATTGTGTCCAGACTGAGGAGAAATCCACACACAATGCATCCCTGACCACCTGCTGGCCAGACAGATCTGAACACAATCAGACCACAAAGCAACTTTCGAGCATCTAGACGTGTCTTTTTTCAGTGCGATCTTCCTATTCTGACACATATTTCTTACAGATCACACAGACCCACAAATAATTTGAAAACAKATCAAACATTGATAAACTCCCATATCTGTTAGGTGAACTACAATGTGCAGTCACAGCAGAAAGATGTGTGACCCGTTGCCATGAGAAAAGGGCAACCAGTGGAGCACAAACAACATTGTAAGTACAACCTATATTTATCTGTTTATTTATTTTCCCTTTCATACTTCAACTATTTGCACATTGTTACAACACTGCACATAGCCAATAATATAACAAATACAATTTTATTTTATTTGTCACATACACATGGTTAGCAGATGTTAATGCGAGTGTAGCGAAATGCTTGTGCTTCTAGTTCCGACAATGCAGTAATAACCAACGAGTAATCTAACCTAACAATTCCACAACTACTACCTTATACACACAAGTGTAAAGGGATAAAGAATATGTACATAAAGATATATGAATGAGTGATGGTACAGAACGGCATAGGCAAGATGCAGTAGATGGTATAGAGTACAGTATATACATATGAGATGAGTAATGTAGGGTATATAAACATAAAAGTGGCATAGTTTAAAGTGGCTAGTGATACATGTATTACATAAAGATGGCAAGATGCAGTAGATGATATAGAGTACAGTATATACATATACATATGAGATGAGTAATGTAGGGTATGTAAACATTATATTAAGTGGCATTGTTTAAAGTGGCCAGTGATACATTTTTACATAAATTTCCATCAATTCCCATTATTAAAGTGGCTGGAGTTGAGTCAGTATGTTGGCAGCGGCCACTAAATGTTAGTGGTGGCTGTTTAACAGTCTGATGGCCTTGAGATAGAAGCTGTTTTTCAGTCTCTCGGTCCCTGCTTTGATCTCGCCTTCTGGATGATAGCGGGGTGAACAGGCAGTGGCTCGGGTGGTTGTTGTCCTTGATGATCTTTATGGCCTTCCTGTGACATCGGGTGGTGRAGGTGTCCTGGAGGGCAGGTAGTTTGCCCCCGGTGATGCGTTGTGCAGACCTCACTACCCTCTGGAGAGCCTTACGGTTGTGGGCGGAGCAGTTGCCGTACCAGGCGGTGATACAGCCCGACAGGATGCTCTCGATTGTGCATCTGTAGAAGTTTGTGAGTGCTTTTGGTGACAAGCCGAATTTCTTCAGCCTCCTGAGGTTGYAGAGGCGTTGCTGCGCCTTCTTCACAACGCTGTCTGTGTGGGTGGACCAATTCAGTTTGTCCGTGATAACATTTGAAATGTCTATATTATTTTAAAACTTGTGAGTGTAATGTTTACTTTTGGCAATGCAAACTTGTTTCCCATGCCAATTAAGTCCTTTGAATTTAATGAGAGAGAGATAGAGAGACACACCTGGTAGTCCCATCCACCAAACTTCCAAGTGTGAAACAGAGAATAGACTCAGGGGGTATGCTGATTTGGTATAGAGAAGACCTAACCCACTATATTAAATTAGTCAAACAGGAGCATTTTACCTCTGGCTTGAAATTAAAAAGGAAATGATCTCTACAGAGAAAAATGTCCTCCTGTGTGCTACCTATATTCCCCCAATAGAATCCCCATACCCCATACTAATGATGACAGCTTCTTCATCCTAGATGGGGAGATCATTCACTTCCAGGCCCAGAGACATGTACTAGTCTGTGGCGACCTAAATGCCAGAACTGGACAAGAACTTGACACTCAGCACACAGGGGGGACAAACACCTACCTGGAGGTGACAGCATTCCCTCTCCAATATACCCCCCTAGACACAACTACGACAAAACAACCAACAAAAACTCTTGCAGCTTTGTCGCACGCTTGGTCAATGGTAGGCTTCGAGGGGACTCCATCGGTAGGTACACCTGCAGCTCATCCCTTTGCAGAAGTAATGTAGATTACTTTATCACTGACCTCAACCCAGAGTCTCCCAGAGGGTTCAGTCAGCCCACTGACACTATCAGATCACAGCAAAATCACAGTCTACTTGAACAGAGCAATACTCAATCTTGAGGCATCAAAGCCAGAGGAACTGCACAATGTTAAGGAATGCTATAGATGCAAGGAAAGTAGTGTAGAAACCTACCCAAAAACAATTAGGCAACAACTAATTCAATCCATTTTAGACAACTTCCAGGACAAAACATTTCACTGTAATTGTGAAGGTGTAAACTTAGCAGTAGAAAGCCTAAACAGTATATTTGACCTTTCTGCTTCCCTATCAAAAATAAATAAATTCAAGCAGACAACCTAAAAAATTTAACAACAATGACAAATGGTTTGATGAAGGCAATAAGCTAACATAGAAATTGAAAAACCTATCCAACCAAAAACAGAGATGCAGAAAACCCTGGCCTACACCTTCACTATTGTAAAACACAAAAACATTACAGAAATACACTAAGAAAAAAGAAGGAACAGTACATCAGAAACCAGCTCAATGTAATTGAAGAAGCCACAGAATCTATAGAAAATCAGAATACACTAAACCAGTGGTTCCCAAACTTTTACAGTCCCGTACCTCTTCAAACATTCAACCTCCAGCTGCGTACCCCCTGTAGCACCAGGGTCAGCGCACACTCAAATGTATTTTTTCTCCATCATTGTAAGCCTGCCACACACACACACTATACATTTATTAAACATAAGAATGTGTGTGAGTTTTGGTCACAACCCGGCTCCTAGGAAGTGACAAAGAGCTCTTATAGGACCAAGACACAAATAATAATAATCAATAATATTGCACTTTATTTAGACATCTTACATCTTGTTCATCTAAAATGGTGAATAACTCACTACAGGTTAATGAAAAGGGTGTGCTTGAAAGGATTCTCATAACTCTGCAATGTTGGGTTGTATTGGAGAGAGTCTCAGTCTTAAATCCTTTTCCACACACAGTCTGTGCCTGTATTTAGTTTTCATGCTAGCGAGGGCCGAGAATCCACTCTCACATAGGTACGTGGTTGCAAAGGGCATCAGTGTCTTAACTGCGCGATTTGCCAAAGCAGGAAACTGAGTGCAGCCCTATCCAAAATTCTGCCAGTGGCTTTCGATTAAATTTAATTTTCACAGAACCGCTTGTTGCAATTTCGATGAGGCAACTCTTGTTCAGATATTGGTAAGAGGACTGGAGGCAGGGCATGAAAAAGATAACAAATTCAGTTGTCTGTGTCATCCGTTTCGGGAAAGTACCTGTGTAATTGCGCACCCAGCTCACTCAGGTGCTTCGCTATATCACATTTGACATTGTCCGTAAGCTTAAGTTCATTTGCACACAAAAAATCATACAATGATGGAAAGACCTGTGTGTTGTACTTATTAATGTAGACAGAGAAGAGCTCCAACTTCTTAATCATAGCCTCAATTTTGTCCCGCACATTGAATATAGTTGCGGAGAGTCCCTGTAATCCTAGATTCAGATCATTCAGGCGAGAAAAAACATCACCCAGATAGGCCAGTCGTGTGAGAAACTCATCATCATGCAAGAGGTCAGACTTGTGAAAGTTATGTTTAGTAAAGAAAACTTTAAGGTCGTCTCTCAATTTTAAAAAAAAGTGTCAATACTTTGCCCATTGATAACCAGCGCTCTTCTGTATGTTGTAAAAGCGTTACATGGTCGCTGCCCATATCATTGCATAATGCAGAAAATACGAGAGTTCAGTGGCCAAGCTTTACAAAGTTAACCATTTTCACTGTAGTGTCCAAAACGTCTTTCAACCTGGCAGGTATTCCCTTGGCAGCAAGAGCCTCTCAGTGGATGCTGCAGTGTTTTTTTATTTTTTATTTCACTTTTATTTAACCAGGTAAGCAAGTTGAGAACAAGTTCTCATTTACAATTGCGACCTGGCCAAGATAAAGCAAAGCAGTTCGACACATACAATAGAGTTACACATGGAGTAAAAATAAACATACAGTCAATAATACAGTAGAAAAAAAAGTCTATATACAATGTGAGCAAATAGGGTGAGATAAGGGAAGTAAAGGCAAAAAAAGGCCATGGTGGCGAAGTAAATACAATATAGCAAGTAAAACACTGGAATGGTAGATTTGCAGTGGAAGAATGTGCAAAGTAGGAGCAAAATAAATAAATAAATACAGTAGGGGAAGAGGTAGTTGTTTGGGCTAAATTATAGATGGGCTATGTACAGGTGCAGTAATCTTTGAGCTGCTCTGACAGCAGGTGCTTAAAGCTAGTGAGGGAGATAAGTGTTTCCAGTTTCAGAGATTTTTGTAGTTCGTTCCAGTCATTGGCAGCGGAGAACTGGAAGGAGAGGCGGCCAAAGGAGGTGTTGGCTTTGGGGGTGACCAGAGAGATATACCTGCTGGAGCGCGTGCTACAGGTGGGTGCTGCTATAGTGACCAGCGAGCAGAGATAAGGGGGGACTTTACCTAGCAGGGTCTTGTAGATGACCTGGAACCAGTGGGTTTGGCGACGAGTATGAAGTGAGGGCCAGCCAACGAGAGCGTACAGGTCGCAGTGGTGGGTAGTATATGGGGCTTTGGTGACAAAACGGATGGCACTGTGATAGACTGCATCCAATTTTTTGAGTAGGGTATTGGAGGCTATTTTGTAAATGACATCGCCGAAGTCGAGTATCGGTAGCATGGTCAGTTTTACGAGGGAATGTTTGGCAGCATGAGTGAAGGATGCTTTGTTGCAAAATAGGAAGCCAATTCTAGATTTAACTTTGGATTGGAGATATTTGTGAGTCTGGAAGGAGAGTTTACAGTCTAACCAGACACCTAGGTATTTGTAGTTGTCCACATATTCTAAGTCAGAACCGTCCAGAGTAGTGATGCTGGACGGGCTGGCAGGCGCAGGCAGCGATCGGTTGAATAGCATGCATTTAGTTTTACTTAAGAGCAGTATTTAAGAGCAGTTGGAGGCCACGGAATGAGAGTTGTATGGCATTGAAGCTCGTCTGGAGGTTTGTTAACACAGTGTCCAAAGAAGGGCCAGAAGTATACAGAATGGTGTCATTTGCGTAGAGATGGATCAGAGACTCACCAGCAGCAAGAGCGACATCATTGATGTATACAGAGAAGAGAGTTGGCCCAAGAATTGAACCCTGTGACACCCCCATAGAGACTGCCAGAGGCCCGGACAACAGGCCCTCCGATTTGACACACTGAACTCTATCAGAGAAGTAGTTGGTGAACCAGGCGAGGCAATCATTTGAGAAACCAAGGCTATCGAGTCTGCCGATGAGGATGTGGTGATTGACAGAGTCGAAAGCCTTGGCCAAGTCAATGAATACGGCTGCACAGTATTGTTTCTTATCGATGGCGGTTAAGATATCGTTTAGGACCTTGAGCGTGGCTGAGGTGCACCCATGACCAGCTCTGAAACCAGATTGCATAGCGGAGAAGGTGCGGTGGGATTCGAAATGGTCGGTAATCTGTTTGTTGACTTGGCTTTTGAAGACCTTAGAAAGGCAGGGTAGGATAGATATAGGTCTGTAGCAGTTTGGGTCAAGAGTGTCCCCCCCTTTGAAGAGGGGGATGACTGCAGCTGCTTTCCAATATTTGGGAATCTCAGATGACACGAAAGAGAGGTTGAACAGGCTAGTAATAGGGGTTGCAACAATTTCGGCAGATCGTTTTAGAAAGAAAGGGTCCAGATTGTCTAGCCGGCTGATTTGTAGGGGTCCAGATTTTGCAGCTCTTTCAGAACATCAGGTGATTGAATTTGGGAGAAGGAAAAATGGGGAAGGCTTGGACGAGTTGCTGTGGGGGGTGCAGTGCTGTTGACCGGGGTAGGGGTAGCTAGGTGGAAAGCATGGCCAGCCGTAGAAAAATGCCTATTGAAATTCTCAATTTTAGTCGATTTATCGGCGGTGACAGAGTTTCCTATCCTCAGTGCAGTTGGCAGCTGGGAGGAGGTGTTCTTATTCTCCATGGACTTTACAGTGTCCCAGAACCTTTTTGAGTTTGTGTTGCAGGAAGCAAATTTCTGTTTATTGGTTTCTAACTTCCCTGAAAAGTTGCATATCACGGGGGCTTTTCGATGCTAATGCAGAACGCCATAGGATGTTTTTGTGTTGGTTAAGGGCAGTCAGGTCTGTAGAGAGCTAAGGGCTATCTATATCTGTTCCTGGTTCTAAATTTTGTGAATGGGGCATGCTTATTTAAGATGGTGAGGAAGGCATTTAAAAAAAATAACCAGGCATCCTCTACTGACGGGATGAGGTCAATATCCTTCCAGGATACCCGGGCCAGGTCGATTAGAAAGGCCTGCTCGCTGAAGTGTTTCAGGGAGCGTTTGACAGTGATGAGTGGAGGTCGTTTGACCGCTGACCCATTACGGATGCAGGGAATGAGGCAGTGATCGCTGAGATCTTGGTTGAAAACAACAGACGTGTATTTAGAGGGCAAGTTGGTTAGGATGATATCTATGAGGGTGCCCGTGTTTACAGCTTTTGGGTGGTACCTGGTAGGTTTATTGATAATTTGTGTGAGATTGAGGGCATCAAGCTTAGATTGTATAGTCTATCCAAGTGGCGTCTGGAGCAACTGCTTGCACACGCGTTACCACTCCACTATGTCTCCCTGTCATGGCTTTTGCGCCATTAGTACAGATACCAACACATCTTGACCATCAAAGTCCATTTGATGTCACCGAGCTGTCCGGTACTTTACAAATATCTTCTCCTGTTGTCCTGGTTTCCAGTTGTTTGCAGAAGAGGATGTCATCCTTAATTGACCGCCCATAAACGTAACGGACATATACCAGGAGCTGTGCCAGGCCCGCCATGTCTGTTGACTCATCCAGCTGTAACGCATATAATTCACTGGCTTGTATGCGAAGCAGTAATTGTTTCAAAACATCTCCTGCCATGTCACTGATGCGTCGTGAAACAGTGTTGTTTGATGAAGGCATTGTTTGTACCGTTTTCTTTGGTCCTTGCGGTAGCAGGAAGAATTAAGTCCTCCACAATAATATGTGGCTTGCCTGTCCTAGCCATTCAGTGGCTCACCATAGTTGCTTCTAGCCCCTTCTTATTAATGATATCTGTGGCTTTTATACATGTCTTACTACTCAAAAGTCGTCTTAATTCTCGCCCAAAAAACTCCCGTGGCTTATCTTCCAAACTGTCATGTTAGGTTTCTAAATGTCTGCGCAAGAGTGAAGGTTTCCCGCGAGAGAGTAACAGTTATTGTGATTGGATGTTAATTATAATTGTATATATCAATGATGCCGCTCTTGCTGCTGGTGATTCCCTGATCCACCTCTACGCACCATTCTGTATACATCTGGCCCCTCTTTGGACACTGTGTTAACTAATCTCCAAACGAGCTTCAATGCCATACAACAGGCCTCCAACTGCTCTTAAACGCTAGTAAAACCAAATGCATGCTTTTCAACCGTTCGCTGCCCGCACCCGCCCGCCCGACTAGCATCACTACCCTGGACGGTTCTGACCTAGAATATGTGGACAACTACAAATACCTAGGTGTCTGGCTAGACTGTAAACTCTCCTTCTAGACTCATATTAAACATCTCCAATACAATATTAAATCTAGAATCGGCTTCCTATTTCGCAACAAAGCCTCCTTCACTCACGCCGCCAAACCCGCCAAGCCCTAGTAAAACTGACTATCCTACCGATCCTCGACTTCGGCGATGTCATCTACAAAATAGCTTCCAATACTCTACTCAGCAAACTGGATGCAGTCTATCACAGTGCCATCCTTTTTGTTACCAAAGCCCCTTTTACCACCCACCACTGCGACCTGTATGCTCTAGTCGGCTGGCCCTCGCTACATATTCGTCGCCAGACCCACTGGCTCCAGGTCATCTATAAGTCTATGCTAGGTAAAGCTCCGCCTTATCTCAGCTCACTGGCCACGATAACAACACCCACCCGTAGCACGCGCTCCAGCAGGTATATCTCACTGGTCATCTCTAAAGCCAACACCTCCTTTGGCCGCCTTTCCTTACAGTTCTCTGCTGCCAGTGACTGGAACAAAAAGCAAAAATCGCTGAAGCTGGAGACTTATATTTCCCTCACTAACTTTAAGCATCAGCTATCTGAGCAGCTAACCGATCGCTGCAGCTGTACATAGTCCATCTGTAAATATCCCAATCAATCTACCTACCTCATCCCCATATTGTTTTTATTTACTTTTCTGCTCTTTTGCACACCAGTATCTCTACTTGCACATCATCATCTGCTCATTTATCACTCCAGTGTTGATCTGCAAAATTGTAATTACTTTGCTACTATGGCCTATTTATTGCCTACCTCCTCACGCCATTTGCACACACTGTATATAGACTTTCTTTTTTTCTATTGTGTTATTGACTGTACGCTTGTTTATTCCATGTGTAACTCTGTGTTGTTGTTTGTGTCGCACTGCTTTGCGTTATCTTGGCCAGGTCGCAGTTGTAAATGAGAACTTGTTCTCAACTAGCTTACCTGGTTAAATAAAGGTGAAATAAAAATAAAATAAAATAAAATTTGACTAGGCTACCTGCATTTGACATTGTGTTGTTATTTAGCTGAAAACTAAATGGTTTAATAAAATAAAAAATAGTAACCTTAATTTAACTAGGCAAGTCAGTTAAGGACAAATTCTATTTACAATAACGGCCTACACCAGCCAAACCCGGACGACGCTGGGCCAGTTGTGCGCCGCCCTATGGGACTCCCAATCAAAGCCGGGTTGTGATACAGCCTGGATTTGAACCAGGGTGTCTGTAGTGAGGCCTGTGGTGTTGATGGTACCCTAAATTAAATGATAAAATATATAGATCACAAATTCAAATTGGTTATACTCTTTAACATTATTTGGAACCAAGGACTGATCACCCCAATCCACAGAAGTGATTGACTAACAAACCTAAATAAAAGCAAAGTCCTCTCATGCTTTGTTGATTTCTTTCCACATGGCCGTGGGGTGAGACAGGGATGCAGCTTGAGCCTCACCCTCTTCAACATATATATCAATGAATTGGCGAGGGCACTAGAACAGTCTGCAGCACCCGGCCTCACCCTACTAGAATCTGAAGTCAAATGTCTACTGTTTGCTGATGATCTGGTGCTTCTGTCCCCAACCAATGAGGGCCTACAGTGGCACCTAGATCTTCTGCACAGATTCTGTAAGACCTGGGCCCTGACAGTAAATCTCAGTAAGACAAAAATAACAGTGTTCCAAAAAATGTCCAGTTACCAGGACCACAAATACAAATTCCAACTAGACACTGTTGCCTTAGAGCACACAAAAGACTATACCTACCTTGGCCTAAACATCAGCACCACAGGTAACTTCCACAAAGCTGCGAATGATCTGAGAGACAAGGCAAGAAGGGCGTTCTATGCCATCAAAAGTAAAACTAACAATGACTCAATAATCCATGCATTCTGGGATTGCTATGAAGTCCAAAAGTTATGGGGGAAGTTAGAAAGTTGGCAGAAGTATTACAATATCAATTTAATTTTAATCTGTCTGCATATTTCAAGACATGACATATGAGGGTGCAGTGAGATACCCGATGGGTTGGACGATACTTTTCTCATCAATCATCTTTAAAAAAGTATACTTTAAAACTGTAAGTCAACCAATCCTCCATCGTTAACACAATGGAAAGGTCAAATGCTTTATTATCTAAATGTTAAAGTGTGTGGGCGACGGAAAGAAACAAAATGGTGCAGTTTGAGGCCATGTGACAGAGTGATGCGGGCTCTGGACATGGGGGAGTGAACAGGTGGTTCTGGGCAGGGGTGAATTATGGGCCAGCTACTGGTAGCTGATAGAGAGCTTGTTCCTACGGGCCAGCTACTGGTAGCTGATAGAGAGCTTGTTCCTACGGGCCAGCTACTGGTAGCTGATAGAGAGCTTGTTCCTACGGGCCAGCTACTGGTAGTTAATAGAGAGAACTTGCTTTCATTGTAGTGAGATGATACTCAGTCCAATGTATTACACCTCCCTCGAGGAGACTGCTGGAGGAAGGCAGAAATAAGACTCTCCTAACTACCTTTGTGGATTATCCACAAGGCATGCTCAGCATAATACTAGCAAGTAATGACTCCGATGAATAACAAGCACCCTCATATATGCCTACTGACTAGCGTGTGCAAAAAGAGACGATGGCTATGTCTGAAATCTGTCTTACATACATACTATTTACTAAAACGACATGCTGTGTAATAATTGTACTACATAATATTTAGAAAAGCACTGTTTAGTAAAAACGAAAGCAGAAACAAATAACATACTAGGCTCATCCATACTGAGAATGCCTCATTAATGCACAATTGTGTTGATTCCTTCCATTCGTAAATCCTGGCATATAAAGCAAGCTCAATTTAAACAATTTCACATACTTTAAAAGTCTGTTTTTGCATACCCAAAATCCAGACTATTTAGAACACAAGTACGAGTATTCAGACACAGCCACGGTCTCCTTACGTCGCTGTCTCACTACGGCCAATAAAGTAGGCTAGACCTAGTCTACGTCCCAAATGGTACTCTATTCCCTATATATTGCAGTACTTTAAGGCCTATGGGCCCTGGTAAACAGTAGTGCTCTAAAGGAATAGGCCGTCATTTGGAAAGCAGACCTTGTGCAGCAGCAGATTGCCTCAATTACTAGGCTGCCTAATTTACACGCAAAATCACAGCTGTCCCGTCGAATGAGCCTGAACAGGCCAGGCAGCCAACCATCACCTTAGGTACTGACTGACTTAAATCACTTCCTCCCTCTGCCTGACAGCAGCAGTACAGGAGCCTAATGCCTAATGATTACAATCTTCTCCTCAGAACTGATATTAGTATTACTCCTCCTGTCAATGGCGTACCACGCCCCCCCCCGGCGGTACCGGTGCATCAAGTCTGGAACCAACAGGACCCTGAACAGCTTCTATCCCCAAGCCATTAGACTGCCAAATAGCTACCCAGACTATCTGCATGGACCATTTTTACTTCACTGCCTAAAGTCAGATGCTATCCTTCTTACACACCTTAGCTAAGCTATAGTAGTATACTGCCAGCTATCCAACTGCTGTCCATAGTCCAACTACTATTTTACACCAATATGGGTGAAACCCTTTCCCACAGCGTTGAGACTGCAGAAATATCTGGATGTTATCACAGTATGAAGACTAACTGAGCCAGGTTAATGAGGATACCTTAATATCAATTGCTTTTGAAACAGTCTCACTCCACACTGTATAGTAACCCTGACTGGCTGTGGGTGTAATTGTTAGAGCCCAACCGATATGGGATTTTTGGGTTAGATACCAATTTTAGGGAGGAAAAAGTCGCCAATTACCGATATATTGTTTTTCAGAGGTGGACTGAAAAACATACCTTATGTTGGATCGCGTGTGCACTTAAGTTGAAAAATGTAGGAGCACACAAAGACATTTAGGAGCACAATGAAAAATATTTGAGGTAATAAAGCTAGAATCGTTCATTTTTCTAGGCGTACTGGTGCTCTGAAATACAAGTTCAAGTTGCACAGCAAAATATTTAGGCACATATGCAAGTAAAATGGTGGCACTGTGGAGCCCTGTAATGTCACCACTAGATGTCAGCATTTTGTATTAGTAGATTCACAACAGTGCTTTACAACAGTCAAAGGTCATGTAAAGAAACACTTTATGGCAACATGGCAATGAGAGCTTGTTATGACCATTCTAATTATACCTCAGGTGGTTGTGACCGGAATGCAACAACCACACGCAAGCTGCTCATTCTGACAATGTTTTCTTACTGAAACCATAATGTCAATTACAGTGTTATCCAATACAAAATGTACTGGCTATATATTTCAACTGCAAATGGCATGCGCTGATGACTGAAAATGTTACTGCAGCAAAAATAGAATGTGATGAGGACAGGGCTGCTTGCTTGGTGAAGTGTACTTTTGATTATTTACCTATTCAAATACGCTGTGGCAAGCTACTCACCGTCAAACCACCATGCCCACTCTGGAAGGCTTACATCGGTAGGCCCATAATATTGGACGATTATATTGGTTGATCGATTTATCTAGTCATCGTTCGCTAAGTAAGACATCGGTTAGCTGAGGGCGTCACGGGGATATCAGAACTGTTAATTACACAAGGAAGCCCTCTCACAGGAACAGAAACAAGAGCGAGTCAGGGAGCATGATGTAGTTAGTAGTCGTGAGCGCGTGCGTGTGTATATGTGTGTGTGTGTAGACCTGGCAGTTGGCTGTATGTAGTGTGGAGATGAGCATGGTGTTGCGTAGCGGGCAAGACGTCCTAACTAACAAGATCCTTATTGGGGTCAGTACAGGGGGCTAGACGTCCTGACTAACAAGATCCTTATTGGGGTCAGTACAGGGGGCTAGACGTCCTGACTAACAAGCTCCTTATTGGGGTCTGTACAGGGGGCAAGACGTCCTAACTAACAAGCTCCTTATTGGGGTCAGTACAGGGGGCTAGACGT
>NC_036875.1:35616368-35617532 GCF_002910315.2 Salvelinus sp. IW2-2015 | reverse complement strand
CTTCTAACTAACACGCTACCTTATTGGGTGTCAGTACAGTGGGCTAGCACGTCCTACTAACAAGCTCCTTATTGGGGTCAGTACAGGGGGTGCAGACGTCCTGACTAACAAGCTCCTTTATTGGGGTCAGTTTACGGGGCTAGACTTCCTGACTTAACAAGATCTTTATTGGGTCAGTATAAGGGGGCTAGACGGTGCTAACTTAACAAGCTCCTTATTGGGGTCAGTACAGGGGGCTAGACGTCCTGACTAACAAGCCTCCTATTGGGGTCAGTACAGGGGGCTAAACGTTCTAACTAACAAGATCCTTATTGGGTCAGTACAGGGGGCTAGACGTCCTGACTAACAAGATCCTTATTGGGGTCAGTACAGGGGCTAGCACATCTAACTAACAAGATCCTTATGGTCAGTACAGGGGCTAGACGTTCTAATTAACAAGATCCTTATTGGGGTCAGTACAGGGGGCTAGACGCTTCTAATTAGTAACAAGATCTTATTGGGGTCAGTACAGGGGGCTAGACGTTCTAACTAACAAGCTCCTTATTGGGGTCAGTACAGGGGTAGCACGTTCTACTACAAGCTCTCTCGGTTATTAGGGTCAGTACAGGGGCTACAGGTTCAATCTAACATAGCTCCTTCATTGGGGTCAGTACAGGGGGCTAGACGTTTCTAACTACAAGCTCCTTATTGGGTCAGTACAGGGGGCTAGACTTCTAACTAACAGTAGTTCCTTATTGGGGTCAGTACAGTGGGTGCTAGGACGTCCTTCCTTATTGGGGTCAGT
Source organism: Salvelinus sp. IW2-2015 (assembly GCF_002910315.2). Classification (NCBI taxonomy): domain Eukaryota; kingdom Metazoa; phylum Chordata; class Actinopteri; order Salmoniformes; family Salmonidae; genus Salvelinus; species Salvelinus sp. IW2-2015. The sequence continues at coordinate 35,616,748 of NC_036875.1, read as the reverse complement.
ACAGGGGGCTAGGACGTCCTGACTAACAAGCTCCTTATTGGGGTCAGTACAGGGGGCTACAGGTTCTAACTAACAAGCTCCTTATTGGGGTCAGTACAGGGGGCTAGACGTTCTAACTAACAAGCTCCTTATTGGGGTCAGTACAGGGGGCTAGACGTTCTAACTAACACGATTCTTATTAGGGTCAGTACAGGGGGCAAGTACGTCCTAACTAACACGCTCCTTATTGGGGTCAGTACAGGGGGCTAGCACGTCCTAACTAACACGCTCCTTATTAGGGTCAGTACAGGGGGCTAGTACGTCCTAACCAACAAGCTCCTTATTGGGGTCAGGACAGGGGGCTAGCACGTCCTAACCAACAAGCTCCTTATTGGGGTCAG
>NC_036875.1:35563499-35616343 GCF_002910315.2 Salvelinus sp. IW2-2015 | reverse complement strand
TACTCTATTCCCTATATATTGCAGCTACTTTAAGGCCTATGGGCCCCTGGTAGAACAGGTAGTGCGCTCTAAAGGAATAGGCCGTTTTGGAAGCAGACCTGCAGCAGGCAATTGCCTCAATTACTAGGCTGCCTAATTTAAGACATAGAACAAAAAACACAAAAGACAATGATCCCGTGTCCACAATGACAAGCTCGCTGACAGGCCAGTGCATGCCATCTATCATCCTTACAAAAGGGATACTGACCTGAAATGTAAATGACCCCTCTTACCAATATCACAGTCTGGCCTGACAGCCAAGCATGTAACTGAGAGCCTAATGAAATCTACGATTATGCATTACAATCTTCTCTCCTTTCGAGGAAACTTGAATATTAGATAAGTTACTCCTCGTGTCTCTAAATGTAGGCACGGTAAAACCCGACGCCCCCCGGAGTCCCAAAAGTTTAAGAAGAGCTACTACTGAATACAGTCTAAAGTATCTTGTTATTTTGAAATGTAGTAGCTACTAGACTGGGGGAAAAAAAAGAAGTACTCATTCTTTGAAGTCAACCGTCTAAAAAAGTAAAAGGTAACACTCGCAATCAAAATTCCTTGTTGTATTAGCTCCAAACCACGGGGGCACACTTTTCTTCATATCATAGATTCGGTACGTGCATAAGTTCTGTGGAACCAACAAGGACCCGGGAACAGCTGTCATATCCCCAAAAAGGCCATAGCTGCCACAAATGAACTACACACTGAATGCTAGCATACGGACCATGTCGTTCACTTCGACTGGCCTTAAAAGTCAGAATAAATGCTGCCTTCTTGCCACCTTAGCAGTAGCGTATAGTAGTTATTCTGCCAGCTAATCTCATTACATGCTGTCTTTCACACGGGATGTCTCCTGCTCTCATTACTCACTATTTTACCATAGGGTTGAAATCCCCTTCCCACAGCCTTTAGGACTGCCAAATCTCTGGCATGTTATCCAACGTATGACTAAGCTGAGCAGGTTGATGTAGTAGGATTCCTTAATATCCAATTGGCTTCTTGAAAAACGCACGTCTACTTCCACACTTATAGTAACCCTATGGCTTGGGTGTAATGTTAGAGCCAACTCGATATGGGGATTTTTGGGTTAAGAGATACCATTTTAGGGAGGAAACAAGTCCGACATTCCGGATATATTGTTTTTCAGAGATGGACTGAAAACACAACCTTATGGTGGTGATCGCGCCCTGTCGTCCCCTGTGCACTTAAGGTGTGAAAAGATGATAGCGAGCACCGCACAAAAGACATTTAGCGCAGCCAATGAAACAAGTTTTAGAGGTTAGAACGCTAGGATCGTTCATCTTTTCATAGGACGAATGTGCTCTGTAAATTACAAGTTCAAGTCTGCAGTTCAACAAGAATATTTAGGGCACATATGCAAGTAAAATTGGCTCGTTTGGCACTGTGGAGCCCTGTAATGTCCACCACTAGTGTCGCATTTTGGTTTTTGTTGAGTGGATATCACAGACGGTGATTTGTACAACATTCACAAGGCTCCATTGTCAGAAGGAGATATAGCTTGTAAGAATCTATAACTGGCAATAAATACGCAAAGTTAGAAAGTAGTGTTTGCCTCCCTAGTTCTGTGACTTTATCTAATTCACCAGGAGGTTGCGATGTTGTTGCGCGGAGAATGCAAGATTGACGTGTCAATGTACGTGTTTACTGGTTCTTACCCCATTTTTTGGACAATTTTTCTGTATCTTGATCAAGCAATGCACATTACACTGTGTCTCAACCACTGTACATTTACATACATGTGTTTAATTATACCAATGATACACTATTTAAGACTTGACTATAGGTGCTCATTATATAGCCTTTATTTCTTAATGGACTGCGGATCGCTGCACTGCGCTGATGCGATGAAAAATGTCTTTGTACTTCACTGCCTGACTTAGCATATTCAATTTATAATGTGCATGGACCCCAGGGCGGCTTCGCCTTGGTAGGTGTACTTATGTTTTAATCGTATTTGATTTTATTTCTCGGATATATCTTTGTAATAACCGCCTCATCGTTGGTCTCAAGCTGCTACTTTCTTACTCCGTTTTAACCCACATTGCCATCGGGAGGCTTACTCGGCCTACCCATTAAAGTTGGACGATTATTGGTTGACTCGATATTTATCTGAGTCATCGGTCCCTAAGTTAACAGACATCGTTTAGCCGTGGGGCTCACACGGGAATCACGAAGTTAAATTACCAAGAAGCCCTCTCACAAGGGAACGAAACAGAGGCGAGTGCGGAGCATTGGATGTAGTTATAAGTCCGTGAGCGCGTGCGCTGTGGTATATGTGTGGTGGTAACCTGGCGTGGCTGTATGTTTAGTGTGGAGCATGAGCATGGTGTTGCGCTAGCAGGGCAGACGTCCTAACTAACACAGATCCTTATTGGGGTCAGTACAGGGGGCAAGACGTCCTGACTAACAGATCCTTATTGGGGTCAGTACAGGGGGCTAGACGTCCTGACACAAGTCCTTATTGGGGCTGTAGGGGGCAAGACGTCCTAACTAACAGCTCCTTATTGGGGTCAGTACAAGGGGGCTGACTTCTAACTAACAAGATCCTTATGGGGTCAGTACAGGGGGCTAGACGTCCTCGACTAACAGATCCTTATTGGGGTCAGTACAGGGGCTGAGACGTTCTAATTACAACTCCTTATTGGGTCAGTACAGGGGGCTAGACGTCCTAGACTAACACGCTCCCTATATTGGTCAGTACAGGGGGCTAGACGTTCTGACTACACGATACCATATTTGGGGTCAGTACAGGGGGCTAGGCGTCCTAACTAACAAGATCCTTATTGGGGTCCAGTACAGGGGGGCTAGACGTCCTAACTAACGCTCCTTATTGGGGTCAGTACAGGGGGCTAGACGCTACTAACACGCTCCTTATTGGGTCAGTACAGGGGGCTGACGTTCTAATAACAGCTCCTTATTGGGGTAGTACAGGGGGCGGAGCACGTCCTACAAAGATCCTTATTGGGTCAGCTACAGGGGCAACGTCCTGACTAAACAAGCTCCTTATTGGGTCAGTACAGGGGCTAGTACTTCCTACTAACAAGACTCCTTATTGGGTCAGTATAAGGGGGCTAGACGTTCTAATTAACAAGCTCACCTTATTTGGGTCAGTACAGGGGGCTGCATCGTCCTAACAAGCTCCTATGGGGTCAGTACAGGGGGCAGACGTTCTAACTAACAAGATCCCTTATTGGGGTCAGTAACGGGGGCTAGACGTCTCTGATAACAAGATCTTATTGGGTCAGAAGGGGCTAGCACATCCTAACTAACAAGTCCTTATTGGGGTCAGTACAGGGAGCAATACAAATCCATGTCCGTACGGTAACGTCTATTAAAAGATCCTTATGGGGTCAGTACAGGGGGCTAACCGTCTAACTAACAAGACTTATTGGGGTCAGACAGCGGGGCTAGCACGTCCTAACTAACAAGTCCTTATTGGGTCAGTACAGGGGGCTACAGTCTAACTAACAGCTCCTTGGGGTCAGTACAGGGGGCTAGCACGGTCTAACTAACAAGCTCCTTATGGGTCAGTACAGGGGGTAACGTCTCTACACAGCTCCTTTTGGGTCCATACAGGGGGCTAGCTGTACCTAACTAACAGATCCTTATTGGGTCAGTACAGGGGGCTGGCGTCTAACTACAAGCTCCTTATTGGGTCAGTACAGGGGCTACAGGTTCTAACTACACAAGCTCCTTATTGGGGTGCAGTGACGGGGGCTAGCGTTCTAACTAACAAGCTGCTATTGGGGTCATACAGGGTAACGTTCTTAACTAACACGAGTTCTTATTCGGGGTCAGTACAGGGGTGCTAGACGTCCTAACTACACACGTCCTTATTTGGGAGTCAGAAGGGGGAGTACGTCTAACTAACCGCTCCTTGATTGGTCAGTTACGGGGCAGTACGTTACTAAACCAACAAGTCTTATTGGCGGTCAGGACAGGGGGCTAGCACGTCCTACAACAAAGGATCCTTATTTGGTCAGGACAGAGGCTGCACGTCCTAACAACACGCTCCTTATTAGGTCAGTCCAGCTCGGGCTAGCACGTCCTAACTCAACCGGCTCTTATTAGGTCAGTACAGGGGATCTAGCCCGTCCGAAACCAAAGCTCCTCTTATTGGGCGTTCGGACAGGGTAGGCACGTCCAACTGACACGTCCTTATTTAAGGGTCAGTACAGGGCGGCTAGCACGAGTCCTAACTAACACGCGCTCCTTATTGGGGTCAGTACAGGGGGCTAGCACGTCCTAACCAACAAGCTCCTTATTGGGGTCAGGACAGGGGGCTAGCACGTCCTAACTAACTGTGGAAGGAAGGAAGCTTCTAGAGAGGAGCTGGTATGACGTCACAGCAACCCCTCTGATGTAATTAACATAGCATATTGTGATGGACGTGGTGTGTGTTTGTGTGTATTGCATAGCAACTTGAAGATGAGCAGCAGCACAACAATAACAACAGCTTATTTCAGTGTCTTTTATCTCCCGCACCGTCTATTTAATCAACAAAGTTTTGAGCCGAGGGCCTTTAAATATGCAGCGGCTGTGGCACTACAAACGGAATCCATTTGAATGGGATCTCAGCGTGACAGAGGGGTTTAGAGGAGATAGAGTAGATATACACCCCATCTTCTGGATGGTTAACTGGACTTGTTCTGTCATTTCTTATTTTGATTTGGGCTGCCGAATGGCGCAGCGGTCTAAGGCACTGCATCGCAGTGCAAGAGGTGTCACTACAGTCCCTGGTTCGAATCCAGGCTGTATCACATCCGGCTGTGATTGGGAGTCCCATAGGGCGGCGCACAATTGGCCCAGCGTCGTCCAGGTTTGGCCAGGTTAGGCCGTCATTATAAATAAGAATTTGATCTTAACTGACTTGCCTTGTTAAATAAAGGTTAAATGTAAAAAAATATATATTTGTGTATTTGTATTTTATTTGCAAGACACATAATCCACTGTTGGGGTTAGTAACATAAGCATTTCACTGCACTTGCTGTAACACACCAGCAAAATTGTGTGCGCGACCAATAAACTTTGATTTGGTATGACAGGGAGATAGATGGAAGGTAGTTGGTTAGAGAAGGAGCAAAGGTAGAGGGTTGTTGGTCGGGTTGTGGCTTCTGAGAAGGGTAACACAGCAGTGAGACACAATCAACACAATCAAGGCCTCAGGAGAGCCAGCAGATCTGACCAGCTTGCTTACAATTGCACTATGGCTGATGCTACTTAGTATGAGGAGGAAAAGGACAGTTTTCTTCTGTGTAACAGTTGGGATAATGGGACAATTCGGAGTACAACGCATTTCTCATCTCTGGATTGAGGTACATATCCCGAGCCATATCTCGCGCTAGCGTCTTAATCTACACAGAAAGTCTGTCTGACCCTAGTGTAGCTGTAAGCAAGTGGTCGGATCTGCTGGCTATGCCTCAGGGTTGAGTTTTACCATTAAGATACAGTCTGAGGTTGAACACCAAAAACATTGGTGGTGTGTATTGGTCATAAGTCATACGGACACATCTAATAGATTTAGGCCTAGGTTTGAAACACCAAATAACCCTAAAGCAAGTCTAATGCATAGTACATGTTCAAACCCATGTCTCTGGGGTCAAGCATGTGCCATTTATCAAAAGGTAAACTTTTGGGGTTTTCAGGCATGGAGCCCTGCTTCATAGTGAGGCAATTCCTAGAGGATCAATACATGACTATACCTGTTAGCAGCAGACCACCACCAATGAGAGTAGTATAGGGCCTCGTCCTGAGAAATCAGTTTCTTTGGTTCAATAACACACACCCCTCAGCAGAGAAAGGTTTAGCAAAGTACCCCAGGTCTACCTACAGTTCAGTCTCCTTAACGCAGTGAGATTTATCCTACGTTCTCAGTCCGGACATCTACCAAATGCAATGTAAGGCTGATGGCATTAACCTCTCACACAATTTAAAGTGCCCTCCTTTTTAGAGAAGACTGGGATCTTTCAATTGTAGAGATGAGAAAGGCTGGTGGAAGACAGTCATGGTTCATGCTAGTTTAAAGAACACACTTAAGTGCTCGTTTAGATTTTAGAACGAACCTTGAGAAGCAGGCAAGGTATTAAGAAAACCAACAGGTAAGTGCTTCGCAATCGCAACTTCTACATTGAATGACAATTTCCACATTTATGACGCACGCAGCACTTTTTAGACTAGGGCCGATTTCAAGTTTTCATAACAAATCGGTAATCGGCATTTTTGGACACCGATCATGGCCGATTACATTGCACTCCACGAGGAGACTGCGTGGCAGGCTGAGTACCTGTTATGCGAGTGCAGCAAGGAGCCAAGGTAAGGTGCTAGCTAGAATTAAACGTATCTTATAAAGAACAATCAATTTTAACATAATCACTAGTTAACTACATATGGTTGATGATATTACTAGTTTATCTAGCTTGTCCTGCGTTGCATATAATCGATGCGGTGCCTGTTAATTTATCATTGAATCACAGCCTACTTCGCCAAACGGGTGATATAACAAGCGCATTCGCGGAAAAAAAGCACTGCCGTTGCACCAATGTGTACCATAATCATCAACGCCTTTCTTAAAATCAATACACAAGTATATATTTTTAAACCTGCATATTTAGTTAATATTGCCTGCTAACGTGAATTTCTTTTAACTAGGGAAATTGTGTCACCTCTCTTGCGGTCTGTGCAACAGAGTCAGCGTATATGCAGCAGTTTGGGCCACCTGGCTCGTTGCGAACTGTGTTAAGACCATTTCTTCGTAACAAAGACAGCCAACTTCGCCAAACGGGGGATGATTTGAGAAAATCGCATTTGCGAAAAAAGAACAATCGTTGCACGAATGTACCTAACCATAAACATCAATGCCTTTATAAAAATCAATACACGGAAGTATATATTTTTAAACCTGCATATTTAGTTTAAAGAAATTTATGTTAGCAGGCAATATTAAACTAGGGAAATTGTGTCACTTTTCTTGATTTCATTGCACGCAGAGTCAGGGTATATGCTACAGTTTGGGCCACCTGGCTCGTTGCGAACTAATTTGCCAGAATTTTACGTAATTATGACATAACATTGAAGGTTGTGCAATGTAACAGCAATATTTAGATTTAGGGTTGCCACCCGTTAGATAAAATACGGAACGGTTCCGTATTTCACTGAAAGAATAAATGTTTTGTTTTCGAAATGATAGGTCTTTAATATGGTCAAATCCAGAAACTAAGGCTCGTATTTCTGTGTGTTATTATATTATAATTAAGTATATGATTTGATAGAGCAGTCTGACTGAGTGGTGGTAGGCAGCAGCAGGCTCGTAAGCATTCATTCAAACAGCACTTTCCTGCGTTTGCCAGCAGCTCTTCGCAATGCTTCAAGCATTGCGCTGTTTATGACTTCAAGCCTATCAACTCACGAGATTAGGCTGGCAATACTGAAGAACCTATTAGAACATACAATAGTCAAAGGTATATGAAATATAAATGGTAGAGAGAGAAATAGTCCTATAATAACTACAACCTAAAACTTCTTAGCTGGGAATATTGAAGACTCATGTTAAAAGGAACCACCAGCTTTCATATGTTCTCATGTTCTGAGCAAGGAACTTAAACGTTAGCTTTTACTTTCTTCTCCAACACTTTGTTTTTGCATTATTTAAACCAAATTGAACATGTTTCATTATTTATTTGAGACTAAATGTATTTTATTGATGTATTATATTAAGTTAAAATAAAAAAAAAGTGTTCATTCAGTATAGTCGTAATTGTCATTATTACAAATATATAAAAATCGACCGATTAATCGGTATCGGCTTTTTTCGGTCCTCCAATAGTCGGTATCGGCATTGAAAAAAATCATAAAATCGGTCGACCTCTAGTATCTATCTCCCTCTCAGAGCAGGGAGGAGGAGGGTGAATGCTTCAAAAAGGTACATTACTAGTATAAGAGTGGGGGTTTTGGGACTAGAGAGGTTCAATCAGATGGGCACTGATGCCAGAAAGATTAGAGACTTACCTTTAACGTTCTGGTAGGGGCCCAGCCCGTGCCGTCGATAGAGTGCTCCCGCAACAAACTGTTGAAACAGAAACAAGTAGAAATCAAATCTCCATCATCATATTGGAAATCACGGTGGAAAAAAATCCACATTTAAATAGTCTAGTACTACTGCCAGACCTTTTCTTCCATGACACCCTCACTTGTGATTGGTTGCTCTATAAATGATTGGAAATCCCAAAAGAAAGTGAGCCAGCCAAGCATCTAGGAATGTTTCTCAATATGCATACTACCGTGGTCCAAGCACGCAAATTGGAGCACGGGAGGGTCAGAGCGTGAGTCCAAATCAAAGTATGTGAAACGGAGCACAGAGGGCAATTCTCACATGCGTACTCAGTTTGTACATATTTCAAAGAAACGGAAAGTATGCCAAGAAACGTGACGTAGCCACATAACAAACGTTGCAAAATGTATTGAAAACAATGGCAGCCATTATTTGAGCGGAAGCGAATTAAATGAAGTGTCAATGAGTGTGTGGCGATGTGAGAAGTGAATTACCTCAAACAGATCTCCCCCGTCTCAGCGATGTTGGGGTGCCATATTCTGGTCTGGCATTTCACTTTGGGAGGCTGGAGAGAAACATGGGACAACCACCCGTTAGCATAGGATTCATCTCGTCCACCAGTCAGCTCTCTCTTGAGCCTGGGGAAGAGGTGAGGACCAATTGTATCGCAACGTTTGACTAGAATGGAACACACACACTAACCGGACAGTTTATTAGGTACACCACCCCGCTCACGAAAATGGATCACTCCTACAAACAGTGAGTCACGTGGTCTTGGCTTGCTATATAAAGCAGGCAGACAGGCATTCAGTTACTGTTTGATTGAACGTTAGAATGGGCAAAACGAGTGACCAAACCGACTTTAAGTGTGGTATGATCGTCGGTGCCAGGCGCGCCGGATCCAGTATCTCAGAAACAGCCGACCTCCTGGGCTTTTCACGCACGAAAGTGACTAGAATTAACCAAGAATGGTGAGACAAACAAAAAAACATGCAGTCAGTGGCAGTCTTCAGAGTGAAAACAGCTCGTTGATGAGAGAGGTTGAAGTAGAATGATCATGCAAGCTTACAGTCGGGCCAAAACCAGAAATAATGGCGCAGTACAACAGTGGTGTGAAGAACGGCATCTTGGAATGCACAACTTGTCGATCCTTGTCACCCAATAGAGAATATTTGGTCCAATCTGCAGAAACTGCATGATGCCAGGATGGCAACGTTACTGCCACCTTGTAGAACGCCCCAAAGAATTCCAGCTGTTCTGGAGGTGAAGGGGGGTCCGACCGGTACTAGATGGGTGTACCTAATAAACTAGACAGTGAGTGTAGGTTCCCCTGAGGCAAACTACCCTCCACTAACAAAACACAGCATAGCTGAGGAGAGTAGTACTGAAACTCTTAAAAACAAACCCATGTATATTTTCTCCCCCAGACAAACAAAAAACAAACAAGAAAAACACACCCAAAAAAGTAGTCTTCAGATTCTTTATCTTTGTTTATTTATATATGTCAGCCTTAGACCTGAATAGTGTTCCTCAGAACTGTGAGATGAGAACGGCATGGTGGCAGAGAAACAAAGCTGTATAATAAATAGTACAGAGAGAGAACTAGACGTGTCAGTCTACCATAGTTGATCAAAGAGGCCTTGTAGCAACTGATAATGTAATAACTGACAATAATGTAATAGCTGCTAATAATGTTAACTTTTGCATTTATAATGTAATAAATGCTGATAATGTAATAAATTGCCAATAATGTAATACATATGCTAAACACTTAGCGCAATAAGGTTTTTGCGCATATTGTAATTATTGACTTTTAAAATACAGAAATACAGCCGGTATACTGCAAAATGCAGCATCATATGATGCAAAATGCATCATACGGCTGTATTTCTGTATTTTGAAAACTTGATTGCTGACATGCAAAACAATGGACTGATGAAAAGAACAAGATAGTTAGACTTTCCTTAAATGGTTCACATTGGACTTTTCCAAAAACACCACTCTCTCCTCCCGTCAATTTCCCAAATGAAACATGCACTATCTGAAATATTACATGAAAGAGACATTTCAAAAGACATTTAGGCATAGCAGTACCTACTAGCATGGAATGAAAAACTTGCTGAATCCCAACTCAAGACTAGAGTGCTCTGCATGAAACCTCTGCTCTCTCTTAATATTGTTTATGCTGTCAAGCTTTAAGGAGATACTTTTCTCTAAAGCAGCCAGTTAAAAATATTCACTAACTAAGGTGAACAGGAGAGAGAAAAAGGAGTGAATTTTTACTCAGTGACAAACTGACTCAAAACCACAAGACGGTAGAACACATTTCAAACGTTGCTTGTTAGGGGAAGGTAGTTTCAGAAACGTTGGAATGGTTTAGTCGGCTTCCTCACTGGTTGGTCCAGATTCAGTTTTTTTTCTTCTCTTCTTTAGTCCCAAAATGGATTTGAGATAACCTTATATTTTGTAGTCTAACTATGCTCTTTCATTCCCCAGTATTGAGTGCTAATGAGGCCAGTCCTGGCTAAGAACGTCTATAAATTATAGATTTATACAGTAGAGTGTACTGTTCTTTCCATTGCCACCCATACCGTCATCTTATACCATTATCAAATGCCTCAGTTTACTACCTTACCACTGGCTTAGAAGGCTTAGAAAAAAAACATACTTTACTATTCAAGGCTGGGATCAAGACATTACACAATTTAGAAAAACTCTAAAATAATCTCATATTGTTTTAATCTCTTTGTACAATATTGCGGTCCAGTTTGCTATAATCAAATAAAATGTTATTCATCATATGCTTGGTAAACAAGAGGTGTGAACTAACAGTGAAATGCTTACTGACTGGCCCTTCCCAACAACGCAGAGAGAAAGACAATAGATCAATAGCACAACAGTAAATCACGTACCAATAGAATCTATAATAAAACACAGAGTAACGATAACTTGGCTATATATAAGGGATACCAGTACCGAGTATGTGCAGGAGTACGAGGTAATTGAGGTAGTTATGTACATATAACTAGGAATAAAGTGACAGACAGCAGCAGAACGTGATCAAAATAATGCAGAAAGGGTCAATGCAGATAGTCCGGTAGCTTCTCGGTTAACTAACTATTTAGCAATCTTATGACCTGGGGGTAGAAGCTGTTCAGGGTCCTGTTGGTTCCAGACTTTGCGCATCAGTATCACTTGCCGTGCGGTAGCAAAGAGAACAATCTATGACTTGGGTGGATGGAGCCTTTGACAATATTTAGGGCCTTCCTCTGACACCGACTGGTATAGAGGTCCTGGCTGGCAGGAAGCTTGGCACCAGTGATGTACTGGGCTGTACGCACTTCCCTCTGTAGCGCTTTGCGGTCGGATGTCAAGTAGTTGCCATACCGGTGATGCAGCCAGTCAAGATGCTCTCAATGGTGCAGCTGGAGATCTGAGGGCCCGTGCCAAATCTTTTCAGCCTCCTGAGGGGGAAGAGGCGTTGTCGTGCCCTCTTCACCACTGTGTTGGTGTGTTTGATGTAGAACGATATAATGGTTAGATGTTCTAATAAACGTAATGTGTTGGGTATGTAGGGCCTAGGCAGAAACAACAAAAAGCTGTCAGGTTCTTTATGGGTCTCTTTCAGGCAGTTTACTAGCTCTCATAAAAGCCTGATAAATCCATACAGGCAGGTGGTAAACACAGCATTTACTGCCTGTCTAATTAACCTCCATTAAGATAAAGCACAGAGCATTAGGTTTTGGTATGAAACAGGTTGTAAATTCTAATGATGACACACGAGAATGTGTGTATGTGTGTGTGTGTGTGTGTGTGTGTGTGTGTGTGTGTGTGTGTGTGTGTGTGTGTGTGTGTGTGTGTGTGTTGTGTGTAGTGCGGTGATTGATAAAAACTGCATCCAGGATGGATGGGTGGCAGATAAAGAATAATGGAGGGATGGAGAGAAAAGGAAAGGCTGAGACTCTGTGTGGGGCTGTAACTCACCCTTCTAACTCCACCTAAACCTCCACGCTAGCCTGTTCAGGGAGAGGACTAACTCACTTTCTCCTGACAGGGCCGTGGACAGCAGGCAAACTGGGACAGCGTAAATGACCCATACTGCTGCTGTTCACAGGGGGCTTATCGCCACGAAACTACTGGTGTGCGGCCAAAATGGAGCCCTATTCCGTAAAGTGCACTACTTTTGACAAGAGCTTTAGCAATTGTATGCTTTGGCCTGGAGGACATTCAAATGGAAGGGAGGATCTGACATGTTTCATAGATCCTGACCCTGAGCTGCCCTAGTGCAGCTGGACTGTATGATTGGAAGACCTCTACCGTGTGAGGTTGATACACTGCATTTGGAAAGTAATCAGACCCCTTGACTTTTTCCACATTTTGTTACGTTACAGCCTTATTCTAAAACTGATTACAATTGTTTATTTTTCAGCTAATTTATATATACGCTAACAGAATTAGACATGGAAATGTATACCACTAAATGACCAGTCCTCCTCAGCATCCCTCATCACCTGTTATCAGTAGCACCTCTATCTGACCCACACACACTAATGAGACATGACAGGACCACTTACCACCATGTTGTAGGCTTCAGGGACGTCTATTTCAAAATGGAACGTTCCACTCTGGTAGTAGCCTTCATCTGCAGATGGAGAGAGAAAGAAACAGTGAGCAGCAGTGAGGTTTAGCTGGTGGAAGCGGTTTCCCGGGGGGGTTGTGTTGTTAGTCAGCAGAAGGATTGATGGCTGGGTCAGGCTCCCAGCGACAGGGACAGGGTTTCAATGAGGAAGTGGTGGAAACATGAAATATGAACCTTTGGATCCCCTTGGCTCTCCATGGCCTCTTCCCACCTCTCCATACTGCTGAGGATTGAAAGCAAAAAGCTCAGACTACAGCCAACTAGCAGGGATACAACAACTTCTCTCCCTAGTGGTTTCCCAAATGGCACCCTATAGGGCCCTGGTCAAAAATACTGCACTATTAAGGGAATAGGGTCCCATTTGGCATGCAACCGGTCTCTCCCTGTAGCCTGTAGGAGGAGAGGCTCACACCGGTCACCTGCATGCTCTCTCTGTCAGTCAATGGTGACCTTTCTGATACTTGTGAAAAATCTTCTAGTCTAATGCACTGGTTGAGCAACCATGGCCCAGTAATGAGCTGCTCTCTAGGAACTGTCTCCAGCGGATATGGCTGTCTTAATTGGGATGACGGCCAATAAATTCCTGTGTGATTCCAAGCCTTTATGGGTCTGTTATTGAGAGACGTCTATAAAACCAGAGCTGTTCCCTCCCTCTGGGGAAGGATGTCTCTTAACCCTGAACAGACCTGAGCAGAGGGAAACAGACTGGTCTAATTAGCAGCAGCTTGACACCAGACACACACATTATGAATCAGCCTTGGAACCAGTCTGAGAAAACACTGCTTCTGCTCTGATTAGTGCGGAGCGATTAACCAACGTTTTGGGATTTTTTATTTGTTATTAAACAACGAATTGACCAAGGTCGGTTGAATTACTTGAATTCCATTTAGTTTCTTTTTTTTGGTAAGTCCAACATGCCGTTTCTCTAGAGACAAAAATCGAATCATTCACAAGAGAAATTTGAGAAATCAACTCAAGAACTATCTGGGACTATCTGGGCTAAAGGGAGTTGTAGTTTTCATTAAGCAAATATTCAACCTAGTTCAGCACAGAAATGTGGTAATTAACTACAATCACCATAATCCATTGTGTCTTTTTCCCCCGAATCAGAGACGGATGAAAGAGGAAGATGCGAAGGGAGAAGTTGGGGACAATGACTCCTAGTGTTAGGACATAAGACATGTGTATCTCGTCATTGTATACCGATCTCTGTATGGATACACTTTTACTCATGGGAACTAGTAATATGATTTTGCCAGACACCTCTCCAGCATACAGTACTTAGGCAGGGTAGCTAAATAGGATGACTACAGTATGGGGAGCACACAACGTTAGATGGCCTGGCTGGCTGACTGCTACTGGCTGACTGCTACTGCTACTGCCTGACTGCTACTGCCTGACTGCTACTGGCTGAGCAGAGATGAGATGATGGAATGAAAAATATTAAAGTTATCAATTAAAAACAAAGTAATATACACAACTGAAATGTTTTATTATTGCATAATAATTTCCTATTTATGTCTACCCAATGTGGACCTGACAAAGACAATGGAATATTTTAAATGTTTTGGCAATTGAATGGCTTTGCAATTTCCATTAAAAAGCTCTAAAAATCCCTGTAATGTCATTATTTCATAATACATTTCATGTTGAAATCCATGATTATTTAAACCCTTTAAAAAGGTTGAAATATTAGCTGCTTGCTATAATAACTGTTTTATATGTTGTGTGTTATATTATTAACAAATGCACAAACAAAAATGGCTATATGGCCTTCAGAATGTGTACAACTTTACTGAGTAGAAAGACATGATTGTGGAATAAGAGGGCAATCTACCTGGGTAATAAAGCAGGGACCAATGCAACCTCTTCAAACCTGGAGGTGTCTCAACCTAGCAGTTTGCTAAAAAGCTATGATTGTCCCATAATTGGACATTTCCATGCAATTTCAGTGAGATATTGAGGTTGGCTGGTTTACAAATGACTTCAGTCACTGAAATCAGCAGGTCCGATCCCTTCACTCTCTGCACCAAAGCATGGACACATGCTGAGGAGTCAGAGCAAGCAGGGGTGGAAAGCAGAGGCACCATGTCCTGATTCCAAGGTGACTAAGTAGCATGCTACTTGCTTGATGTCTACAGAGTGATCGCTGCAGTCAGAATGAGCTGCGCTAGCCTGGCACATGTTTGCTGGGTACAGGGGGCGGTACAGTTCACAGATGGCGCGGCAGAGATCACAACAGTGAATGTGGTCTAGGCCAAATGAGTATTTAGTATTTATTAGGATCCCCATCAGCTGCTGACAAGGCAGCAGCTCCTCTTCCTGGGGTTCAAACAGGAAGAAAACAGTAGATTAACAATACATTGTGCATTATACATATGTACTTCACGCCATTAGTACAAATATACAATAATACAACATTACAATGTGTGGGTGTTTGCACATATGCGTGTGTCTCTTCACAGTTCGCATTGCGCTGTGAGGTGTTGTTTTATCTGTTTTTTAAATCTGATTTATTGCACGCTTGAGTTACTTGATGTGGAATAGAGTTCCATGTAGTCATGGCTCTATGTAGTACTGTGCCTTTCCCAGAGTCTGTTCTGGACTTGGGGACTGTGAAGAGACCCCTGGTGGCATATGTATGTGTAACAGTATAGCTTCCGTCCCTCTCCTCGCCCCAACCTGGGATCGAACCAGGGACCCTCTGCACACATCAACAACTGACACCCACGAAGCATCGTTACCCATCACGCCACAAAAGCCGCGGCCCTTGCAGAGCAAGGGGAACAACTACTTTAAGGTCTCCGAGCAAGTGACGTCACCGATTGAAAGGCTATTAGCGCGCACCACCGCTAACTAGCTAGCCATTTCATATCGGTTACATATGGGTGCCTGAGTTGTGTGTTAACTCTTTTAACAGACAGTTCAGTGCTTTCAACACTTTTCACAAAGACAAGTAGTGATGCAGTCAATCTCTCCTCTACTTTAAGCCAGGAGAGATTGACATTCATGTTATTATGATATTAGCCCTCAGTGTAAATTTATGGGCCAGCCGTGCTGCTCTGTTCTGGGCTAACTAATTTGCTGTAAATTTAAGGGCTAGCCGTGCTGCGCTGTTCTGGGCTAACTGTAATTTGCTGTAAATTTAAGGGCTAGCCGTGCTGCGCTGTTCTGGGCTAACTGTAATTTGCTGTAAATTTAAGGGCTAGCCGTGCTGCTCTGTTCTGGGCTAACTGTAATTTGCTGTAAATTTAAGGGCTAGCCGTGCTGCGCTGTTCTGGGCTAACTGTAATTTGCTGTAAATTTAAGGGCCAGCCGTGCTGCTCTGTTCTGGGCTAACTGCCACTTGACACATACGCGGCATAACAGCAGAAGCCTACCAGATGCCTCCGTTTAATACTCCATACAGTCAAAGATTAGAAATGTCCTGAGATTTTTTTATGAGACTAAGCATGTTGTGAGAATGAGATGCTCTAAAATGTTCACCAACAATGCAGTGGTCTGATTCCTTGCAGTATATTAACATCTCCAGAGAGAGACCGGCTTGCTTGATCTAAAATAAAACCAACCAACGTTGTTAACCAGCTAAATCATCTTTGTGAACATTGAATGTTGTAACTTTTCCATGTCCAGGTATTCCATAGACCTGATACGGTTGCCCATGCTCATTCGAACCTATTTCACTGAGATACAGGGCAGGATGCAGCAGAACCAGAGGGATCTGATGCTCTGAGCGAGCGATCAGCCCCCTAATCCTCCCTGGCCCACCACTATCAGGACAATAGTCTGTGTAGGCTGTCTACTGAGCCTGTGGAGGTTGAAGGAACTTGCTCCAGTCTCAAGCCTCGCTCAAAGCTGATCTAGCGTAGCACACACACACGCCCGTCCCCCTAATACCTCTATCTGGTGTAATACCACTTTCTCTCCCCATTCTCCACACAGATCAGGTTTCCTCACACAACTTAGGATTCTTGGAGAGACTGAATTCCACACACCCATTTCACAACAACAACTGTGTCAAATGTGTACAGATATGACTGGGTACAGCACCACTGTTTAGGTCTACACTAAGCTACACACTCCACTCCAGCACACCGGGCTTCCGAGTGGCACACTGGGCTTCCGAGTGGCGCCGTGGTCTAAGGCACTGTATCTCAGTGCTGGAGGTGTCACTACAGTCCCTGGTTCGAATCCAGGCTGTTTCACATCCGGCCATGATTGGGAGTCCCATAGGGCCACGCACAATTGGCCCAGCGTCGTCCTAGTTTGGTCGGGGTAGGCCGTCATTGTAAATACAAATTTGTTCCTAACTGATTTGCCTAGTTTAAATAAAGGTTCAAATCAACAAAAAATAAAACCATTTTACCAGTCATCACACAGAGGTTGGAACAAGCCCATCTAATTCCTGGCTTTTGTGCGTGATTCCTGCCTTTCCCTTGCAGATTTAGGCCAATACCCTCATCGTCAGCAGTCGATTTGACACAGCGGGTAAATATTGAATGACAGGCTAAATGTTGCGAGAATGAGGATGGCAAAGCCGCAGGTCAGGCTGGGGGATAACAACACTATGGTGCTTCCTCTACTCTGTCCGTGACTACTGTGTACTAATCACGACGTTCCCACCAAAGGACCATTTAGGGCCCGTCTGAGACACACCATGTTCCTCAGAGTACTAGTCAATCAGAACACACCACCATGTTCCTCAGAGTACTAGTCAATCAGGACACACCACAGCTGCCAGATGGGTCTCCCTCTGTTAAGTGGAACAACTTCAGAGATATCTCTCACCCCCACAGAGGGGGAGAGGTAGTGGGATTGATGTGGGGGGGGGGGGGGTTATGACACCTCCATTGTACATCTTAAGGCAGCAGATGAATCCTTTTTCCTTTAGTGTGTGGGCCTTATGGAAAATCTAGCTCAAAACTAACATGCAATAAATGGACATTGGGACATTATATTGCATCAACCAAAATGGTGGTATCAATGATAGATGGAATATGAAAATGAAGGTCGATTTCGTTATGTTATTAAAAATATTATGAAGCCGTTATAACGAAAACATTAACTTGAAGAGTTTTCATAATGTGTATGTAATGTTTACATACTTTATGTTGTGTAGAAAATATCCAGATGAAAGAGAATGTTTTGGTGACGATAAGACTGATTTTAGTTGTCTAAACGAGATCATGGCAATTTATAATACCTTGCCTCGTAGCTAGTTACGCCCCAGGGAACCCAGAGAGCGTGTCAAAGACGGGAACGCCCTTCCTACCCTGGGGTATAAAACATGTGAGTTAAGAATTTACGTACCAGACTAAATTGACCGTGCGCTGTAGCCGAGGTCTACCACTAGTGGTGACCCCGAAACGCAACACGAGGAAGAGGACAAAGGAACCTCTTAACAATCAATGCTATGACTGAGTACTGTATCTAAGACGGTGAATTCAAGAAGGACCAACCGGTTATTCTCTTCAAGTCATCGGTTGTCTACACGGCCCTCCTACCCAAGCTGGAAGCGTCGACACAACTGATTAGCCTCCTAAGAAGACCACTCTCACAGAACGAGTGCAAAGAAAGAGACAACTAAGAGAAAGGCCATCGCGTGGACAATCAGAGACTTACACCCGATAAGGAAGGAGACGAGGCCATCGAAAGAACAGGGCGTCGGCCAAACATATCCCACTAAGCGGAAGTCGGCCCACGAAGAGATACACAACGGAGACCTTCAACACGTAAATACATGCATTATAATTCTGACCCATAAGAGCGGCAGTTCAGGGCAAGGTGTTAGGGCTAAACTAAGCATAGTTTACAAATGTATCCAAGTGAGCTTTTCTCGCACTTTCTCTCCCTCTCTTTCTTTAAATTTACATCTTGTGTAACACGTGTCATATTGTGTTGGTCCGCTAGGGACCGTTTGCCATTGTATTAAGTTCTAACCAATAACCTAGACTGCTGTGTCTCTCAGACAAAACATGTATCTAATATAAATCATGTAGCAGATGTAGCATATGGTAGAAAGAGTATGTGGCCTTCTCTGTAGCCTACAGGCTGGAGATACGATGTAATGAGACGGACACTTTTTCCGATCAAATAGCCTAAACTAAATGGCGCTCAATCAACAAACAAAAAAAACATATAACATATCCTAAAAACAGGACAGGTCAAAGTAAAATGAACAATATGGAATGGACAATAACAACTGTTATAGAGTTTCACCCCATCGTCACGATCAGTGGTTTCAAGTTTGTATCCGTCATTTTCTAACAAGCAGATCATAGAAAATAAAAAATACTTCTGCATTTCCCGCTGTGTTAAGACATTGCAAATAGGCTCACAATAACTCCTGATAAAGTTGGTCTCGCCTAAAGTAAAGTAATGTGAATAAATGGTTAATAAGTGATAAGCAGTAATAAGTGGTCACTACCATCATATAATTGTTTTATTCTGTGTTACAGCATTCATTTTATTTTTATAAAAAAAACAAAACATGATTACTTAAAAATATAATCAAACCGAAACAACCGCAAAAATCACTAATCACTCAGCACTATTAATGGTTAACCGTAAAAGAGGATGAATTAGTCACGGTGAGCACCAGGCTTATCAATCTTTATCAGTCTTTTCCATTAGGTGTCAGGCCAGGGACAAGACTTTGTTAACTATCCAGGGCAATCATACAGTGGAATAAGGCTGTAACGTAACAAAATGTGGAAAAAGTCAAGGGGTCTGAATACTTTCCGAATGCACTGTATATACTTCCGGATTAAAAACAGGCTAACACACAACAAGATATTGCAGCAGGCTGCATACAGCAACAGCTGTTGAGAGGAAATGACTGATACTTAGTAAATAAGTCATTTTCTTGTGGACTACTGAATGATCGTTCTGGACGAACTATCTACACAGCCACAGGTGGTGAGAAACTACTGAAACGGTTACTAGATCTCCAAAACATACAATATTGCATGATAAGTAGATTAATATTATCATTACAAAGCAGATAGTCAAATCTATTGAGTAACAGGTTGTGTAGCCTAAATGTGCTTTTAAAAATGTAAACTTTTTGTTGCAACTATACAGTAGCGAGTTCATTCAGCATGGAGGTGGCATCTATAGACGAACAGGTGCTACTAAACAGTCAATGCAAATAATGTATCTCCTTAAACATGCCGGTTTACTTGAAAGGACATGTTGTTGTTTTGGACCATGCAGAGAGTTTGTCTTGCAGCTCTTTGGCTTTGCGGTTTCTCATTACAGAAATAGATACTCAAGTCACAATGTGGACAGCAGTAGGTAGTAGAGAAAATCTGGCATGAGCTCCATGTTTGAAAATCTAATTTGTGAAACAGTTGGCTCTCGTCCTCTCTCTCCTGTGGTCTTTGCTACAAGGCGAAATGCCAGTCAATATGCCTAAATCAAATGCATCAACAACTTGTTTCCCAGCCTCCCTCTGAGACTGTGGATTCTGAACTGACTAAAGTCCAGAAAACATTGACAGCCAGCCTATCATTCCCCTCCCTGTTAAGACATCATTAAAATAACATTTCCTTATCTACAGATAACTCTTCACTCTCTACGTTCCTCAATACCTGAGCTGACCGATTCATTATAATTCGATCCTAGAGCTCCTACTCTGATACATTATGAACAGCCAGAGCTCAACTTCACCATGGTCACATATCAAAAACACAAACTGGACTGGGCCAATTCAGTCCAGGCATTCCCGGCATGGTGTTCAAATTGTTTAAAGCTACTCTCCTTTATAAACAAGCCTTGCTGTTCTCTGCTAAAGGCTCCATATCAACCAGGGAAAGTTTCTGACTCATGACGGCCACAAATAACCCAGAACAAAAGTACCAAGTGAACCCTCCCTTCTAAAGGGAGATCCTGAGACATAGTGCTGTAAAACGCAGGCAAAATGGGGTGAGTAGGGCCCGAGAACAGTGTGTGGTTCCACTAAGTCTTGCTGAGAGTAGGGGATAGGGGTTGACCGGTGAGTAGGGTTCATTCTGTAGAGACACAGACAGACAGGGTTGTAAGGACACAAGGGACAGAGTGAGTAGGGTTCATTCTGAAGGGACACAGACAGACAGGGTTGTAAGTAGGGCCATGGTCATTGTGATGACGACAACCTTGGAAACCCTTGTGAATGGTGCCAATGTTAGCTAGCTCAAGTACTGCCTTTATTTACAGCAGGACAGGTCTTAGGAATGGGTTGCATGTTATGTTGTGAAGCAAATTGAGTCACTTCCTCTTCAAAAACATGAATGAGCTTTGTAACAAATCAGTCATTCAAGTAAGTGGCATTGCCTATATTGCTAAGGCTGAGGCTAACCTATAGATTACTGTGAAAGGTAATACCAAGCTAGTATCATGTAGAATTGTTCACTCTATTCATCGTCTTGTCTTTTCATTGGATACTAATGGGTTCTGCGACACTCCAATACTGCTTCCTGCCATGTAGCCTCATTTCCTGTCTGTATACAAGGCTAGTCCTCCATGATTACAGTCATTGCTCAAACCACATTAACTCTGATAGCAGAGCACACTCTGCAGGTGAATGCAATTACAGCCATCTACCCCAACACACACACACACACCCACCCATCGCTAACACATATGAGAAGGGGGTGATCTCTACATGTCCTTCCTCTCTAGCTGCCCTTTTAGTGGGCAAAGCAGCACAGCAGCGTCCAATAAGGCTGTCTTAGCAGACGCTTCTTTCCTCATCTCACAACGCTTCTTCTACTGCTAAAATTGACATTTTATAGAATATTCCTCCATCTTGGACCTACAGTAATACAGTGCACTGGGAAAGTATTCAGACACCTTGACTTTTTACACTTTTTGTAACATTACAGCCTTATTCCTCATCAATCTACACATAAAACCCCATAATGACAAAGCAAAAACCGTTTTTTAGAAATGTTTGCAAATGTATAAAATTTAAAAATAAAAATGTATTTATGTAAATATTCAGACCCTTTGCTATGATACTCGAAATTGAGCTCAGGTGCATCCTGTTTCCATTGATCATCTTTCCAATGTTTCTTCAACTTGATTGGAGGCCACCTTTGGTCAATTCAATTGATTGGACATGATTTGGAAAGGCAAACACCTGTCTATATAAAAGGTCGTACAGTTGACAGTGCATGTCAGAGCAAAAACCAAACCATGAGGTCAAAGAAATGTCCGTAGAGCTCCGAGACAGGATTGTGTCGAGGCACAGATCTGGGGAAGGGTACAAAAACAGTTCTGCAGCACTGAAGGTCCCCAAGAACACAGCGACCTCCATCATTCTTAAATGGAAGAAGTTTGGAACCACTAAGACTCTTCCTAGAGCTGGCCGCCCGGCCAAACTGAGCAATCAGGGGAGAAGGGTCTTGGTCAGGGAGGTGACCAAGAACCCGATGGTCACTCTGATAGAGCTCTAGAGTTGATCTGTGGGGATGTTTTTCAGCGGGACTGGGAGACTAGTCAGGATCGAGGCAAAGATGAACGGAGCAAAGTACAGAGAGATCCTTGATGAAAACATGCTCCAGAGCACTCAGGACCTCAGACTGGGGCGAAGGTCCACTTTCCAACAGAACGACTTTAAGCACACAGCCAAGGCAACGCACGAGTGTCTTCGGGACAAGTCTCTGAATGTCTTCGTTTTGGTTTTGTCATTATGGAGTATTGTGTGTAGAATGATGAGGAAAATGTATTATTTAATTCATTTTAGAATAAGGCTGTAACGTAACAAAATTTGGAAAAATTCAAGGGTCTGAAAACTTTCCGAACACACCACCCTATAACACGAGAATTTCTCTGTTGGACCACAGAGACATGCATGTCTTCTGTGGTGTGTTTTCTGTTAGGTTAAACTTAAAAATAAAAAATGAGGCCTGTTTGCTCAAAAAGCTTTTCTATTTAGTTTACAGAATTTGTATAAAGTTTGTTTCCAGTTAAAGTCCCTCAGTGTGCAGGTCAACGCTGAAAATAAATGCTCGTTTGGGCTGCTAAATAAACATTCAACAAAAAAATGGCAGTGTTAACCTCTGATTTTGCACCATCTCATATTCATACCAGTGCATTTCTAAGTTCCCAAGCATTCCCCTTCCCAGTGAGAGAAGGCTACATTTCACTACTGCTGCTTCCCTGCAGTTTTATCACTATAAACAGCCTTCAAACTGCAGTTTCCAGTCCAGCGACTACCGCCTGCCTGCGTCTTCCTGAGTGATTGACAGAAACTCATAGAAAAGATGGGGAAGACTTCATGTCATCCAGCCACCCACGACCTGAGAGAAGAGTAAGAGACAGCTACAGTGTTAGAGGATGGAGGATGAGGGTGGGAAAGATCATGATCATTATTGCTTACATTAAGCTGATGATGATCATTATAGCTAAGGATAGAATAATGATTGATCAATGAACGAATCATGTTGAAATCTGGAATACAGGTCTAGTTTCTGAGAAGAGAAACACAGTAGGGACTGTGTGTGTGTGTGGGACAGCTATACTGAGGTGAACTAGTTAACCCTCTCTCTCTCCCTGTGTGTCCTTCAATAATTCAGCGGCTGAGACTACCAGACGGACACTCACCTCTCTGCTCCTCTACTGGTCATTAGAGGTCGACTCCAGAGCAGAGGTGCCATGACTTTAATGATGTAATACAATAGCAGGCTATAAGATATTTATTTTAAAAATATATATTTTACCTTTATTTAATCCATTATTTCCATAATCCATTATTTAATCCAATCCAACTAGGCAAGTCATTCTTATTTTACAATGGCCTACCCCGGCCAAACCCCCCCCCTAGCCCAGACGACGCTGGGCCAAATGGGACTCCCGGTCACAGCCGGTTGTGATACCGCCCCGGATCGAACCAGGGTCTGTAGTGACACCTCTAGTACTGAGATGCAGTGCTTTTAGACCGCTGCACCACTCAGGATGCCAAAGAGAAGAGAATACACTTAATTCAGAGTTAAAGAGGGCTTAGAGCCTTGGCGGTGGGCACACACACACAGAACCGACTGACAGCTCAGCAAATAAAAGGGTCTCCTTTTAAAAGACTGACTGGCTGAGAGCAGTGCAGAAAGAGAGTGAGAAGAGGTGTCTCCTTAACTAATACACCACATCTCTAAATGCATAACGTTCCCGCTTTTCTTGGAATTTCAATTCCAGCCGGGAGAACCGGTGGGTTTTTCCAACACCTGTATAGTAGAAACTAAGGATAATTTCTCTCCTGGGTCGTTCAGCTATAAATCACCATTATCTCTCCCACAGTTTGTGTATTTAAAAAGATCAACTGCCCCCAAAAACCAACTAATACCTTTGCAAACAGCCGAGTAAATTAAGGTTGGGATTACAATTATGTCAACAAATCATGCCCCCTTTTGCCAAGCTACACATGGAAATCACCCTTCCACCCACTTCACTGAATTGGATTCTGTTGTTTCATCGACGCCAACGCGTTCAAAGGATCACTGCCGTTTGAGGCTGAAAAGCCCTATACGGATTGACCATGCAAATGCATCCTTCTAGCAGGATGCACATGCCCTGTCGAAGGACCCTATGATGCAGGAATAGATGGTTAGAGTTCGTTGATCCCCAGTGGCAGTGTTGCCAACTTAGCGACTTTGTATATTAGACCCCTTCAGTGACTTTTAATATTAAAAGATTATTGTGACCAATTCAGCTACTTTTTAGGCTGCCTTTGGGGAGTTTTGACACCAGGGCCAGAGTTGTTTCATAACAGTTGGGGCTCAGTCCTGAAGACAGGGGCTGAGGGATTTGTGGGTCCCGATCCCGCAGCTGAGTCAATTTTAGGAGACGGTCCTGGCGCTTGCTGGACTTTCTTGGGCGCCCTGAAGCCTTCTTCACAACAATTGAACCGCTCTCCTTGAAGTTCTTGATGATCCGAGAAATGGTTGATTTAGGTGCAACCTTACTGGCAGCAATATCCTTACCTGTGAAGTCCTTTTTGTGCAAAGCAATGATGACGGCATGCGTTTCCTTGCAGGTAACCATGGTTGACAGAGGAAGAACAATGATTTCAAGCACCACCCTCCTTTTGAAGCTTCCAGTCTGTTATTCGAACTCAATCATCATGACAGAGTGATCTCCAGCCTTGTCCTCGTCAACTCACACCTGTGTTAACGAGAGAATCACTGACATGATGTCAGCTGGTCCTGTTGTGGCAGGGCTGAAATGCAGTGGAAATGTTTTTTGGGGATTCAGTTCATTTTCATGGCAAAGAGGGACTTTGCAATTAATTGCAATTCATCTGATCACTCTTCATAACATTCTGGAGTATATACAAATTGCCATCATACAAACTGAGGCAGCAGACTTTGTGAAAATTAATATTTGTCATTCTCAACTTTTGGCCACAACTGTATATTGTTAATGAAACGATGTAGGCCTTATTTTTTTTGTTTAAAAAGATCATGTCAAATGTGGGCCTCCCGAGTGGTGCAGCAGTCTAAGGCTGCGTCACTACAGATCCTGGTTCGTTCCCAGGCTGTGTCGCATGAGGCGGCGCACAATTGTCCAAGCGTCGTCCGGGTTAGGGGAGGGTTTGGCCAGCCGGGTTGTCCTTGTCCCATCGTGCCCTAGCAACTCCTGTGGCAGGCCGGGTGCAGTGCACGCTGACACAAAATCCGGGGAAGGGCCAGCTGAGTATAAGACTATCATCTGCATATAAAATGGATGAGAGCTTCCTACTGCCTGAGCTACAGTATGTTGTTGATGTGAATTGACAAGAGTGTGGGGCCTAGGATCGAGCCTTGGGCTACTCCCTTGGTGACAGGCAGTGGCTGAGACAGCAGATGTTCTGAATTTATACACTGCACTCATTGAAAGCGGTAGTTAGCAAAGCAGGCCAAAGACACCAATACTCCTTACTCGGCCCACAAGAACAGAATGGTCTACCGTATCAAAAGCTTTGGCCAAGTAAATAAAAATAACAGCACAACATTACTTAGAATCAAGGGCAATGGTGACATCATTGAGGACCTTTAAGGTTGCAGTGACACATCCATAACCTGAGTGGAAACCATATTGCATACCAGAGAAAATACTATCAAGAAAGCCAGTCAGTTGATTATTGACAAGTTTTTGATTAAACAACACTTGATTAAACAGGGCAAAATCGAAATTGGCCTATAACAATTAGGATCCGCTTAGGTAGATCCCATTCTTAATATTTTCAAACAAAACACCTCCCAGAACCCAATGCGTGCCGGCCTGCCAGCAGAGGAACAATTTGGGGCTTGTCAAACGAAAGTACAGCATGAGGATAATTGTTACTCCACCCCTCAAACAGGGAGTGTTGAGGCACCTCGATGTTCCAGCCAAGGCATGGTATTGAGGAGCTCGATTCTAAGATGGTTCAGTGGGTGAAATGGGTCTCCATGCAAGGGCAAGTTCTTAAATGGAGCAGCCCTGCTGACACAGAGATAGTACAAAATGGTAAAGGCTTTCTTTGGACAAAATAAGATATGTCTTTCTCAGACTGACCTTCAGCAGATGTGATGAGGAATGTAGGTAAAACATGACTATCCTAACAGCAGTAGTGAACCCCTGACTGGAAGGCTAACCCACAATCATCCTGAGCCTGGACAAAGCAGGCTAAACACAGGTAGTCAAGCCTCTTGGCTCCAGTTCCAACTCACTTCACAGCTCCATATTCTGGTAATACCCTGGAGTAACCCTGCTTTAATGGTGACAAACACTTTGAATGAAGAGAGAATCTGCTGATACTGCACTTTATGAAGCCTAAAAGAAGGAACTGAGCTCTTTTTTCTAAGGGAAGAAAGGAGACCTGATGACACACACACACACTGTTTATTGTACGATCGTTGTGGGGACCAAATAATTGATTCCCATTCAAAATACTATTTTCCCTATTTCCACTTAATCCTAACCCTTAACCTTAAATCTAAACCAAACCCCTATTTTTAACCACCAAGCCTAAAATAGCCTTTTTACTTGAGGTATGGCGATATGTCCCCACTTGTCCGAATTTCCTTGTTTTACTATCCTTGTGAGGACTTCTGTTCCCCACAAGGATAGTAAAACCACACACACACACACACACACACACACACACACACACACACACACACACACACACACACACACACACACAGAGAGTTAGAAGAAGAAGGTCTCCTAAGGCATGAATAATTCCTGCAGGCTGCTCCAGTATCAGTACGTATTCAGACTACAGGATACAGGACAGGTAGGCAGAGTAGTAAGAACACAATGCTGAGCAAGCAGACAAGACCTGCAAGGGGAATAATGATGGCAGCCTGACTACTGGAGCCAGTCCGCACTTAAATACAGAAAACAGTCACTTAGACCAGAGCAGGACAGACGTGATCCTGGATCCTCATGTACAGTTGAAGTCGGAAGTTTACATACACCTTAACCAAATACATTTAAATTCAGTTTTTCACAATTTCTGACATTTAATCCTAGTAAAAATTCCCTGTCTAAGGTCAGTTAGGATCATCACTTTATTTTAAGAATGGGAAATGTCAGAAAAATAGTACAGCGAATGATTTATTTCAGCTTTTATTTCTTTCATCACATTCCCAGTGGGTCAGAAGACACTCAATTAATATTTGGTAGCATTACCTGTAAAATTGTTTAACTTGGGTAAAATGTCTCAGGTAGCCTTCCACAAGCTTCCCACAATAAGTTGGGTGAATTTTGGCCCATTCCTCCTGACAGAGCTGGTGTAACTGAGTCAGGTTTGTAGGCCTCCTAGCCCGCACACACTTTTTCAGTTCTGCCCACACATTTTCTATAGGATTGAGGTCAGGGCTTTGTGATGGCCACTCCAATACCTTAACTTTGTTGTCCTTACGCCCTTTTGCTACAACTTTGGAAGTATGCTTGGGGTCATTGTCCATTTGGAAGACCCATTTGCGACCAAGCTTTAACTTCCTGAATGATATCTGGAGATGTTGCTTCAATATATCCACATAATTTTCCATCCTCATGATGCCATCTATTTTGTGAAGTATACCAGTACCTCCTGCAGCAAAGCACCCCCACAACATGATGCTGCCACCCCTGTTCTTCACGGTTGGGATGGTGTTCTACGGCTTGCAAGGCCCCACCTTTTTCCTCCAAACATAACGATGGCCATTATGGCCAAACAGTTCTACTTTTGTTTCATCAGATCAGAGGACATTTCCCCAAAAAGTACGATCTTTGTCCCCATGTGCAGTTTCAAACCGTAGTCTGGCTTTTTTATGACAGTTTAGGAGCAGTGGCTTTTTCCTTGCTGAGCGGCCTTTCAGGTTATGTCGATATAGGACTTGTTTTACTGTGGATAGACACTTTTGTACCCGTTTCCTCCAGCATCTTCACAAGGTACTTTGCTGTTGTTCGGGGATTGATTTGCACTTTCCGCACCAAAATACGTTCATCTCTAGAAGACAGAACGCGTCTCCTTCCTGAGCGGTGTGACGGCTGCATGGTTCCACAGTGTTTATACTTGAGTGCTATTGTTTGTACAGATGAACGTGGTACCTTCAGGCGTTTGGAAATTGCTCCCAAGAATGAACCAGACTTGTGGAGGTCTACAATTTTTTTGCTGAGGTCTTGGCTGATTTCTTTTGATTTTCCCAAGCGAAGAGGCACTGAGTTTTAAGGTAGGCCTTGAAATACATCCACAGGTACACCTTCAATTGACTCAAATGATGTCAATTAGCCTATCAGAAACTTCTAAATTCATGACACCATTTTCTGGAATTTTCCAAGCAGTTTAAAGGCACAGTCAACATCTGACCCACTTTTACCTACCTCTGAAGACTAAAGGGATTATAAACAGCTTCCAAAACTGCCACCGTATCATAACTATCACAGTAACTAGCTACCTGCACACTTTTGTTATAGATTTGTTATTTTATGTGGGTCTCCATACACACAGGTTGGATATTAATGAGATGGAGGGTGGCTGGTCTTACCTGGAGAGACAGCAAGCTGAAAGTGGTGTAGCTTGTTCTCATCAGGGAAGCTGGCTTTACACGTACCTGGGATAGGGAGGAGGAATTGGGAGAAGAGAGAGCAATAAGGGCATTTATGAACTGGGTGTTTTGAGCCCTGAATGCTGATTGGCTGAAAGCAGTGGTATTTCAGACCATATATCATGGGTATGTCAAAACTTCTATTTGTACTGCTCCAATTACCTTGGTAACCAGTTTCTAATAGCAATAAAGCACCTCAGGGTTTGTGGTATATGGCCAACGTACCACGACTAATGGCTGTATCGAGAACAGCCCTTTGCCGTGGTATATTGACTATATACCACAAACCTCTAAGGTGCCTTATTGCCTTAATATCTTAGTTGTTACCAGCCAATGATTACAGTTGCATTTATCTTCGCTGGGAAATGTAGATGGATTCACATAGGGGGGTGCAACTCAATGGGGTACTATATTTGGCTGTGGAAGTAAGCAGTAACATCATCTGCCAGTGGCTCTGAATCGCCCCCTAGTGTTCAGAGTGGAGCACTACACTACAGCTGAGCCAGCCACTGCTGTCTGCACCTGTCAGCACATCTCTCCCTCTAACACACAGTGAGACTAATGAGCCATCAGAACATTAAAAACACAAATCAGCTATTGTATAATGGTACACTGCATGGTGTTAAAGGGTGTATACTTACTAGGGAGGTTGGCTTCAAGTTCTGCAACTTCTGCAATGAGAGAGAAGGAGGGGGGAGACAAACTAAAAACGCATCCTGCTTGTGTCGGTAGCTAGGAAAGAGCAGTCAGTGGTGTGCACCAAATCCTAAAGGAACAACACATCCTCTCCCACACTCCCTTCCCGGTCTCTCCTGTCTCCCTCAGACCTTTGTTGTTTGGATGCTACAAACTAACTAGAGGAGATGCCCAAAATAACCCTGCAAAACAGTTACCTCAACATTCATAGGCTGAATGTGTCATTAAAACAAATGTTATGAAACTGTAGCTACACAGTGTAATTATGCATCTCATAAATCAGGGTGCCAATAACTCAAACAAAAAAAGACAATATGACGGATAGACCAGACTTGCAGACGATTCAGCAAATAATTTGTACCTGGTAACCAAGTCAGGTTGTCTACAGACAGAATCAAGTGGAGCAGACCTAACTCAGCAGGAGGAAGGGTTTGCATTGCAAGCACACACACACACACACACTCTCTCTTCACAGTCCCCAAGTGCAGAACAGACTATGGGAGGCGCACAGTACTATATAGAGCCATGAATACATGGAACTCTATTTCACATCAGGTAACTGGAACATTTGATTAAAAAACAGATAAAAATGCACCTTATGGAACAGCGGGGACTGCGAAGCAACACAAACAGACACATGCATACACACATGATAACATACGCACTATACACACATGTACTCGTGTTGTAGATATGTGGTAGGAAAGACCTGAGAGCACACACTTTATATGTTGTGAAATCTGTTGTGAATGTATTGTAATGTATAACTGCTTTAATTTTGCTGGACCCCAGGAAGAGTAGCTGCCTTGGCAGCAGCTAATGGGGCTCCATAATAAAAACACACACACACAGGAGCTTGAGAATGCTAGATTTTTACCCCCTTCCAGACAGTCCAGTGTATGACTGTATAGTAACAGTAACACTATGGAGTCCTGTCGGGAGAGAAGGGGTAACACTTTGTGTTCCTCTTTCCTTACAATCCCTGCCGGTGCTCTGGCTACAGTAAATGAGGCTTTGATACAGTACTGTGCAAGCAATATTAAAACAATAAATCATGAGAAAATTGAGATTGGAAAGTGCAAACTTTACATGGATTATACAATGACTAGTCTGGTGTAGTTTAAGCTCCACACTGTGCAGCATGTTCCCTCGCTCAGATCTCAGAGAATAGGGAGCATGTGACTGTGTACTTTGCGGGGAAACTGCCTTCAGTAGATGTTGGGGTGGATGATTAAAGTTGTAATATGCAGAAATCATTCCACCATTTCCTGGCTGCTAAAATTGTAATAGTTTGCCTAATTTCAGTATGACATAAAACAAGCAAGTATAGTGTAGAGAAACATTGTACCCTCTAAACCGCTTTAAAATATATTTTCCATAACCAACAGTATTGTATTTTCAGCAGTTTCATGCTGATGTACAAAACCAAAAGTAAAATGACTCAAAAATTAAACATAGAAATAGTGCACATAGCACACTTCTTAGAATTGCTTTCATTGAGAAAGAAATATGAATTCAATATGAAGATCTGTCAATGTGAATTTTGTCAGGTCGCTCACCCAAAAAGTTACATATTTCAGCTTTAAAAGAGGATGATTGTTCTACCACATTATGGAACAGTGGTAGGACAATAAACAGTGAATATGGCAGTAATAGAGACGGACAAGGACAGGTGGTGGAAGAGAGGAAAGATACATCTGAATCCGTAAAGGAGTCTAGAGCCGATGATGAAGCTACCTCAGAACAACGTTCCGGTCTTGCTAACGTTCAAGCCCACCTCCTCAATCACTTCACTGGACAGATGAGCGCCAAAAGAGATGTTTGACTCTAGCTAGCTATTAAAGAAACACGAAAGAGAAAGTGGGCAGAATATGACCTCTCCTAGCGTTCCTCTGGAGGACTGACTCTGCAGGCTAAGAGACGTAACATAACAGCAAACTCAAATGACAGAAAGAACTTAAGAACATTATTTGACCTGAACTACCCAGGAAATGAAAACAAATAAAAAATGCCATTGATCTAAAATAAAAAACAATACTTGGAGGAAACATGGGGCAGAGACTGTGGAGAGAACATCCAATGTGATTGTGAACAGAAAGACATCCATCTAATTTGCATAAGATAGGCTTTAGACTGAATCTGAATGGATATAAAAACAGGAACTACAGAACTTAAGAGAAAATGGAAGCATGTAAAGAACAGGAGAGGACAGCGGTCTAGGGAGGAAGATTAATGGGATGGAAAGACTATAAAGAGTGAGCAACAGGACAATAGTGATCAAATGTAAAGAAAGACAGTATGGAAAGAGTATGAAAAAAAGACAGACACGGAAAGATGGAACCTTTGAAATTCATGAGAAGAGAAATACTGCTTAAGGCCCTGGAAGCCCTCATTCAGGGGAAAGAAGATTGAGATCAGGGGATAAAGCGAGGCAGGAAGAGAGACAAAAAGAGAGAGATATCTGAGCTGGAACGCAGAAGAGGACGAGGGGGACAAAACCCACCCCGACAGACAGTTCCATGGGCCGCTGCATGAATACTAAAACCAAAGGCAGATTAGACAACCCAGACAGACAGTGAAGCCAGACTGCCTATATTCCCTATATCCCCAATATCGCCCAGCCTGGACTGTCTACAGAACAGTCCTCCAGCTTTAGTTGAGGTGCGTACTACTGTAGCTCCTTTCATATGTCTCGTGTGTTATTTTATGACTGGTTATGACACCTACAAGTGTCAAAAACCACCACGCAAGGCAAAGCATTCCATTACACAATAGCCTATATGTCAACACTATTTGTATATATTTATTGACCATGTTAAATTATCCTTGTAATTGCACACACATTGATATCAGACACGCACCCGCCCCAATGCTCTGTTACTGATGACTGGGATGATTGCAGGAGCAGGGCAAGACACCCTAATTTGACTGATGTAAGGGCATGTCTGAAGTGAAACAGTATGGTCATAATGCTTCATGACAGAGTCATAAAGTGTATTTTCTATAAGTTATTTAAAATATGAAGAGAAAAAACATTACTAAAGAATTCATTACAACAACTAAAGGATTTAACAAAAAAAGCTTTCAAACTAAAAGGAAATTTCTTGGCAGAGAAAACGAATTTGAATAAATGTGGGTTTTGACTCTTATTTTTTGTATTTTTATTCTTATTAGGATCCCCATTTGCTGTTGCAAAAGCAGGAGCTACTCTTGCTGGGATCCACACAAAACATGACAATGCAGAACATTAATAGACAATAACAGCTGGATTAATAGACAATAACAGCTCAAGGACAGAACTACATACATTTTAAAACGGTATACATAGCCTACATATCAAGACATACACCCAAAATCTACAGTACCAGTCAAAAGTTTGGACACACCTACTCATTCAAGGGTTTTTCTTTATTTTTACTATTTTCTACATTGTAGAATAATAGTGAAGACATCAAAACTATGAATAAAACACATATGGGATGAGTTGGAGCAAAGAGTGAAGGAAAAGCATCCAACAAGTGCTCAGCATATTGGAACTCCTTCAAGACTGTTGGAAAAGCATTCCAGGTGAAGCTGGTTGAGAGAATGCCAAGAGTGTGCAAAGCTGTCATCAAAGCAAAGGTGGCTACTTTGAAGAATCTCAAATATGAAATATATTTAGTTTTTTCCCCCACACTTTTTGGTTACTACATGATTTCATGTGTTATTTCATAGTTTTGATGTTTCACAATGTAAAAAATAGTAAAAATACAGAAAAAACCCTGGAATGAGTAGAGGTGTTCCAAACTTTTACTGGTACTGTAGTGTCAAATATGGGAGAGGCGTTGTGCTATGTAGATGTCATAACCAGTCATAAAATATTGCAATATATGTCCTCACAAGTGTGGTAAAAACTTAGATTGGTCGAAATTTTAATTATATATATATTTTTCCCCCCCACATATTTTATTTTATTTTTATTTCACCTTATATTTAACCAGGTAGGCTAGTTGAGAACAAGTTCTCATTTGCAACTGCGACCTGGCCAAGATAAAGCATAGCAGTGTGAACAGACAACACAGAGTTACACATGGAGTAAACAATAAACAAGTCAATAACATGGTAGAAAAAAGAGAATCTTATATACAATGTGTGCAAAAGGCATGAGGTAGGCAATAAATCGAATAATTACAATTTAGCAGATTAACACTGGAGTGATAAATCATCAGATGATCATGTGCAAGAAGAGATACTGGTGTGCAAAAGAGCAGAAAAGTAAATAAATAAAAGCAGGTATGGGGGGTGAGGCAGGTAAATTGGGTGGGTAGTTTACAGAATGGACTATGTACAGCTGCAGCGATCGGTTAGCTGCTCGGGATAGCAGATTTTTAAAGTTGTTGAGGGAGATAAAAGTCTCCAACTTCAGAGATTTTTGCAATTCGTTCCAGTCGCAGGCAGCAGAGAACTGGAAGGAAAGGCGTCCAAATGAGGTTTTAGCTTTAGGGATGATCAGTGAGATACACCTGCTGGAGCGTGTGCTGCGGGTGGGTGTAGCCATCGTGACCAGTGAACTGAGATAAGGCGGCACTTTACCTAGCATAGCCTTGTAGATATACACGTCCTATGTGTTTTAATCAAATCAACTATAAGCACTTAGCTTGTCTGACACTTTAAGCGAACTGTTTGATGAAATAATTAAGACACAATGACTAGAGCCGTTAATTGATGAGGGTTAATTGATTTGATTGTCCCGGGCCTGGCTCAGACTTGCTACGCTGCTTTAAAAAAAAAAGACAGCTAGTGACTGTGACTAGCACCCGTTGTCTCTCTATCCTTCCTGCTGCAGCGACCACCACAGAACATCAACAGTGTTTATTGCGATGTCTGCGTTGCTGAAGCTGTAACATAATTACAGTCATTTGACTGAAAAGTTGTTACCGAAATCCCTCATTTGTTTAGGAAAAACATTCCCTATTCCCTCAACCCTTGCTATCTTTACGTGACACATGTATGCACGCATGCACGTGACAAAGGGCCTGACCTATGGCATATCATAATCACATCAATAAATTGGTAATAAACTCTGAACCCCCCCCCCGTGCACAAAGCGAGGTCCATACAGAAATAGTTTGTCAAGATCGGTGTGGAAGAACTTGAACCCATCGAACACCTTTGGGATGAATTGGAGCGCCGACTGCGAGCCGGGCCTAACCGGCCAAAATCAGTGCCCGACCTCACTAATACTCTTGTGGCTGAATGGAAGCAAATCCCTGCATCAATGTTCCAAGATCTAGTGGAAAGCCTTACCGGAAGAGTGGAGGCTGTTATAGCAGCAAAGGAGGGACCAACTCCGTATTAATGCCCATGATTTTGGAATGAGATGTTCGACGAGTTAGTCCACTTACTTTGTCATGTAGTGTATGTAGTGTATGTATGTATGTATGTATATGATTTCTAAAGCCAGGCACATTTGACAGTTAGGCTATTGATTATAAACCTAATTAAGTTGATGTTTCCTCTCTCCTTACCATGCCTCCACCACATTGTTCAACACCAATATGTTGGTTAACTTTGCTATTATGCATATAGCCACATGGTCTAAGCAAAGGTGCCAATTCAACAGCGGACAGCGCCTGCTATCCAACGCGGGAGAAAGCACATTTGTTATAAAATAATATTATTTTTATTGGTGTTGTTCTTACATAATATAACCATATACAATTTCAGTAGCAAATGTCTTAGACTGATGGACTGTGCCATCGCCACGGCCTCCACAGTGGATCAGTCCACTCAGACAGGCGCGAATCAGACAGGTGTCTTGGCAGTGACGAAACCATGATTATTATCATTTCTTTATTTTGCTACCACTCGACTAAAGAAATCTTGGTCGACTAACAGCCTAGCGACCAAACAATTGACCAGTCAACTAAACGGGGTCAGCCCTATAATATATATAGACGTGACAGTGTTATGACAGGTTATGACATGTTATGTCAGCTGTTGTGACATGGTTATGACTGTCATAACACTGGGTGTCAAGTGTTACCAACTTTTCTAACTAAAATAAAGAGATATTGGACAACCTTTTACTGTATAATATTCTGTAGACTACACATTTTGCCATGACTTATGCCAAGTTTATTCTCCCCGACTGTCTAGTTTTTATTTGGGTGATTCTTAGTTCTCAAAGATTATCTTATTTTTTTTTTTAAATTGCTCCATTATTTTTTTCTACATTCTTCATATCGGGTTTTAGTTGTTCAAGTTTATATTGAAAACATTTTACCATACCCAAAAAAATATCTCTATATATTTTTGTGCATGGCAGTGACGATTTAGCAGCAGCGACCCAACTCTGCTAAATGAATATAGAGGAAATACTAGCCTAACAAAGAAGCACAGCAAGGTCCATCCGTATGCTAGCGTGAAAAGAGTTACTGGAGGAGATCCATATATACATGTAGAGGACGTCGTGTGTATTGTACCTTTGATGAGCAGTCGGTCCCTGATAGAGACCCTGTGAGAGGAGTCGGAGGGGCCCCCAGGGGGCCGGCCAGTCTTCACCCCCTCGTCCCTCTTCAGCTTACTGGCCAACGTCAGCATGGCTGCCCCGCGCTCTCTCCTGAAAACACACAATGACATGACAGAGCAGTTGATCAGTGACAGTGACACATGTAGTGATATTACAATACAACATGACCAATTAATAATAGCAGTGGGCTATATACACACACATGAAAAAAAATTAAGGAAATAACTAAGCACTCAAATCCCTGAATACACTCGTTTGCAGTTCACAAGTTCATTAGACAAAGTAAAGTCCTGCCAGAGCACGTACAGGAATACTGCCACTCAACAACCACTTTGGCTGCCGAATTGTGACTGAATGTGTTAGTGACAAGTACCCCATTAGATACCCTTTTGTCCCCTGCTGGCTCAGTGGAATTAGGACACCAGTCGCCCAGCACCTCCGGGACCCGCCTCATTATCCCAAAAATCACTGCAGCATCGAAGTTGCTGATAACAACAATGGCTCCTCAACCACATGACCTGGTGACTCCTTCATGCAACTGGAACCGTCGCTGTCAATGGGAATTACATACGATGTGAAACATGTTTGATAGACTGGCACAGTGGCACAACTAATGGAATGAATCCAAAATCACTTATCTTGACAGTTGTCAGAAAGAATGTTTAGACGGTCATGCTTGACTACAAAATCAGACTTATAATTAGTTAACTCTATTTAGGTTTTAGTCAGTTTTATAGTGTTTAGTCATTTAAGTCAGACTTAATTAAAGCATTACTTTAAAACAAAGCCCATGTCTGACAGATCCTCTGTTTTAATGGGCTGAACTTCTCTGTTCTCCTCAATCACTTGCCTAGGCTACATTCTAGTCTACCACCACAGGGGAGAGACCAACCAACCAATTCTAGCTAGCCTATTCCCCCTGGCATTCCCTTTAGGTGTGCAGTTGGATAGGCTAGGTATAAGCAATGTTCCAGTGGCTTGGGCAGGGCCCAGGCTGGGGGATAGGCATAGAGGCCAGGTGGTGTGGTTTTCAGAAAAGTCCCAACAGTAACCATTTTACAAGTCAGCCCTAATGGACCCAGAATAGAGCTTGTCCTCGCCTAATACAAGTTTGTCCCACACAGACAAATACCATGACATGAATGCTTAAAACTGTAAGAGGGAGAGGTATTCACTTCCCAGCTGTTCACACCTTTGATCAGGATGAGTGAACTAATTACAGGCAGGCTAATTACCGAGAAATAATAAAGTAGCTGACGGTGATTAGGTGTTAATTCCAATTAGGCTGACAATGATTAGGTGTTCTAATTCCAATTAGGCTGACAATGATTAGGTGTTCTAATTCCAATTAGGCTGACAATGATTAGGTGTTCTAATTCCAATTAGGCTGACATTGAGAGAGAGAGAGAGAGATCATGCACGGCGCTGTAGACAGTCTTTAGACAGTTTTTCCTTTAATCAGCTTGTTTACTAAGTGTTCCCAGTGGTCAGCTTAGTCTGAACATGAGCAGATGGTTGGCATCATGCAGGCTTCAACTCCAGTTCTTCAGTCAACACAACGCAATCTAGGGCCAGCTTGGCAGCAAAGGACAAACTGCCAGGAGAGGAGCAAAAGCACAACAATACACAGTAGTTCAGTCAGACTAGCCTTCTGTATGAGTCATTCACCCGCTGTGAGACTGGCTGTGCGATGTGGTCATTCCGATGAGGTTATTCTCTCAGTTCAGCTGTGAGCTGCAAGTGACCGTCATAGCTGGCTAGTGGCTAGGCCAAGGGTACTCAACTGCTACCCTGCGAGGTCCAGAGCCTACTGGTTCTGTTCTACCTAATAATTAATTGCACACACCTGGTTTCCCAGGTCTAAAGCAGTCCTTGATTAGTGGGGAACAATGAAGAAATGCAGAGGGAATTTCTGGCTTCGAAGTCCAGACTTGAGTTTGAGGGGGTTAGGCTGTCATAGCTGGCTAGTGGCTAGGCTTGTCATAGCTGGCTAGAACAGCTACCTACCCAGCCAGAATAATTCAAATAGTTTAGCTTGGCTTGAAGAATCACTGACTGAGTAGCCTACTCAGTTTCATACAAAGGAATGGAATGTGTCTGCGACTCTGCATGCATTTATGCTGCAATAATAACAGTGAGGACTGCAGTCAAGCCGGCTCTTGAAGTTCACAAGTAGGCCAAATTGATACCAGACTATGATAATGTTGTATTGATCCATCAAATCCTCTTCCTTGTTCTGAAAGTAATAGGAACAACCCCCAGGCATGGGATGGCTGCACCTAAACCAGAATATCAACCCCAAAATCTTGCCGCCCTAGGCTGCCTGTGTGGGAAAATGTGGAGTGAGGGCTTGTGTTCAGAGAAGTGTGCGTGAGAGAGGGTTGCCTGGGTATCAGATATCAATGTTTCCATGAAATGTGTGCCCAGTCTGACCCCCACCTGTTTCAGTTGACACTGCTTCCCTGCCTGCCTACCAGCCAGCAATACAGGGCATGCTCAGCCTGCACAGAACCGGCATGCATTCAGGCCTTACTTAGAAGAAGCTGACTGCCCTAGCCATGTTTACAGACTGACAGTGTAAATAATTCAACAGCTTGGATTGGAATTTTATAGAATTGGATTGGAATTTTATAGAATTCTATGTCGGGCAGAAATTATCTTTTGAATCATGAAAATTTCCTTTCACGACCTCTACAACCCAGAATGTTGAATAAAATATTGTGAGACAATATGTCCACATGAAAGTATAATTACATAAACTTTTCAAAGGACTGGCAGTGCTCTCATCTGAAGCATGCGCAGAACCATGTAAACACTTGGACGAGCTCAGCAAGTTGCACGCGTCTCGTGCATGGATTTTGAACTGGTGTGTATGCTTCAGGTGATAGATGTCTGGATGCACTGCCAGCGCTTTGAAAAGCTGATAGAATTATAATACTTTCCTATATCGTCTCACACTCCTACCGCCAAATGGACCAACCACACGGACAACCGGTAAAGTAGGTTAAAATGTATTCTAGTCAACATTCTGGCTTGTACAGGTCGTGAGAGGAAACGTTCCTGATTCAACCGCTAATTTCTGCTAGACATAGAATTCCAAGGAATTCAACGTCGGATTTCCAGGCAAAGGGTAGAGCTGCATTGCACCAATGCAGGAAGTCCGACAAACCGATTTGTTTTCCCATAATAAGCACTGCCAGGATTATGCTGCTTAAGACATCTTTGTCATTTCCCACGTCAATTACTACAAAAAAAAAAAAGTGAATTTCAGGTAGGACGTAGCTAGGGTGTGGCCGGCACGAAGGGGAGACTTAAATCTGGTTAGCTAGTTCATTTCTAGAAAATACTGATAGCTAAGAGTAACTAGTTAGGTTGCTAACCTCATATCTTTATCCCATGTGACATCAGTGTGGGAACATTTACCTAGTTAGCTACACAACATTGTTTTTGTATAGCTAGCTAGTAAACTACAAAAACAATGACATAGCAAGCTAACTAACATTTTAAGCTAAATAGTTAACTAGCTAAGTACCAAGACATGAATAATTAGTTAACTAATCAGTACAGCAATCTAGTTAACCAGCTGTTAAGCGTGATATATTCTATCAAATAACAAGTTAGCTAGATAGCTACAGCTCAACCATATATAGCAGGCTAGTTATGCCACAATCACAGAACAATGAGATATTTGGTTATGGTGTTAGCTAGTTACCGTTACCTAGCTAGGTAAGAAGAAAGTTAGTTACCAGCTAGCCGACGTTACAGAAATATTCACTAACTTTTAGTTACAAGGTTAGAATGGGATGACAACTGGATAAATTCATACAAATACATCAAAAGGGTAACACGTGTCTATTAGAGACAATTATAAATAAATATCGAAGAAATGTCACTTGGCTAGCATGCTAGCTAATGTCTGCCCGTTGTTGTGCTTTACCTGCTGTCTCAGAGAAAAGGGCTCCGTCTACACCATAATCAACGACACTCGGAAGCAAAGGCTCTGGCTGCAACTGCAACAGATTGAAAACTGAATTTCGGTCGCCAAATAACCTTACAAATATATAATGAAATGTAAACAAGCTGACTATCAGCTGTAACAACTTCGCTCCCGGTATCATAAACAGAATTGCAGCGATTGTTCCGTTCGTTATTGTTGTCCGAGCAAATATCAAAAGAGAACATTTGTTCCGCAGGAGAAAGCACAGAAAATAGTCAAAGCAGTTTAGCAAACTAAGTAACACATTATTTCGTAGCAAGATGCTGAAATTACTCATTAACATTTGTTCTTGTTTCAATGTTGGAAAGATACCAGCATGTTTATTGCTTTGTCTCACTTGCACAGGCCAATGGACTGGATACGAATTAATACAACATTGTCAAAACCAGAATGATTATGTTAAAAACATATTATGTTGTGTTATTTTTGGTACAGGACATCTCAGTAGTAGTATGGTTTCCAGTTACAGCTTGCAGTCACATTTTACAACCACATGCTGCTGCTACTCTCTGTTTATCTTATATGCATAGTCACTTTAACCATACATCCATGTACATACTACCTTAATTGGCCCGACCAACCAGTGCTCCCGCACATTGGCTAACTGGGCTATCTGCATTGTGTCCCACCTCCCGCCAGCCCCTCCTTTTACGCTACTGCTACTCTCTGTTCATCATATATGCATAGTCACTTTAACCATACCTACATGTACATACTACCTCAATAGCCTGACTAACCGGTGTCTGTATATAGCCTTGCTACTCTTATTTTCAAATGTATTTTTACTGTTTTATTTCTTTATTTACCTCCACACACACACCTTTTTTTCCCGCACTATTGGTTAGAGCCTGTAAGTAAGCATTTCACTGTAAGGTCTACACCTGTTGTATTCGTCGCACGTGACAAATACACTTTGATTTGATTTGAACCGTATCCAAAAAGTAATTCACATAATGTGAACTCTTGAAAATCGAGGTAAAGTGGTCCACCGGCAAACACCCCAAAACCTTGGATGGTGACAGTTCTTGTTTTATTGGTGATTAATAATCCCAAAGAGTATTGAATCACTGTGCATCAATCTAAATTACATAATACAAAAAAATCCGTCAATTTAAGCTAGAGATATGCATTTCAATCCGGTGGAAGGTGGCGGAGCTACAGAGGTGTTTGTCAGACAATGAGACATCCCGAAAATAGGTTCTCTCACGAAAATGTCTGTAGTGTCCGAACGGCTGTACTACCCCCACAAATGTTACGGGACTCGTCTGAAGTTGGTAGAGCTGATGTGCCAACTTCTGTCTGTAGCATCCGAACACTCTCACGAACATGATGGTGTTTTGCACTACGACCCAGGAGTCACAGGGCTCGTCTGAAGGTAACCCATACAAACAAATTAAAGTATGGAGGTAGTTTTGTGCCAACACAAATAAGAGGTTAAATATGTGTCCAAAAAAGTATAATTTCATAAACTCCTAGATAGAGGACAGACACTTCAAAACAATATTCCTTATGATTTCTTTTTTTACTGTATTTTTTTGCCATCTGTAAATGTGTTATTCAATATTTTATCAACGTCTTAGACTTGAACTTGAACTTCTTGGGTTTCACTGTATTTTACATAGTCTTGGAAATCCCATCTAATGTGGGAGGCAACATGTCTGCCTAGGGATTTTGGTCAAGCTGGTTGAGCTAGTCAGACCATACCAGATTGGTCAAGCTGGGGGAAACATGGTTGAGCTAGTAGACCAGCTTGTTCAAGATGGCTATTGTAATGGCATTTCTTGAGCTGATATTGACATAGGCATTTATGTTCATTTATTTTTCCATTCAGAACTCTCATGTAAAAAGAAACATATTGACCAAATTTGTATTTGTTTTGTTCGTTTTTGTTGGGGGGGTTACAATACATTATCCATTTCAAATTATATGTTTATAAAACATGTACCCGTAAAACAAGAAAAAAAACTGTAAAAAATACATATAGTTTAAGTGATAATAAATTCAATACAAACAGGAAATTAAAACAAAAAATAAGTGGGCCTCCACTCCCAACGTCCCATCCCATTCCCCAAACCCCACCCAGCCAACATGTCTCCAACCATGTGATGGTCCCATGTTTCATGAGCTAAAATAAAATATCCCAGAAATGTTCCATATGTACAAAAAGCTTATTTCTCTCACATTTTGTGCACAAATTTGTTGATATCACTGTTAGT
Source organism: Salvelinus sp. IW2-2015 (assembly GCF_002910315.2). Taxonomy (NCBI): domain Eukaryota; kingdom Metazoa; phylum Chordata; class Actinopteri; order Salmoniformes; family Salmonidae; genus Salvelinus; species Salvelinus sp. IW2-2015. Next base: position 35,574,149 of record NC_036875.1, on the reverse strand, counting down.
GAGCATTTATCCTTTGCCAAGATAATACATCCACCTGACAGGTGTGGCATACGAAGAAGCTGATTAAACATCATGGTCATTACACAGCTGCACCTTGTGCTGGGGACAATAAAAGGCCACTCTAAAATGTGCAGTTTGTCACACAACACAATGACACAGATGTCTCAAGTTGAGGGAACGTGAAATTGCAATGCTGACTGCAGTAATGTCCACCAGAGCTGTTGCCAGAGAATTTAATGTTAATTTCTCTACCATAAGCCACAATGTCATTTTAGAGAATTTGGCAGTATGTCCAACCGGCCTCTCAACTGCAGACCATGTGTATGGCGAGCGGTTTGCTGATATCAATGTTGCGAACAGAGTGCCACATGGTGGCGGTGGGGTTATAGTATGGGCAGGCATAAGCTACGGACAACGAACACATTTGCATTTTATCGATGGAAATTTGAATGCACAGAAATACCGTGACTAGATCCTGAGGCCCATTTTCTTTTAAGGTATCTGACCAAAGGATGCAAATCTGTATTCCCAGTCATGTAAAATATACAGATTAGGTTCTAATGAATTTATTTCAATTGACTGATTTCCTTATATGAACTGTAACTTAGTAAAATCTTTGAAATTGTTGCATTTACATTTTTGGGGGACACAGTGACAGTTGAGGCCAATTTCACCATGAAACATTTCCTTGGTGCTAAATACAGAATATGTGAACAGACTGTATTATGGGATGACAAGGTCATATTTTAGTTAGAGTGTTTTTCATATTCAATTATATCTGTTCAACACTTTCCAAAAGTTGTTTTACAGTCCATTCGGAAAGTATTCAGACCCCTTCCCTTTTTCCACATTTTGTTACGTTACAGCCTTATCCTAAAATTGATTAAATACATTTTCTCCCTCATAAATCGACACACAATACCCCATAATGACAAAGCCAAAACAGGTTTTTAGAAATGTTTGCAAATGTAGTAAAAAAACAACAACATAAATCCCTTATTTACATAAGTATTCAGACCCTTTGCTATGAGACTCAAGTGAGCTCAGGTGCATCCTGTTTCCATTGATCATCAATCAAGATGTAGAAACATCTCAAGGGAGTCCACCTGTGGTAAATTCATTTAATTGGGCATGATTTGGAAAGGCACACACCTGTCTATATAAGGTCCCAATGGACAATACATGTCAGAGCAAAAACCAAGCCATGAGGTCGAAGGAATTGTCCGTAGAGCTCAGAGACAGGATTATGTCGAGGCACAGATCTGGGGAAGGGTACAAAAACAGTTCTGCAGCACTGAAGGTCCCCAAGAACACAGTGGCCTCCAACATTCTTAAATGGTATAAGTTTGTAACAACCAAGATTCTTCCTAGAGCTGGCCGCCCGGCCAAACTGAGCAATTGCGGGAAAAGGGCCTTGGTCAGGGAGGTGACCAAGAACCTGATGGTCACTCTGACAGCTCTAGAGTTTCTCTGTGGAGAACCTTCCAGAAGGACAACCATCTCTGCAGAAATCCACCAATCAGGCCTTTATGGTAGAGTGGCCAGACAGAAGCCACTCCTCAGTAAATGGCCCACTTGAAGTTTGCCAAAAGGCACCTAAAGGACTCTCGGACCATGAGAAACAAGATTCTATGGTCTGATGAAACCCATATTGAACTATTTTGCCTGAATGCCAAGTGTCACATCTGAAGGAAACCTGGCACCAGGCCTATGATGAAGCATGGTGGTGGCAGCATCATGCTGTGGGGATGTTTTTAACTGGCAGGTACTGGGAGACTAGCCAGGATCAAGGGAAAGATTAATGGAGCAAAGTACAGAGAGATCCTTGATAAAAACCTGATCCAGAGCGCTCAGGACCTCAGACTGGGGTGAAGGTTCACCCTCCATCAAGGACCACGACCATAAGCACACAGCCAAGACAACACAGGCGTGGCTTCGCGACAAGTCTTTGAATGTCCTTGAGTGGCCCGGCCAGAGCCCAGCCCTATCGAACATCTCTGGAGATACCTGAAAACAGCTGTGCAGCGAAGCTCTCCATCCAACCTGGGAGAGCTTGAGAGGATCTGCAGAGAAGAATGGGAGAAACTCCCCAAGTACAGGTGTGCCAAGCTTGTAGGGTCATACCCAAGAAGACTCAAGGCTGTACTTGCTGCCAAAGGTTCTTCAAAGTACTGAGTAAAGGGTCTGAATACTTATGGAAAATTCAATTTTTTATTTGTAATAAATGTGCGAAAATGTCTAAACCTGTTTTTCCTTTGTCATTATGGGGTATTTGTGTGTAGATTGATGAGGGTGGAAAACAATTGAATCCATTTTAGAATAAGGCTGTAATGTAACAACATGTGGAAAAATTCAAGGGGTCTGATTATAAAGTTCAGTCCTTTTGGGAGGCCAGAAAATGTATTTATAAATCCAATCATTGAATGGCTCGGTAGTTGGGTTTCTCAAGGGACACCATACACCAGCATACAGTGCCTTCACACAAAAACTATACTTTTTCCACATTTTGTAAAAAAATATAAAACAAATAAAGGATGAAACATTAAACACCATATCTTGACATATCTTGATTATCAACTCCTTATTTATTTAATTAAGAGGTTTACCTCTTTTTCCCGCTACTATTTTTTTTTTATGAAATCAGAAGCTATGCCCCTATGGAGCTTGAGTGACAACAACAATTTGAATGTTTTCCCATTCAATTTGACAAACAATTGTCTTGTTAATCTTGGTATAAAAATGTTGAATAAACTTCACAACCTGTCTATCAGCACTTTTTCACCTGTCCTTAGGGCAGTAACGGAAGACCTCGATGGGTGGATGGACCTGCCATTATCATGGATGTGTAGAATTTATCTGATTAAAATGAATGTTTTACCCAGACTTTTGTATCCTCTCTAGATGGTCCAATTATATATAACGAAAAATACTTTTAATGAACTCAATAAATAATAATCGTCATTTTACCTCTACCTACATGTACATATTACCTCAATTACTTAATTTTTTATTTAACCTTTATTTAACCTGGTAGGCCAGTTGAGAACAAGTTCTCATTTACAACTACGACCTGGCCAAGATAAAGCAAAGTAGTGCGACAAAAACAACAGAGGTACACATTGGATAAGCAAACGTACAGTCAATAACACAATAGAAAAATCTGTATACAGTGTGTGCAAATGAAGTAAGGAGGTAAGGCAATAAATAGGCCAATAGTGGCTAAGTAATTACAATTTAGGAATTTACACTGGAGTGATATATGTGCAGATGAGTATGTGCAAGTAGATATACTGGTGTGCAAAAGAGCAGAAAAACAAATATGGGGATGAGGTAGGTAGTTGGTTGAATGGGCTATTTACAGATGGGCTGTGTACAGCTGCAGTGATCGGTAAGCTGCTCTGACAGTGAGGGAGATATAAGTCTCAAACTTCAGTGATTTTTGCAATTTGTTCCAGTCATTGGCATCAGAGAACTGTAAGGAAAGGCGGCCGAAGGACATGTTGGCTTTGGGGATGACCAGTGAAATATACCTGCTGGAGCGCGTGCTACGTGTGGGTGTTGCTAGGGTGACCAGTGAGCTGAGATAAGGCGGAGCTATACCTAGCAAAGACTTAACGATGACCTGGAGCCAGTGGGTCTGGCGACGATTATGTTTCGAGGACCAGCCGACTAGAGCATACAGGTCGCAGTGGTGGGTGGCATAAGGCGCTTTGGTAACAAAACGGATGGCACTGTGATAGACTACACCCAATTTGCTGAGTAGAGTATTGGAAGATTTTTTGTAGATGACATCGCCGAAGTCGAGGATCGGTAGGATAGTCAGTTTTACGAGGGTAAGTTTACCCACATCTAACTGCCTGTAGCTCAGGACCTGAAGCAAGGATATGCATATTCTTCATATCATTTGAAAGGTAACACTTTGAAGTTTGTGGAAAATGTGAAAGGAATGTAGGAGAATATAACACATTAGATCTGGTAAAAGATAATACAAAGAAAAACAACAACCGCACCATCATCTTTGAAATGCAAGAGAAAGGCCAAAATGTATTATTCCAGCCCGCAATTTAGATGTTGGCCACTAGATGGCAGCAGTGTATGTGCAACTTTTAGACTGATCCAATGAACCATTGAATTTATCTTCAAAATGATGTATCAAGACTGTCCAAATGTGCCTAATTGAAATATGAATCACTTTTCATAACTGTGCAGTCTCCTCAAACAATAGCATGGTATTTTTTCACTGTAATAGCTGCTGTAAATTGAACAGTGCAGTTAGATTATCAAGAATTTAACTTCTTGACGCACGGATCCCTTTAGCGGGATAATTTTCGTAAACAACCGCTGAATTGCAGAGCGCCAAATTTAAAAATACAACAAATATTTATTTTTATGAAATCACAAGTGAAATATACCAAAACACAGCTTGTTGTTAATCCACCTAACGTGTCAGATTAAAAAAAAAAATGCTTTACAGCGAAAGCAATCCAAGCGTTTGTGAGTTTATCGATCACTAGACAAAACAGTAAGAACACCTAGCAGCCATGTAGAATGGTCACGAAAGCCAGAAAAGCAATAAAATTAATCGCTTACCTTTGATGATCTTCGGATGTTTGTACTCCCGAGACTCCCAGTTACACAATAAATGTTCCTTTTGTTCGATAAAGATTTTTTTTATATCAAAATACCTCCATTTGTTTGGTGCGTTATGTACAGTATTCCACAGCCTTAGGCAAGTCATTAAGGCTTGACGAAAATTCCATATAGTATCCGTAAAGGTCGTAAAAACATGTCAAACGTTTTTAATAATCAACCCTCAGGTTGTTTTTAACATCAATAATCGATAATATTTAAACCGGACTATAAACTATTCAATACTGGAGAGAAAGAAAATGTCGAGCGACCAGTGTCGCGCGCAAGAACATCCGTCTATCCACTGACGCGTTTTGATAAATCTCGCAAATTTTTCAAAATAAAAGCTTGAAACTATGTCTAAAGACTTCACACATTGAGGAAGCCACAGGAAAAGGAATATGGTTGATATCCCTTTAAATGGAGGATAGGCAGGCAATGGAACAAGGATTTTTCAAAATAGAAGTCACGTCCGGGTTGGATTTTCTCAGGTTTTCGCCTGCAAAATCAGTTCTGTTATACTCACAGACAATATTTTGACAGTTTTGGAAACTTTAGAGTGTTTTCTATCCTACTCTGTCAATTATATGCATATTCTAGCATCCGGACCTGAGAAATAGGCAGCTTACAATGGGAACGTTATTTTTCCAAACATAAAAATTCTGCCCCCTAGCTTCGAGAGCTTTCTGCCAATATCCGATATGTCCTGGGAGATTTTCTTGCTACTTACAATCTCTATCAAGGCACAAGGCGAGACCCAAATGCAGACAGTAGGCAGATGGTTGGAGTCTTACAACGTTTATTAATCCAAAGGCAAGAGAATGTTCATGGACAGACAAAAAGGTCAAAACCAGATCAGAGTCCAGGAGGTACCGAGTGGCAGACAGGCTCGTGGTCAAGGCAATCAGAATGGTCAGGCAGGTGGGTACAAAGTCCAGAAACAGGCAAGGGTCAAAACCAGGAGGACTAGAAAAAGGAGAATGCAAAAAGCAGGAGTACGGGAAAAACACTGGTTGACTTGGAAACATACAAGACGAACTTGCACAGAGAGACAGAAAACACAGGGATAAATACACTGGGGGAAATAAGCGACACCTGAAGGGGGTGGAGACAATCACAAGGACAGGTGAAACAGATCAGGGCGTGACAACCTCATGCTAATCGCATTATCGTACATTAGCTCAACCGTCCCGTGGGTGGGACACCGATCTGTAGAGATCCTTAAGAAGTAAGCATTTCACTGTAAGTTCTACACCTGTTGTATTCGGTGCATGTAACAAATAACATTTGATTTGATTTAAATACCTCTCAGACTTTATATGACACAGAAAAAGATCAAGGTTGAAAATGAGTAAACTGCAGCTACCATATAATTTAGGAGGCCTGGCACTAATTATTTTATAACTGGGCATGTCATGCTCACATAATTTCAGAATTGCTCAGAGATGAACATTGCTCTAATTGGGTCAGTAACAACTCTTGTTTCACATCTCTGTACTCATGAATCAGTGTTATGACTGGTGATATAAACTCAGTCAGAATGGAAACATAACCTGAATCTTAACAACACCTTTAAGATCTGTAGAGATATTCTCAAACACCTTAGGAGAAAGGATTACTTTCTCCCCTTATTAATAACAAGGTCTTTCCCCCTGGCGTTTTAGCAAATCCAACAAACATTTGCTGTACCACACAGAACATTTTTGGGGTATCTGCAAGTAAGACATTTAATTGAATCCAAGATGATGTTCAACCCAATACGAACCCCAGTGGACAATCTCCTGTTGAAGCTAAAAGACCTAAACACGTTATCTCTTCATTTTATGCTGCCATACACTCTAATGTTGAAAGTAAGTATTCTGATTAGGGTATTGGAAAGGGAGCTGGGGAGAGGCCCAGAAAATCGTAATTGGACAAAGGCTCGAAGCAAGACGACTGTTCACCTGCAACATGGTGCAATAGAAGATTTTGCAAAGGATTCATAGGACTCCCATGATAGGTAATAAAATCCAAGCAGAATTCTCCGATACCTGTTGTAAGTGTAAGAAGGATAAGGGCACTCATGGCCATCTGTTTTGGACTTACTCATTCATTTTTTTTTAAATCGGGACGATGTCCAAATGGAGCTGGAAGGCATGTTCATACTGTATGTCCTATACAGGTATTCCCAAACTGGGGTACTCGCGCGCAATGCCGTCGGGAGTACGTCAAATAAAATAAAAAATTCTTCACATTTTCAAACAGTCCATTTATATTTTCCAATGGGGCGATACATTTGGGTGAGTTTTTTTTGTCACCTGAGTAGCCTCGTTTCACTGCCAAAAATAAAATTCAACCCTCTAGTGTTCAGCGAAATAACAACACAATGTCAAATACAGGTAGTCTAGTCAAATAATTAACACCCAATCACATTAACCTTTACTCTCTCGCAGGAATTCCACTAATGGTTCGTATGTAGCCAAATGGAGTTGCTGCTCATGTTGGTATCTGTACTGAAGGCACAAAAGCCATGACAGGGAGACATAGTGGAGTGGTAACGCTCGTGCAAGCAGTTTCTCCCGACACCACTTGGGTACACTGCAGCATCCACCGAGAGTCTCTTGCTGCCCAGGGAATGCCTGACAGCTTGAAAGACGATTTGGACACTACAGTGAAAATGGTTCACGTTGTTAAAGCAAGGCCCCAGAGCTCTCTTGTATTTTCTGCACTATGCGACCATGTAACGCTTTTACAACATACAGAAGTGCGCTGGTTATCAAGCGGCAAAGTATTCACATGTTTTTTTAAGTTGAGAGAAGAGCTTAAAGTTTTCTTTACTGACCATAACTTTCATTTATTCACTTATTTTCACTTTCACCTATCTGGGTGATGTTTATTCTCGACTGAATGAACGGAATCTAGGATTACAGGGACTCTCCGCAACTATATTCAATGTGGGGGACAAAATTGAGGTTATGATTAAGAAGTTGGAGCTCTTTTCTGTCTGCATTAACAATCACAACATACAGGTCTTTCCATCATTGTAAGATTTTTTGTGTGCAAATGAACTCAAGCTTACGGACAATGTCAAATGTGATATAGCGAAGCACCTGAGTGAGCTGGGTGCGCAATTACGCAGGTACTTTCCCGAAACGGATCACACAAGCAACTGCATTCGTTATCCCTTTCATGTTCTGCCAGTCCTCTTACTGCTTTCTGAACAACCGGTTCTGTGAAAATGTAATGCCATATTTCTAGATTGGGCTGCGCTCAAGAGTATCCTGCCTTGGAAAATTGGCAGTTAAGACACTGATGCCCTTTGCAACCACATAGCTATGTGAGAGTGTATTCTCGGCCCTCACTAGCATGAAAACTAAATACAGGCACAGACTGTGTGTGGAAAAAGACTGTGACTCTCTCCAATACAACCCAACATTGCAGAGTTATGTGCATCCTTTCAAGACACCCTTCTCATTAACCTGTGGTGAGTTATTCACATTTTTTGATGAACAAATAAGGTTTTATATGTAAGATAGTTAAATAAAGAACAACATTGATTATTATATTATTAATTGTGCCCTGGTCGTATAAGAGCTCTTTGTCACTTCCCACAAAACTCACACTCATTCTTATGTTTAATTAAATGTATTGTATAGTGTGTGTGTGTGTGTGTGTGGCAGGCTTACAATGATGGCAAAAAAAACAAAATTTGAGAGTGCGCTGACCCTGGTGTTAGAGGGGGTACGCAGCTGGAGGTTGAATGTTTGAAGGGGTACGGGACTATAAAAAGTTTGGGAACCACTGTCCTATAAGAATGGACCCATGGCGATTTGTACTGGCTGTCGTTGGGAACAGGCCCTTACTTACCTTAGCACAGCTCAATCTTCTTAAAAAAATACTATTTGTCGCCCGCAAATGTATTCTTCTTAACTGGATAAAAGACCAGGCACGAACAATAAATCAGTGGTATTGTGAGATCTTTAAAGTGTTACCGTAAGAAGTGTCAATATAAAACTTAAATGAATTTATGGGTTAACTTGGGTTAACTGGCCCCTGGTCGCTTTCTTGTAGAAAATAAATATCTTGTTGCATAGGCCTCTATACTCTCTTAGAGGTATATTACACACTACAGCCACATATTTTGCAACAGTCAAATTATTAATGGTATGTAAGGAAAATAAAAGATGAATGAGAAAAAAAGTATATTATAGTAATGAAAAATGAAGAGCAGAGAACTGAAAGTGAATGTACAGTATAATTCTTATTGCTTCTGTGTGTTTTTGTTTACTGTCATTGTTTTGGTGTTTGTTTGTTAAGATATGTTATACATGTATGTTACCTTGTTTCATTTTGAAATTTAAACATATGTACACTTTGTTTATGTTGACCTGAAACTGATATAATACAAAAAATAGATATATCTAATAAATGTTAGAATCACCATGAGACATTACATGTTAGAATCACCATGAGACATTACATGTTAGAATCACCATGAGACATTACATGTTAGAATCACAATGAGACATTACATGTTCCCTATTTAAGAATCACCATGAGACATTACATGTTAGAATCATCATGGACATTACATGTTAGAATCACCATGAGACATTAACATGTTAGAATCATCATGAGAACATTACATGTTAGATATCACCATGAGACATTACATGTTAGAATCATCATGAGACATTACATGTTAGAATCACCATGAGACATTACATATTAGAATCATCATGAGACATTACATATTAGAATCATCATGAGACATTACATGTTAGAATCATCATGAAACACATGTTAGATCATCATGAGACATACATGTTAGAATCACCATGTGACATTACATGTTAGAATCACCATGAGACATTACATGTTAGAATCATCATGAGACATTACATGTTAGAATCACCATGGACATTACATGTTAGAATCACCATGAGACATTACATGTTAGAATCATCATGAGACTTACATGTTAGAATCACATGAGACACATGTTAGAATCACCATGAGACATTACATGTTAGAATCACCATGAGACATTACATGTTAGAATCATCATGAGACATTACATGTTAGAATCATCATGAGACATTACATGTTAGAATCATCATGAGACATTACATGTTAGAATCACCATGAGACATTACATGTTAGAATCACCATGAGCAATTACATGTTAGAATCATCATGGACATTACATGTTAGAATCACTCATGTGACATTTACATGTTAGAATCACCATGAGACATTACATGTTAGAATCACCATGAGACATTACATGTTAGAATCACAATGAGACATTACATGTTAGAATCACCATGAGACATTACATGTTAGAATCACCATGAGACATTACATGTTAGAATCATCATGAGACATTACATGTTAGAATCACCATGAGACATTACATGTTAGAATCACCATGAGACATTACATGTTAGAATCACCATGAGACATTACATGTTAGAATCATCATGAGACATTACATGTTAGAATCATCACGAGACATTACATGTTAGAATCACCATGAGACATTACATGTTAGAATCATCATGAGACATTACATATTAGAATCATAATGAGACATTACATGTTAGAATCATCATGAAGCATTACATCTTAGAATCATCATGAGACACATGTTAGAATCACCATGTGACATTACATGTTAGAATCATCACATGAGACATTACATGTTAGAATCACCATGAGACATTACATGTTAGAATCATCATGAGACATTACATGTTAGAATCATCTGAGCTTACATCTTAGAATCATCATGAGACACATGTTAGAATCACCATGTGACATTACATTTAGAATCATCATGAGACATATGTTAGAATCACCATGTGACATTACATGTAGAATCATCATGAGACATTACATGTTAGAATCATCATGAGACATCATGTTAGAATCACCATGTGGACATTACATGTTAGAATCACCATGAGACATTACATGTTAGAATCATCATGAGACATTACATGTTAGAAATCACCATGAGACATTACATGTTAGAACATA
>NC_036875.1:35543274-35563474 GCF_002910315.2 Salvelinus sp. IW2-2015 | reverse complement strand
GTTAGAATCACCAATGAGACATTACATGTTAGAATCAACCATGAAGACACATGTTTAGAATCACCATGAGACATTACATGTTTGAATCATCCATGAGACATTACATGTTAGAATCACCATGAGACATTAACATGGTAGAATCACAATGAGAACCATTACATGTTAGAATCACCATGAGACACATGTTAGAATCACCATGAGACATTACATGTTAGAATCATCATGAGACATTACATGTTAGAATCACCATGAGACATTACATGTTAGAAATCATCATGAGACTTACATGTTAGAATCATCATGAGACATTACATGTTAGAATCATCATGAGACATTACATTTAGAATCATCATGAGACATTACATGTGAAATCATCATGAGACATTAATTATGTAGAATCAACATGAGACATTACATGTTAGAATCACCATGAGACATACATGTTAGAATCACCATGAACACATTTTAGAATCATCATGAGACATTACATGTTAGAATCATCATGAGACATTACATTTAGAATCATCATGAGACATTACATGTTTAGAATCATCATGAGACATTACATGTAGAATCACCATGAGACATACATGTTAGAATCACCATGAGACATTACATGTTAGAATCACCATGAGACATTACATGTTAGAATCACCATGAGACATTACATGTTAGAATCACCATTGACATTACATGTTAGAATCACCATGAGACATTACATGTTAGAATCATACATGAGACATTACATGTTAGAATCACCAGTGACATTACATGTTAGAATCACATGAGACATTACATGTTAGAATCACCATGAGACATTACATGTTAGAATCACCATGAGACATTACATGTTAGAATCCACCATGGACATTACATGTTAGAATCACCATGAGACATTACATGTTTAGAATCATCATTGAAACATAAACCATGAACATTACATGTTAGAATCACATGAGACATTACATGTTAGAATCACCATGAGACATACATTGTTAGAATCACCATGAGACATTACATGTTAGAATCACCATGAGACATTACATGTTAGAATCCCAATGAGGACATTACATGTTAGAATCATCATGAGACATTACATGTTAGACACCATGAGACATTACATGGTAGAATCACAATGAGACATTACATGTTAGAATCACCATGAGACCACATGTTAGAATCACCATGAGACATTACATGTTAGAATCATCATGAGACATACATGTTAGAATCACCATGAACATTACATGTTAGAATCATCATGAGACATTACATGTCAGAATCATCATGAGACATTACATGTTAGAATCATCATGAGACATTACATGTTAGAATCATCATGAGACATTACATGTTAGAATCATCATGAGACATACAGTTAGATCACCATGAGACATTACATGTTGAATCATCATGAGACATTACATGTTAGAATCACCATGAGACATTACATGTTAGAATCACCATGAGACCATTACATGTTAGAATCACCATGAGACATTACATGTAGAATCACATGAGACATTACATGTTAGAATCACCATAGGACATTACATGTTAGAATCATCATGAGACATTACATGTTAGAATCATCATGAGACATTACATGTTAGAATCACCATGAGACATACATGTTGAATCACCATGAGACATTACATGTTAGAATCACCATGAGACATTACATGTTAGAATCACCATGAGACATACATGTTAGAAATCACCATGAGACATTACATGTTAGAATCATCATGAGACACATGTTAGAATCACCATGACACATTACATGTTAGAATTCACCATGGACATGAGACATTACATGTTAGAATCATCATGAGACATTACATGTTAGAATCACCTTTGCCAGTGATTACAGCTTTTAGTCTTTTTGGATAAGTTTAAGAGCTTTGCACACCTGGATTGTACAATATTTGCCCATTATTCTTTTTTTAAATGATTCAAACTGTGCCAAGTTGGTTGTTGATCATTGCTAGACAGCCATTTTCAAGTCTTGCCATATATTTTCAAGCTGATTGAAGTCAAAACTGTAACTAAGCCACTCAGGAACATTCAATGTCGTTTTGGTAAGCAACTCCAGTATATACTTGTCCTTGTGTTTTAGGTTATTGTCCTACTGAAAGATGAATTTGTCTCCTAGAGTTGGTTGGAAAGCCGTCTGAACCAGGTTTTTCTTTAGGATTTTTCCCGTGCTTAGCTCTATTCCGCTTCTATTTATCATAAACTCCCTAGTTCTTGCCGATGACAAGCAAACCCATAACATGATGCAGCCACCACCATGCTTGGATATATGAAGAGTGGGAATTCAGTGATGTGTTGGATTTGCCCCCAAACATAATGCTTTGTATTCAGATTTTTTTTTTTTCTGTGCCACATTTTTTGCAGATTTACTTTAGTGCCTTATTGCAAACAGGATGCATGTTTTGGAATATTTGTATAATGTTCAGGCTTCCTTCATTCCACTCTGTCAATTAGGTTAGTATTTTGGAGTAACTACAATGTTGTTGATCCATCCTCAATTTTCTCCTATCACAGCCATTAAACTCTGTAACTGTTTTAAAGTCACCTAAGCAGTTTCCTTCCTCGAAGGCAACTGAGTTAGGAAGAACGCCTGTATCTTTGTAGTGACTGGGTGTATTGATACACCATCCAAAGTGTAATTAAAAACTTCAACATGCTCAAAGGGATATTCCATTTCTTTTTTTTCTTTTTTTACATAAGGGGTATCCTCATCATTGTCTTATGCGGAGGGCAGCATCATAGGCTAGGCTGCATGATTTTGCATGGATAGTATACCTGAATAATAAGCCAGTCAAGGGGTTCCATCTGTCGGCTTGTCCCCTTGTGTGTTGGGTTTGATGTTCTTCTCCAAGAAGTCTTGAGCCTCCTTGGCAGTGGAAAATGTGTGTATTGTGTTCTGGAAGGTCAAGATTAGTTGTATGGACATATTTGACAGGTGAAGACATATGGTTGAACATTATGTAAATGTACTATTTTGAAAATATATGGAAGGAACATATCCATGATTTTCTTGCACATGTGAATATAAAACATGTAAATAGCCTATATTTTGTAAAGTTATGACAGAAATATCCATGATTTGTCACGGCACACTGAGTTGTCAATCACAATTTTAAATGTTCCCAAGCCCAGCCCCCACAAATGGAATTTGCTTAGATGAAGCGAGAGTCACGTGAGCTCCAAAAAAGTTGTCTCATTAAGGCATTTTATTTGATTCAATATTCATAAATAAAATATTTGGCATGTACGTGTAAGCTGTTAGCCAAGGACCTCTCACCAAGCTAATACAACGTGGTGCAGTAGATCTGTCAATGAAAGTCTGTTCTCTCTGGAACAACATGTGTTCACCACCAGGCAGCCTCTGATTGATGGCTCTCCATTTCCACCTTATACATCCACAGAGCAGGCCAGAGGTCGGATTTATTATATCATTTGTGTGTCAGCATTATTGTATAGACTCTGAGGACCCAATAATTTTTTTTAAATAATAAAAATTTAAATTTAAAAATCCCAGCGTTGAGGGTGTATCTACAGTATCTACACATTCTTTACTCCTGCAGTCTGGTCCTGGTCTGGACTCCTTGGTGTGGCAGTGGCTCCAGAAGTGATGTTGTGGTACTGAGGGAAAGGGGTTTAGGGGATACGATCTATGATCCCTTTTTTTCCCCCCAGCTTGGCCCCCTTGAAGTATTCACATGTGAAACCATTGCCCTATATCACACATAAACAAACATACACACACATTTCCCCTGCTTAGAGCGGGTGGACATCCAGCACAGCAAGCTGCTTATTTTAGTTCACTTTTCAATTTCTGGCTGGCTTTTTTTTACCAAACATTGTGATGGACTCAAGGGGCATGGAGAGGCATATTTTCCTAAAGCAGGGTAATTTACTGTCTCTGTGATGGTTTTTACAGATGGACGTAATTATGTCCCCCGTGGTGCCCACGCAGTTAGGACAAGCTCATGTGACATCCGCTCTTTCTACATCTGATTACACACACAGATACGCAAGTGTTGTCACACACACACAAACACACACACTGATCTTTTGATCAGATTTTTAAATGTAACCTTTATTTTAACAGGGAAGATATATTGAGACCTAGGTCTCTTTTACAAATGTGCCGTGTATAATACAACATACAGTACCTTCAGAAAGTATTCAGACCCATGTACCCTTTTCCACATTTTGTTACATTACAGCCTTTGTCAGGTATGCGTAAATGGCTGCAAGGGAGTCAGGCGCAGGAGAGCAGATATTGGGTAGCAAATAGAGCCTTTTATTTATATGAACCAAAAGCACACGGCACAATGAACACGAAATACAATACGGGTTGACATAACCAGGCGCAACCAGTCTAACGTGCGCATACATGAAACAGATAAACAATACCACACAAAGACATGGGGGAAACAGAGGGTTAAATACACAACACATAATGAGGGAAATGAGAACCAGGTGTGTGGGAAAACGAGACAAAACAAATGGAAAATGGATCGGCGATGGCTAGAAGACTGGCGACGTCGACCGCCTAACACCGCCCGAACAACGAGAGTCATCGACTTCAGTAGAAGTCGTGACAGCCTTATTCTAAAATGTATTACATTTTTTTTTAAATCCTCATCAGTCTACACAGACTACCCCATAATGACAAAATCAAAACAGGTTTTTAGAAATCTTTGCAAATGTATTAAAAAACAGAAATACCTTATTTTCACAAGTATTCAGACCCTTTGCCAACAGACTCGAAATTGAGCTCAGGTGAATCCTGTTTCCATTGATCATATTTGAGATGTTTCTACAACTAGATTGGAGTCCACCTGTGATAAATTCAATTGATTGGACATGATTTGGAAAGGCACACACCTGTCTATATAAAGGTCCCACGGTTGACAGTGCATGTCAGAGAAAAAACCAAGCCATGAGGTCGAAGGAATTGTCCGTAGAGCTCCGAGACAGGATTGTGTCGAGGCACAGATCTGGTGAAGGGTACCAAAAAATGTCTGCAGAATTTAAAGTCCCCAAGAACACAGTGGCCTCCATCATTCTTAAATGGAAGAAGTTTGGAACCACCAACTTTCGTCCGAGAGCTGGCCGCCCGGCCAAACTGAACAATCGGTGCAGAAGGGACTTGGTCAGGGAGGTGGCCAAGAACCCGATGGTCACTCTGACAGAGCTCCAGAGTTCTTCTGTGGAGATGGAAGAACCTTCCAGAAGGACAACCATCACTGCAGCACTCCACCAATTAGGCATTTATGGTAGAGTGGCCAGATGGAAGCCACTCCTCAGTAAAAGGCACCTAAAGCCAGAAGGCACCTAAAGGACTCTCAGACCATGAGAAACAACATTTTCTCATCTGATGAAACAAAGCGTCACTTCTGGAGGAAACCTGGCACCATCCCTACTGTGAATCATGGTGGTGGCAGCATCATGCTGTGGTGATGTTTTTCAACGACAGGGACTGGGAGACTAGTCAGGATCGAGGGAAAGATGAATGGGGGAAAGAACAGAGAGTTCCTTAATGAAAACCTGCTCCAGACTGGTGCGTAGGTTCACCTTCTAACAAGACAACGACCCTAAGCACACAGCCAAGACAACGCAGGAGTGGCTCCGGGACAAGTCTCTGAATGTCCTTGAGTGGCCCAGCCAGAGCCCGGACTTGAACCCGATCGAACATCTCTGGAGAGACCTGAAAATAGCTGTGCAGCGATGCTCCCCATCCAAGCTGACAGAGCTTGAGAGGATCTGCAGAGAGGAATGGTAGAAACTCCCAAAATTCAGGTATGCCAAGCTTGTAGCGTCAAACCCAAGAAGACTTGAGGCTGTAATCGCTGCCAAACGTGCTTCAACAAAGTACTGAGGAAAGGGTCTGAATCCTTATGTAAATGTGATATTTCAGTTTGTTGCTGTAACGTAACAAAATTTGGAAAAGTCCAGGGGTCTGAATACTTTTCGAATGCACTGTAAATATACACATTATACCTAACCTATATACACTGAATCAATTGAAATACTATTCATTAGGCTCTAATCTATGGATTTCACATGACTACGGATATAGATCTGTTGGTCACAGATACCAACAACAACAAAAAAGTAGGGACAGGGATCAGATAACCAGTCAATATCTGGTATGACCACCATTTGCCTCGTGCAGCACGACACGTCTCCTTTGCATAGAGTTGATCAGGCTGTTGATTGTGGCCTGTGGAATGTTGCTGGATATTGGCGGGAACTGGAATACGCTGTCGTACTCGTCATTCTAGACCTGTCCAAACATGCTCAATGGGTGACATGTCTGGTGAGTATTCGGCCATGGAAGAACTGGGACTTTTTCAATTTACAGGAATTATGTACAGATCCTTGCGACATGGGGCTGTGCATTATCATGCTGAAACATGAGGTGATGGCGGCAGATGAATAGCACGACAATGGGCCTCAGGATCTCCTCACGGTATCTCTGTGTATTGAAATTGCCATCGATAAATGCAATTGTGTTTATTGTCCGTAGCTTATGCCTGCCCGTACCATAACCCCAACGCCACCATGGGGCACTCTGTTTACAACATTGACATCAGCAAACCGCACACCTACACTACACCACACTACACCATACATACCAGCGGCCATCGAAGGTGAGCATTTTCCCACTGAAGTTGGTTACGACGCCGAACTGCAGTCAGGTCAACACCCTGGTGAGGACGATGAACAAGCAGATGAGCTTCCCTGAGATGGTTTCTGACAGTTTGTGCAGAAATTCTTTGGTTATGCAAACTCACAGTTTCATCAGTTGTCCATGTGTCTCGTCTCAGACAATCCCGTAGGTGAAGAAGCCGGATGTGGAGGTCCTGGGCTGGCATGGTTACACGTGGTCTACGGTTGTGAGGTCAGTTGCACGTACTGCCAAATTCTCTAAAATGACGTTGGAGGCGGCTTATAGTAGAGAAATAAACATTCCATTTTTTAGCAACAGCTTTGTTGGACATTCCTGCTCCCTCAAAACATGAGACATCTGTGGCTCCCTCAAAACATGAGACAACTGCTCGACGAGCCTATCCTTCTGCGGGTGAAAGACGGCAGTCCGTATTTGTTTGATCTGCAGGAGAGCAGACAAATCTCTCATTAGGCGGGACATGAACTCTGTACCTTGGTCGGTCAGGATCTCGTTCGGAATGGCCACCCGGCTAAAGAGGTGGAACAGCTCCCGGGTGATTCCCGTAGGGGAATGGCCTCGGGATACCGGGTGGCATAATCTACTATTACCAGGATATCACCGGTGTCTTTGTGCCGTTTTTACCAGGGGTCCCACTAT
Source organism: Salvelinus sp. IW2-2015 (assembly GCF_002910315.2). Taxonomy (NCBI): domain Eukaryota; kingdom Metazoa; phylum Chordata; class Actinopteri; order Salmoniformes; family Salmonidae; genus Salvelinus; species Salvelinus sp. IW2-2015. The sequence goes on along the minus strand of NC_036875.1, from coordinate 35,556,123 downwards.
GTCCATGGCGATGCATTCAAAAGGCACCCCGATGATTGGTATGGGGACCAGTGAGTTTCGGAAGTGTGCATTTGGGGCAGTGATTTGACACTCCGGGCAGCTGCAACAATAGTCTTCCATGGCCCTCCTCATCCCGGGCCAGTGGAACCAGGGGGCGATCCGTTCCCAGGTATTTATCATTCCCAGTTGCAAAACCCAACAAAAGGGTGTCGACCAGCTGAAGAACGGTTGCCACGTACCGTCGGGGCAGCAACAGTACCTCTCGAAGTTCCCCCTGTTGGCACGACACCTGATACAAAAGGTTATTCTTGATTTGGAAATGGGGGTATCGCCAGTCACTCACCTTTTCAAGTTCAGATCCTCAAGTTCAGACTCACTGCCCTCTTAATGTCGTGGGATAGCGCCCCGTAAGAAGCGATCCATGACCACTTTGTCTATGATGGAGAGGGTGGATACGTCGTTTAGGAGCCCGCCCTGGAGATGCGCATTAGGTCGCTCATCTGGGCTCGGGGGGAGGCATTGGCCACGATATATACACATTATATATACACATTATATACACATTAAAATACAAAAATACAGTCATGGGAAGCACAAATAAAACATCATATATTACCCTGAAAAACAGTTACATTGCTCCACAAATAAGTCCCCAATCAATACTTTAAATTGCACGAACTGCACCAGAACATCAATATTAAATGTACACTACCGTTCAAAAGTTTGGGGTCACTCAGAAATGTCCTTGTTTTTCAACAAAAGTAAAAAAAATAGTCCATTAAAATAACATCAAATTAATCAGAAATACAGTGTAGACATTGTTAATGTTGTAAACTGACTACTGTAGCTGGAAACGGCAGATTTTTTAATGGAATATCTACATAGGTGTACAGAGGCCCATTATCAGCAACCATTTTGTATTTTGAAATGTGCAGTAACACGGTGCATTAAAACTAAAAGCAGATTGACCTAGCTCGGTGTAGACCCTAGGAACCTGAAGAGTTACCCAATCTTGTGAACGGGATAGGCAACTCAGGTGTCTATACTTCAACAGCAAAGTTAGATAAGTTATGAAGTAGGGCCGCTATTTGTATAGAGACTTGGCAATAATGTCAATGTGTAAGAAACCTTCCATGATATTGTATCATTGAAATCAAAGAGGAAGAAAAACGTACGATATGAACTTAACGATGGACAACTCAATGCCTGAATAAAGAAAAATAGAAACTAAGGCTGAATCATTGAAAAGAGAAGGAGACTGAAATGTAATAAAATATACCCACGTTGGATTCTTTTGATTGCCTTTAAAGATCTGATGTAAGAGGAAAGTTCATTCAATACATTGTTAAAAGAGATAAAAAGGCTTCCTGTTTTCATCCGATGTTTTATAGATCAGGGCAGAGGCACTTTGTTTCTAGGTGGAAGAACACCAACACCATTTCTGCTACTAAGTATTCGCTGTGCGTTTTGGATTATGATAACAGGCATGGCCACTTATTTCATATTGCATGAGTCCCAAACGGCACCCTATTTCTAAACAGGTCTAATTTGGGATGCTGCCATAGTCTCTGTCATCCATCAAAAACTACTCAAGCTTTTGGCAATCAAAAACAGTATTTTGCCTGAAACTGTTTGCCTAAGGTACTTATGCTGGTCAGTACACCATTGTAACATTTCAGCACACTGTAAGCATGCTGGCAGGCTTGGGAAACCCATTTTTCAGGATAGATTCATTATTTATACCCCAATCTGGATTTGACTCGTTATATTAGAAACAAGCCCTCCAGTGAGTCAGACAGTCAACACTGCAGCCAAAATCGTTTCCTGTTAGAAATGAAAGCCACCAGCAGTCTCCCAAGCCGCTCTCCATCCATGCCAGGCTTCAGTTTACAGATATTTAAATAGGAGCTATAGGCCATTGTTGCTTAAGCATTGCTCAATATAAGATTAGATCTGGGCTTAGACCAGTGGAGGCTCCTCAGAGGAGGAAGGGGAGGACCATCCTCCTCATTGAATTTCATAAAAATAAAAATATTGAAACATTTAAAAAGATATCCTTTTTAGATAGAACTATACCAAATATATGCACGTCACCAAATAATTGATTAAAACACACTGTTTTGCAGTGAAGGTCTACATACAGTAGCCTCAGCAGCACTGTAGGGTAGCACCATGGTGTAGCCAGAGGACAGCTAGCTTCTGTCCTCCTCTGGGTACATTTACTTCAATACAAAACCTAGGAGGCTCTTGGTTCTCACCTCCTTCCATAGACTTACACAGTAATTATGACAACTTCCGGAGGATGTCCTTCAACCTATCAGAGCTCTTGCAGCATGAACTGACATTGTTGCCCACCCAATCAAAGGTTCAGAGAATTAATCTAGTACTGATAGCATAAGCTACAGCTAGCTAGCACTGCAGTGCATAACATGTGGTGAGTAGTTGAATCAAAGAGAGAAAAAGACAATAGTTAAACAGTTTTGAACAAATTAATTCCTTCCAAAATTAAGGAGAAGCAAGAGAGAGAGAGATATATTTGGTTGTATTTAAAAAAAATAACTTTACATCAATTCTCCTCGTTGTGCGGATATTAATGGTGACATGTGCAACACCATTTACCCCCCCATATTTTATTAAAATAATTAAAATAAGACAACTAGACCTAGCTTTTAAGTATTACTTACTAAACAATTGCTAAATAAAACTGATTTAAATGGATTTTAACACACTTGTATGAAACCCTATCCCATAATCTTCCCCTGGGAGCCTGTTACCCCATGGTGGGTGTTTTCTAAAAACATCTCATGAAATAACTAAAAAAGGGTAAACCATAGCCATTTATTTCCCTTTATAGTTTATTCGTCTAGCATGACCTTCACCCACATACCAATTTCTTTCTCCAAGCTTTTTTATGTCAGCAATTTGACATTGTTCTTGGGGGGGACTAGTTACCCCCAGTACCCTATAATTATTGTGCAATTTATATCTATAGTCTACATTGAGGTTTTTCTTTCATTATTTTCTTGGAGAAAATGTTTTTTTTTCTTTTAGCATATTGAGAAAATTTGAATGTGCAGTTATATACCGTCTGTAGAGATGCTATCTTTATTAGCATCATAAAAGCTGATAGTATTTCAACCACATATAATATGCGTCGAAGCCGAACTGAAATCTAATCAGAAACATGTTTGGTCATTTTCACAGCGTTCTATTTCCTGACAACCGGTCAAACTGATGTCATTTGGATTTTTTTAACAGAAAATCTTTCCTTTTTTTTTTTTTTTGAGTTGGGCTATTACATTTCCTCACAGGTGTGATGAGAACTCAATCCGGTGGAATACGACGAGGGCTAGGTATGTTGGACTGGGACACGTTTTAATACGTCCGCCATGGTTCTTTGTAGCCTAGTTATGCTAATATATTTGCAGGTAATTTTGTCTTTGACTTAATAAGTAAAATATCTTTGAATTGTAAACAGGGAAACAACAACAAGTCCCAGACAGTTCGTAATATAACTAGTTAAATAAAGGTTAAATCAATCAAAAATATCATACCAGAGGGTGCGTCGTTTACTAGGCTACCTAAATTATTGGGATCATCTGGTTCCCACAAGTCTTTGGAATGCATGGAGCTCGTTGACAAAACAGACAATGGAATGCCTTTTCACATGAAGGTCCGAAGTGGGTCTGTGTAAATGATGTGATTATATTGGAGACAGGTTTATAGCAGTGAATGTCATCTATTAATTTACTCTTGTAGCATTTCTAAGTAGAAGCCATATCAGCCAGCGAAACGAATTGTTCTCACTTTATGATAGAACATTCAGATTTGTGGGGCTCTAGACCATAATTATTAAGATTTTCTTGTGATCATAACAACACTACTTATTTTGCTCAAATAGAGATATAATTAAAATGTGTTTTCTTTGAAAAGATTGGCCTGACTGAGAATAGAACATTCAAACACTGACCTCTAGTGACCATAGTTGGAACAGCACCGTAATCAGCAGAGTGCAGGTAGCATCTATACAAATGTCATGTAATCTGGTGTGAAAAATTCTGGTTTGGCAACAATAAAAATCATGACCAGATTGTGTAGCTAAAGAGACCGCCATTGGAGTTTAGGACTTAGAAACACCACACACAGACATTCTGAAAAGTAATCTATAGAAGCTTGTATCCATGAAGGAAAACTAGATACTGAAAGTGCTATGCTAGGTACCAGTTCTTTTAGCCATAAAGAGATCCCTCTGATAGGAATCCTCTACTCTCCACACACACACACACACACACACATATCTGGTATCACTCATACCAGTGGGCTAGGTTCGTGTGCTTGTAAAGTAAACAAAACTGGAGCCAGAGTGACAAATATAACAAATGAGATACCAATCATTGGAAAGTTATAATACAAATGTAATCACTAATTCTATAATTTTTCATGTTCACCACGAATCAGTTTTATTTTATTTCACCTTTATTTAACCAGGTAGGCCAGTTGAGAACAAGTTCTCATTTACAACTGCGACTTGGCCAAGATAAAGCAAAGCAGTGTGACAAAATCAAACAACACAGAGTTACACATAAACAAACGTACAGTCAATAACACAATCAAGACAGATAAGTAGTAGCACATCTTAGTGTCCAGTTTCACCAAAGGGGACACCGTGTGGTCTCAGTCATCGATCGGTAGCTAGTCCTCTGACTTGCAGGCTAGCAGGAAGAAATACCTTACTCCAACCACAAGCTCAGTCTCTGGGGAGGTCACCCCCATCACAGCCAACAGTCTGGAGAGGAGAGAAAGAGAGAGGGGGAGAGATGGATGTGAGATGTAACATGAAATGTTACTTTTACGTTTTTTGACCAGCATCAACTAGGGATTGTGTCAGGGACCAACCTGTGGGTGATGTCAGTTGACAGTCTGCTGGCTTCCTCTGGGTCTTTCTTTAGTAGAGCCTGGTAGCTGGAAAAGGACTCTATCATACCCATGTAGTTGGACAGAGTCATGGACTTCTTCACCCACATACACTCCTGCCTAACAACACAGCATTAGCATTACCTTAAGGTTATACCCAACCCATCTTGTACATCAAATCAAACACTTCTTGTAAGTACATAGGTAATAGCAACGAGGGCAGTGGATGTATCCGAGCTCAGGCCTCACCACTCTTTCTCTGTGTAGGGGATGGAACCGTAGGACTGCTTGTAAAGAGCAACAGAGCAAGGGCCCAGGCAGGGGTTACGATAGGGCAGGAGTGCAGCATAAAACTGATGAGATAAATTTAAAAGCAAAAAGACAAATGTTTAAAAAACAAACATGTATGTGATCGACTTATCATTATGTGTTTGGATAATACACGTGTATTCTATTTTATAAAGTTTCCAGACCTCTTTGCAGACTGTGTTGAGTGTGTGGGAGCAGTCTCCATACTCAAGCTCCATATCCATGGTGTAGTTGAGTAGAGCCAGGCAACCTTTAGCCTTCAGGATCCTGTGGGCTTCCTGGAGGAACCGCGGCCGGTCAAACCAGTGGAAGGCAGACATGGCCGTCACCAGGTCCACTGAGCTGTCTGCAAACGGCAGCTCCTCAGCCTGGCACTGTCTAAACAGAGACACAGAGACATACTAACACAGGGATACATACATACAAACACAGGTCATGTTGTAATTTAAAGATATCGGACAGAATGGTACCAGATCAGTTAGTGCTGTTTTGCCAACTCCTAAGATTATTGTCACAATAGGAGTTGACAAAAAAAGCACTAACAAATCTGGAACCAGACTAGAATTCACACACAATGTTGTGTTTTGGTTTGGTTCCTTGGATATGGCTCCCTTCATTCAGTCCTAACTGGGAACATCTACTGTACATGTAGATGGGTTCCAGAACAGTATTAGTAGCTGTAGCTTCTTTGTTTGCTCACTAGAGGGAGAAATGCATGAGTTTGAGCAGACAAGGGTCCCATTGTCTGTCTTGGTCCTTGGCCTAATTTCACCGTGTCCCCCTCAACAAAGGACTTTAACCCTATCGTTCCTGCTCCCATCACACTGGTTTAGTTAAGCAATAAGGCACGAGGGGGTGTGGTATATGCCCAAAATACCATGGCTAAGGACTGTTCTTAAGAACGACACAGCGCAGAGTGCCTGGATACAGCCCTTAGCTATGGTATATTGGCCATATACCACAAACCCCTGAGGTGCCTTATTGCTATTATAAACTGGTTACCAACGCAATTAGAGCCGTGTTTTGTCATACCCGTGGTGTACGGTCTGATATACCATGGCTGGCAGCCAATTAACATTCATGGTTCGAACCACGCAGTTTATTATTTGCATTATACCAGGACTCTTCTTAGGTTTCAGAGAAATGCCCCAGAAATAAATAAATCTGTACGTAAAATCTACCCTCTACAGTAGGCCTACTTATACAAAAACTCATTCTGTGACGATAATGTGTTTGAATCAGAGGGTTTGAATCAGTGTCAGTGTCACCACAACAAAATACAACCCTATCCTCCTCCTGAAGACCTCCACCTCTCTGGGGCTGGCTCTGACCTGTAGGAGATGTTAGGGGCGGTGGCGTGCTCCTGGGCCACCACCAGCTGGGCAGGGCTGATGTCGGTCCCCACCACTGAGGAGAAGTGAGGGGCCAGGAGCACGGTCCCTTGACCCGACCCACAGCCTACGTCTACTGCCAGGTCACAGGGCTGCACGCCCCTCTGTCAGGACAAGACACATGATCATCACACATAGGTATGAGACATCATTAGTATATGTGAATATTTTTTAAGGCAGGAGAATGTCAATTGACCAGTTTATTAGTAAAACATTGAAAAGCAGGAATAAAACATGCAGCAATATAATTCTGTAATTTAATTCTGCAATACTATTTGTCATTGAAAATATTTTACATCCATAGACAGTAACTATATTATTTGAACTCATACATATTGCGTGATGTATGATGTTAAAATAAGAACAAACAATTAGTCTTTGTATTCTGTGAAACATGTATGTCACTCCTACCTTTTTCTTTAGGAAGGACATGACTTCTTCAATGAGCTGAGCTGAGGGAGAGACCCTGTACTTCCAGTAGGAGGTAGCATGCTCCTTACCTTCAAACAGACGATGGGCCATGCCACTGAGCTGTACTACAGCAGAAAACAACAGGAATAGAAATGTTCTCTTCTACTCAGAAAGATTCCTGCTACTTTACGACTTTTACTCAGGCAAGCTCTCTTTCCAGCCTGGTCTCATAGACTAAAATTAAATCGGAGACACTCAAATGATAATTGATATGTAATGTTTGGTATGGTTACATAAGACAAGATTACTTAAGGCAAACCCTCTTAGCTATCCTTTTAACCTAACTCCTAACATTAACCCCTAGCCTAGCCAACATTAGCAACAACACATTGTAAATCGTAACATATCATACGAATTATAATTTGTAACATTTCATATGAAATTGATGATGGACATCCACAAATTAATACAGACCATACGAAACATAACATACTAAATCGGCAGCACCCCATACCTCTCTGATTCAGAGGGGTTGGGTTAAATGCGGAAGACACATTTCAGTTGAATGCATTCAGTTGTACAACTGACTAGGTATCCCCCTTTCCCCTAAATGGTCCCGTGTGGCTCAGTTGGTAGAGCATGGCGCTTGCAACGCCAGGGTTGTGGGTTCAATTCCCACGGGGGAACCAGGATGAATATGTATGAACTTTCCAATTTGTAAGTCGCTTTGGATAAGAGCGTCTGCTAAATGACTTAAATGTAAAATGTAAATGGAGTGTATCGGATTTACGTACAGAATAATACGAAATGCTCTGAAACTAAGTTGCTCCTTCTCACTGGGGTGTGGTCGCTACATAAACAAACGTGATCAAACACACAGATGCACACTCACCGCCGGAGATTTCCTTACTTCACAGGCCCAGTTCTAGGGAAAACAATACGTGTTAGGCCAGGCATGTATGAGAGAGGCCCCGGGATAGAGAAAGGAAGGGAAGTTGCAGTGGCTTCATGGGAATGTGGGTTGTTTGGTAATGAGGCCTTTTAAGAAGGGGGCCAGGGTTACATGGGTTCACAGAAAGCTGTGTGGGGTGTCAGAACGAATAAGAAGTCCTGTGGAGATGGAATGGGGGAGGGATCGTAATCTTGTTAGCCAATGAGGTGTCTTTTCAGTGATGATTGGAGGTGGGAAAAGACAAAAAAGCCAGTCTTCCTGCTTATTCAGATATTGTACAATCAGATCTCTCTCTAAATTTTAAGTTCAAGTTCTTCTCTCAGCAATGTTACGTCACCCTGTTGATATATTATGATACACTTGATTGACCCCATACGCCCCATATTGAAAAGGAAGTAACAGAAAATCCGGACAAGTTTTTGAAGTTTGATAATATACAGAAGTTTCAAATGTGTCAACATGCATACATGTTTTATTGCGCCGAGGGATGATGGCAGATGTTTCAAGTGCCCCCAGCCGATTGTGTTTTTTGTTCACTTATTTGCATTGTTTGTAACTTATTGTTTTACTTATTTTGTACATAATGTTGCCGCTACCGTCTCTTATGACCGAAAAGAACTCATAGACATCAGGACTGCGATTACTCACCACGGACTAGCAGAATCCTCTTTTTCATTTCACGACTCTGGCGAGCACCGACGCGAAGGACACGCTACTTCCTCGGGAACAGGCCCCGATCCCCGTGATCTGCTTGAAGAGGAGGTGGAGAAAGAGGGGTCCGGCTGCCTTCTGAGAATTCGCAGGCGATCGAATAAACCCCCACTTCCCTCCATTCTGCTTGCAAACGTGCAATCTTTGGATAATAAAATCGCTGAGTTACGCAGAAGATTAAACTACCAACGGGACATTAAAAACTGTAACATCTTATGCTTCACGGAGTCGTGGCTGAACGACGACAACATCAACATACAGCTGGCTAATTATACGACGTACCGGCAGGATAGAACAGCGGCGTCTGGTAAGACAAGGGGCGATGGTCTATGTATTTTTGTAAACAACAGCTGGTGCACGATATCTAAGGAAGTATCGAGCTATTGCTTACCTGAGGTAGAGTTTCTCCTGATAAGCTGTAGACCACACTACTTACCGAGATAGTTTAATCTGTATTCTTTGTAGCTGTTTACATCCCACCACAGTCAGAGGCTGGCACTAAGAAAGCATTAAATGAGCTGTATTCCGCCATAAGCCAACAAGAAAACGCTCACCCAGAGGCGGCGCACCTAGTAGCTGGGGACTTTAATGCAGGCCACGTTAAATGTGCAACCAGAGGAAAAATAAATCTGGACCACCTATACTCCACACACAGAGACCCATACCTCGTCCTCCATTTGGCAAATCTGACCTGCTTACAAGCAAAAATTAAAGCAGGAAGCACCAGTGACTAGATCAATAAAAAAGTGGTCAGATGAAGCAGATGCTAAGCTACAGGACAGTTTTGCTAGCACAGACTGGAATATGTTTCCAAGATTCCTCCATTGGTATTGAATAAGTACACCACATCAGTCATTGGCTTCATCAATAAGTGCATCGAAGACGTCGTCCCCACAGTGACTGTACGTACATACCCCAACCAGAAGCCATAGATTACAGGCAGCATCCGCTCTGAGCTAAAGTCTAGAGCTGCCGCTTTCAAGGAGTGGGACTAACCCGGAAAGCTTATAAGAAACCCGCTATACCCTCCGACGAACCATCAAACACGAAAAGTATCAATACAGGACAAAGATTGAATCGAACTGCACCGGCTCTGATGCTCGTTGGATGTGGCAGGGCTTGCAAACTATTACAGACTACAAAGGGAAGCACAGCCGAGAGCTGCCCAGTGACAGGAGCCAGCCAGATCAGCTAAATAACTTCTATGCTCACTTCGAGGCAAGTAACACTGAAACATGCATGAGAGCATCAGCTGTTCCGGACGACTGTGTGATCACGCTCTCTGCAGCCGATGTGAGTAAGACCTGTAAACTGGTCAACATTCACAAGGCCGCAGGACCAGACAGATTACCAGAACGTGCGCTGACCAACTGGCAAGTGTCTTCACTGACATTTTCAACCTGTCCATGTCTGAGTCTGTAATACAAACACCATAGTGCCCTAAAAGCTCATCACTAAGCTAAGGACCCTGGGAGTAAACTCTTCCCTCTGCAACTGGATCCTGGACTTCCTGACGGCCACCCCCAGGTGGTAAGGGTAGGTAACAAAACATCTGCCACGCTGATCCTCAACACGGGGGCCCCTCAGGGGTGCGTGCTCAGTCCCCTCCTGTATTCCCTGTTCACTCATGACTGCACGGCCAGGTACTACTCCAACACCATCATTAAGTTTGCTGATGACACAACAGTGGTAGGCCCGATCACCGACAATGATGAGACAGCCTATAGGGAGGAGATCAGAGACCTGACCGTGTGGTGCCAGAATAACAACCTATCCCTCAACGTAACCAAGACTAAGGAGATGATTGTGGACTACAGGAAAAGGAACCGAGCGCGCCCCCATTCTCATCGACGGGGCTGCAGTGGAGCAGGTTGAGAGCTTCAGGTTCCTTGGCGTCCACTTCACCAACAAACTAACATGGTCCCAGCACACCAAGACAGACGTAAAGATTTGCACCTCCCTTCCCCACTACGCTGCTTCTACAACTCTCTGTTATTATCTATGCATAGTCACTTTAATAACTCTACCTACATGTACATATTACCTAAACTACCTCAACTAACCGGTGCCCCCGCACATTGACTCTGTACTGGTACCCACTGTTTATAGCCTCCACATTGACTCTGTACCGGTACCCGCTGAATATAGCCTCCACATTGAATCTGTACCGGTAGCCCATGTATATAGCCTCCACATTGACTCTGTACTGGTAGCACCTGTATATAGCCTCCACATTGACTCTGTACCGGTACCCCCTGTATATAGCCTCCACATTGACTCTGACCCGGTACCTCCTGTTTATAGCCTCCACATTGACTTCTGTAACCAGTAACCCCTGTATATAGCCTCCACATTGACTCTGTACGGTACCCTGTATATAGCCTCCACATTGACTCTGTACCGGTACCCCTGTATATAGCCTCCACATTGACTCTGTACCGTACCCCTGTATATAGCCTCCACATTGACTCTGTACCGGTACCCTGTATATAGCCTGCAAATTGATCTGTACCGGTACCTAATGTATATAGTCTCCACATTGACTCTGTACCGGTACCCACTGAATATAGCCTCCAAATTGACTCTGTACCGGTACCACCTGTATATAGCCTCCGCACATTGACCCTGTACCGGTAACCCCTGTATATAGCCTCCACATTGACTCTGTACCGGTACCACCTGTATATAGCCTCCACATTGACCCTGTACCGGTAACCCCTGTATATAGCCTCCAAATTGACTTTGTACCGGTAACCCCTGTATATAGCCTCCACATTGACTCTGTACCGGTACCCCCTGTGTATAACCTCGCTATTGTTATTTACTGCTGCTCTTTTATTCTTTGTTTTTTAAATTTCTTCCTGTTTTTAGGTATTTTCTTAACTGCATTTTTGGTTATGAAGGGCTTGTAATCATTTCACTGTAAGGTCTACAACTGTTGTATTCGGCGCATGTGAACAATACCATCTGATTTGATTTGAATCTCTAACTGAAGATACTAGCAGACCAATAAAATGTCCTTGTAGTTCTAATGAAGCAATAAGGCCTGGGGGGTGTGGTATATGGCCAATATACCGCTGCTAAGTGCTTTTCTTACGAACGACACAACGTCAAGTGCCTGGATACAGCCCTTAGCCGTGGTATAATGGTCATATACCTCAAACTCTGAGGTGCCTTATTGCTATTATTAACTGGTTACCAACGTAATTAGAGCAGTAAAAATGTAATGTTTTGTCATACCCATGGTATATGGTCTGGTAAACCACGGTATTCAGCCAATCAGCATTCATGGCTCGAACCACCCAGTTTATAATTAAATTCAGATCTAAAAGGCTTTCATACAATACTGTACCCAGGTTCTACTGTACATTAACATATTCGCTGAATGTACAAAACATTAAGAACACCTACCTAATATTGAGTTGTTTGTTCCAAAATGTTTGGTTTCTTGCTGGGAAATGTTACAATATACATGGGATACTGTTGAGTATGAAAACCCAGCAGCGTTACAGTTCTTGACACAAACCTGGCACCTACTTCCATACCCCGTTCAAAGGCACTTAAATATTTTGTCTTGCCTATTCACCATATGAATGGCACACATACACAATCCATGTCTCAATTGCCACCCTAGTCATAGACTGCTACCGCACGGCAAGCGGTACCGGAGCGCCTAGTCTAGGTCCAAGAGGCTTCTAAACAGCTTCTACCCCCAAATCATAAGACTGCTGCACATCTAGTCAAATGGCTACCCAGACTATTTGCAGTGCCCCCTCACCCCCTCTTTACACCACTGCTACTTTCTGTTGTCATCTATGCATAGTCACTTTATTAAACTACATGTACATACAACCTCAACTAACCGGTACCCCCCTGTATATAGTCTCGCTATTGTTATTTTACTGCTGCTCTTTAATTACTTGTTACTTTGACTAATACAATTTGACTTTATTTGTATTATCTCAAGGCCTAAAAATCCTTCTTTAACGTGTCGCCCCCCTTCATCTACACCGGGGTTTCTCCTGGGGTTTCATTTACACCGGGGTTTCTCCTGGGGTTTCATCTACACCGGGGTTTCCCCTGGGGTTTCATCTACACCGGGGTTTCCCCTGGGGTTTCATCTACACCGGGGTTTCTCCTGGGGTTTCATCTACACCGGGG
>NC_036875.1:35533787-35537254 GCF_002910315.2 Salvelinus sp. IW2-2015 | reverse complement strand
CCGGGGTTTCCCCTGGGGTTTCATCTACACCGGGGTTTCTCCTGGGGTTTCATCTACACCGGGGTTTCTCCTGGGGTTTCATCTTCACCATGGTTTCTCCTGGGGTTTCATCTTCACCAGGGTTTCTCCTGGGGTTTCATCTTCACCAGGGTTTATCCTGGGGTTTCATCTACACCGGGGTTTCTCCTGGGGTTTCATCTACACCGGGGTTTCTCCTGGGGTTTCATCTACACCGGGGTTTCTCCTGGGGTTTCAGTTTTTTTGCTGTAACACTACACAGCTGATTTCAAATAATCAACTAATCATCAATCTTTGATAATTTGAATAAGGTGTGTAGTGTTGGGGGGGAAAAACTAACGACCGAGTTTGGGAATACGCTGATCTACAGTGATTGAAGTGGATTTAACAAGTGACATCAATAAGGGATCATAGCTTTCACCTGGTCAATCTATGTCACGGAAAGAGCAGGTGTTCATAATGTTTTATTCGCTCAATGTACAGTACCAGTCAAAAGTTTGGACACGCCTACTCATTCAAGGGTTCTTTACTATTTTCTACATTGTAGAATAATAGTGAAGACATCAAAACTATGAAATAACACATGGAATCACGTAGTAAACAAAAAAGTGTTCAACAAATTCAACAAAATATATTTTATATTGAGATTCTTCAAAGTAGCCACCCTTTGGTGGATACCCTTGGTATTCTCTCAAACAGCTTCATGAGGTATTCACTATAAATGTATTTCAATTAACAGGTGTGCCTTGTTAAAAGTTAATTTATGTAATTTCTTTCCTTAATGCGTTTGAGCCAATCAGTTGTGTTGTGACAAGGTAGCGGTGGTATACAGAACATAGCTATTTGGTAAAAGAGCAAGTCCATATTATGGCAAGAACAGCTCAAATAAGCAAAGAGAAACAACAGTCCATCATTACTTTAAGACATGAAGGTCAGTCAATACGGAACATTTCAAGAACTTTGAAAGTTTCTTCAAGTGCAGTCGCAAAAACCATCAAGCGCTATGATGAAACTGGCTCTCATGAGGACCGCCACAGGAAAGGAAGACCCAGAGTTACCTCTGCTGCAGAGTTCATTAGAGTTAACTGCACCTCAGATTGCAGCCCAAATAAATGCTTCACAGAGTTCAAGTAACAGACACATCTCAACATCAACTGTTCAGAGGAGAATTCAAGGCACACTTAACCAGCATGGCTACCACAGCATTCTGTAGCGATACGAAATCCCATCTGGTTTGTGCTTAGTGGGATTATCATTTGTTTTTAATCAGGACAATGACCCAACACACCTCCAGGCTGTGTAAGGGCTATTTGACCAAGAAGAAGAGTGAGAGAGTGCTGCATCAGATGACCTGGCCTCCACAATTACCTGTCCTCAACCCGATTGAGATAGTTTGGGATGAGTTGGACCGCAGAGTGAAGGAAAAGCAGCCAACGTGCCCAGCATATGTGGGAACTCTTTCAAGACTGTTGGAAAAGCATTACAGGTGAAGCTGGTTGAGAGAATGCCAAGTGTGTGCAAAGCTGTCATCAGGGCAAAGGGTGGCTACTTTCAAGAATATAAAATATATTTTGATTTGCTTAATACTTTTTTGGTTACTACATGATTCCATATGTGTTATTTCATAGTTTTGATGTCTTCACTATTATTCTACAATGTAGAAAATAGTTTAAAAAAACAACAACCTTGAATGAGAAGGTGTGTCCAAACTTTTGACTGGTATGACACTAAACTGATTAAGTGGCATTGGTTTGTCACCATAGAACAGAACTAGAATAATTATATTTCTATGTCCACAGATAAGGCATGGGGCTTGCCTTCATAATTGGCCTTCATTTCGTCTGGGTTCTGATGTGAGTTTTAGTTGTGAGCTGTCCAGCCTACCAGAAGGGACCACACTTCAGTGGGAAAGAGAAGGAGATCCCACTTCTAACACCACGTTGTTCTACAACAACACTGTCCACATGGTCATCCATAGTGTTGATCAGAGCAGTAAGGGGAGATGCAACTGTGCTCTCAGACAGAATGGAACACTGTTATATGGAGTTTATAATACCTTGAATGTTCAGAGAAGTAAGTTAGCTAGATTCATGGATATTAACAGTAATATATTAATTAATTAACAGTAACTGCAGGTTCACTCATCATGTGTAGATTAACTTGATTGTTGTAGATATTCTTCTTCATAGTATTTTCCCACAATGTAATTTTTTTCCCAGGCACATTCAACATGCCAGTAACTTTGTTCAGAGAGAGCAGCAACAGCAGTGAGGTGGAGATGATGTGCAGGTATTCATACGGGTACAGAAAAGCCTCCTGGACCAAGGCCTCATCTCRAGTGGAAGCACCTGCGACTCTGACATCAGATAATAGACTAGAAATTGACCGGTTCTCATCTCCCACGTTCAACCAGCAAGATTTCCCCCTYAGACTTTCACCAGTGGCATTTGAGGATGGAGGAGTGTTCAGATGTCATTTTAATAACAACCTTATGTCTTATGTTCAACTCACAACCATTCAAGGTAACTTTGCTTTTGTCTTTTAACAATGTTCAATGAGAGAACAAACACTCTCTGCTCAAGTAGCCTAATGTTGGTTCTCTGATTGTCAACCACAAAATGACATGTTTCATTAACCAGATATATACTAGACCTACATTATTATTGTTATTATTACGGTATTCTGTTCTTTCAGAGGGGAACGTTCAGTTATGTTTTCTMTTCTCTGGCCCAGTCTCTGCATCTAGAGGGCCCCCTGGTGGCCAGTCGGTGGTGCTGAAGTGTGAGGTGTCGGAGGTGAACGGTGACCCTGTGACCCTGGCCTGGCTGAGGATGGAGGGGAGGACGGGGCTAGTGGTCAAACAGGACATCCTTACAGAGAGTCAACCCAACTGGACACTCAGTGTGACCCTGCCCAGCCTCCATAAGGACCAGCTGGACTGGCAGTGTGTGGTGTTCAGAGAGGACATGCTCAGAGRGAGTGTTACCCTCAGACTCTGTGATGCTGGTGGAAGATCTGGGTTACCAGGCCTAGTGTTACCATCACCTCTGAAAGGTTACTAATGACGATAGTTGATTATAGTAGGTCACAGTAGATCACATCCTCTGAATGAATAGATTCAGTGAGACATCATGATCATCATAAACAATACCAAACAAGTAACCAAATCAATGTCTCTACATTGCCGTTTGCCCCCCAATTAACTGTGATGCCTTTGGAGTCATAGSAAAAGTCATAGTAAGTCCTCAGCTGTCTCATTTTTAGCATGTTCTCTTTCATACTCGGTTTCCAACAGACTACACCTTGCAGATTTCGATCATTGTGGCCTGTACAGCGTTGGTTGTTGCCGGGATACTGATTGGTGCTCTGGTGTTCCACCTGAAGAGGAAGAAGACAGACCCAGGTAAAGACTGGTAATGACTATAACTACAGTAACAGGGCTGTCTCTA
>NC_036875.1:35525763-35529492 GCF_002910315.2 Salvelinus sp. IW2-2015 | reverse complement strand
TGTAACTTTAACAGTTAACGGGCTGTCCTACTCCTGATAATGACTATAACTACAGTAACAGGGATGTCTCTTCTCCTGTTAATGACTATAACTACAGTAACAGGCGTCTCTACTCCTGATAATGACTAAACTACAGTAACAGGCTGACTCTACTCCTGATAATGACTATAACTACAGTAACAGGGCTGACTCTACTCCTGATAATGACTATTAACTACAGTAACAGGGCTGACTTCTACTCCTGTTAATGACTATAACTACAGTAACAGGGCTGTCTCTACTCCTGATAATGACTATAACTACAGTAACAGGGCTGTCTCTACTCCTGATATGACTATAACTACAGTAACAGGGCTGTCTCTACTCCTTGATAAATACATAACTACAGTAACAGGGCTGTCTCTACTCCTGATAATGACTATAACTACAGTAACAGGGCTGACTCTACTCCTGATAATGACTATAACTACAGAACAGGGCTGACTCTACTCCCATGATAATGACTATAACTACAGTAACAGGGCTGACTCTACTCCTGATAATGTCTATAACTACAGTAACAGGGCTGACTCTACTCCTGAATACTATAACTAAGTTAACGGGCTGTCTCCTCTTGTCTGTGGTCAGTCCAGCCTTCAGTGACTACGTCTTCCACAGCAATTACTATGACATCACAGTGAAGCCAAAGTTTGAAAACGCAGGGGTGTTTTTGTTTGCAAGAACTCAACCAGAGTATGTCTCAATTCTTGTCTCTTTTGTACAGACAATCCATTGTGAATTTTCCATAATTACAAAATAGTTTCCACTGTTGAAATAGTTTTGAAAACCAGCTTCTGCAAATACCCTTCTTTCTTCACTTTCTTTCTTCATTCAGTTAATATGTAACTATATATGCCCTTTTTTAAATGACATATTTTTTTGTGGCACCTTTCTTTTGGCCTTCATTTCGTCTGGTTCTGCTGTGAGTTGTGAGGTGTCCAGCCTACCAAAAGGGCCACACTTTAGTGGGAAAGAGATGGAGATCCCACGTCTGACACCAAGTTATTCTACAACAATACTGTGCTCATTGGTCATCCATAGTGTTGATCAGAGCAGTGAGGGGAGATACTACTGTAATCTCAGACAGAATGGAACACTGTTAAATAGTATTTATAATGCTGTCAGAACTGAGGAAGGTACATAATGGATTCTTATCTAACTGAAATATAAACATTTAGGTGAAGTCAGAATATTGTCCTCCTGATCATTAGTTATTAACAATTAATAATATTGGTCTCATTTTAAATGTTGAAGGTATTTGTTACATTTACAATAAGATGCACTAGTAATGGCCAGAATACTTTGGATTTAAATTAAATGAAACCTTCCCTCTGACTGAACACAGCTTTGGTTTCCCCCTAGTATTGTCCAATGGCAATCTCACGTGGTGACACTGCTTTGTAGGGGAGTACACCACGGCCATGCGGAGTACACCACGACCATGCGGAGTACGCCCACGGCCATGCGGAGTACGCCACGACCATGCGGAGTACGCCACGCGCCATGCGGAGTACACCCCACGGCCATGCGGAGTACATGCGGAGTACACCCACGGCCATGCGGAGTACGCCCACGGCCATGCGGAGAACGCCCACGGCCATGCGGAGTACGCCCACGGCATGCGGAGTACGCCCACGGCCATGCGGAGTACGCCCACCGGCCATGCGGAGTAGCCCACGGCCATGCGGAGTAGCCACGCCATGCGAGTACGCCACGGCCATGCGGAGTAGCCCCCGGCCATGCGGAGTACGCCCACGGCCATGCGGAGTACGCCACGCCATGCGGATACGCCCATGTTCATGCATCGTGGTCTTGGACACAGCTATCTACAGCAAGAGTTTCCAGTCGTGACATCTAAAATATACGGATCCAACCTGACCTTTAATGAGGGCTTTTCATATAGACACTTCAATGGCCACTTCTTCGCTCTTTACATCTCACCAGTGGAGTTGGAAGATGGTGGGAGGTTCATCTTCCATTTTAAAAGCCTCCTAGTCGCCTCTATTAATGTGGTAACCATAAAGGGTGAGCATATCCAAAGTACATTTCTTAGAATAAATTAATTCTACTTGCATTTGAGAGAACAGATAACTGATCCCCACTGTCTTCCATTTGTCTCCACAGTGCCCCCTAGTGGTGCTTCCATCATGAATCATCCGGTGGTGCTGAGGTGCGAGGAGGGGGCTGCTGGTTAAACAGGACATCCGGATAGAGAGTCACCCCAACAGGACGCTCAGTGTGAAACCCCCCCAGCCTCCGTATGGACCAGCTGCACTGGCAGTGTGTGGTGTTCAAAATATTGAAATATATATTTTAACATCAAATATTTTAATATGTAAAAATTATTTAAGCAATTTTAAAATAAGGCTAACATAAAATGTTGAAAAAATACTTTCCGATTATGAAGTATAATATCTGCATTCTTTTAACACTTCCAGGTTGAATGAAAAGTGTTATTTGACCAGATCTGTGTCTTCTTGTCTACACACAGTGATGAAAAGGAGCATGTTCTTCATCTCTGTGCAGACAGAGAGTGTGAATTTGTCTGTGTCACACCTGGATCAACAGCCAGTGTCAGACCTGGTTCAACCTCACTGCTCAGAGTTCAGCTGGGAGTGGACTTCACGTGATGACATCACAGTGAAGCCAAAGTTTGAAAACGCAGGGGTGTTTTTGTTTGCAAGAACTCAACCAGAGTATGTCTCAATTCTTGTCTCTTTTGTACAGACAATCCATTGTGAATTTTCCATAATTACAAAATAGTTTCCACTGTTGAAATAGTTTTGAAAACCAGCTTCTGCAAATACCCTTCTTTCTTCACTTTCTTTCTTCATTCAGTTAATATGTAACTATATATGCCCTTTTTTAAATGACATATTTTTTTGTGGCACCTTTCTTTTGGCCTTCATTTCGTCTGGGTTCTGCTGTGAGTTGTGAGGTGTCCAGCCTACCAAAAGGGCCACACTTTAGTGGGAAAGAGATGGAGATCCCKCGTCTGACACCAAGTTATTCTACAACAARACTGTGCTCATGGTCATCCATAGTGTTGATCAGAGCAGTGAGGGGAGATACTACTGTAATCTCAGACAGAATGGAACACTGTTAAATAGTATTTATAATGCTGTCAGAACTGAGGAAGGTACATAATGGATTCTTATCTAACTGAAATATAAACATTTAGGTGAAGTCAGAATATTGTCCTCCTGATCATTAGTTATTAACAATTAATAATATTGGTCTCATTTTAAATGTTGAAGGTATTTGTTACATTTACAATAAGATGCACTAGTAATGGCCAGAATACTTTGGATTTAAATTAAATGAAACCTTCCCCTCTGACTGAACACAGCCATGCGGAGTAAGCGCCGCACGGCCATGCGGAGGTATCACCACGGCGCAGTTGCGGAGTAGCGCCCACGCATGGCGGAGTACGCCCAACGGCCATGCGGAGTAGCGCGCACAGGCCATGCGGAGTAGCATGCCTCACGGCCATGCGGAGTACAGCCACGGCCATGGCTGGAGTACACCCACGGGCCATGCGGAGTACACCCACGGCCATTGCGGAGGTACACCCATGTTTCATTGCATCGTGGTCTTGGACACAACTATTCTCAGCAAGAGGTTTCCAAGTTCGTGGACTATTTCTATAAATGTATACTGGATTCCAACCTGACCATTTAAATGAGGGCT